>NC_049227.1:29363529-29664429 GCF_011100685.1 Canis lupus familiaris
AAAAGATACACAACTGACCAACAAGCATATGAAAAGATGTTCCACATCATGAGTCATTAGGGCAATGCAAATTAGAATCACAGAAGATACCACTTCACACTTACTAGGATAGCTACTAAGAAAACAACAACAACAGAAAATAAAGTGTGGGGCAGGGTGTGAAGAAACTGAAATCCTCCAATATTGCCAATGAGAATGTAAAATGGGACAGTCACTTTGGAAAACATTTTAGAAAAAGTTAAACACAAGGCAGCCCCAGTGGCTCGGCGGTTTAGCACTGCTTTCAGCCCAGGGCGTGATCCTGGAGACCCAGGATCGAATCCCACATCAGGCTCCCCGCATGGAGCCTGCTTCTCCCTCTGCCTGTGTCTCTGCCCCTCTCTCTCTCTCTCTCTCTCTCTCTCTGTGTGTCTCTCATGAATAAATAAATAAAAATAAAATCTTAAAAAAAGAAAAAGTTAAACACAGAGTTACCATAGGACCCAGCAACTCCACTCCTATGTCTGCATCCAAGATAAGTCTGCCCAAAATCTTGTACTTGAATGGTCACAGTGGTATTATTCGTAATAGCCAAAACATGGAAAACACCCAAATGTCCATCAATGGATGAATACACAAAATATGGCTTAGTCAGGCAATAGAATATTACTTAACCACAGAAAGGAATGAAATTCTGACGCATGCCACAGCATAGATGGACCTGAGAAACCTGCTAAGTGAAAGAAGCCAGACACGAAGGGCCACATGCTGTATTGCTGCATTCATATGATATACCCTGAACAGGCAAATCCATAGACACAGAGAGCAGCTTAGTGGTTGCCAGGGGCTGGAGGGAGGGAAGAATGAAGAGAGACTGCTAATGGGGATGGGCATTCTTTCTGGAGTGATCAAAGTTTTCTGGAATTAGATAGGGAGGTTCGGTGCTCAGCACTGAATATACTAAGTTCATTAAATTGTGGGCTTTAAATGTACCAGCTGAAATTTACAGTATGTGAATTATATCTCAATAGAGCTATTATTTTTTTAAAAAGTGACTGCACAAAATCATACAGTGACATCTCTGTACAGGGGCCTTACTGAATCACTCTGCCTACTACAGGATAACCTGTTGTAAAAGACACACAATCTGTTCAGAGGAGGAAATTATTTATTTTCCTACCACTAAATTCCCACAGCAACCAACCATAAAATCCAATCCAAAGTAAAAAGAGCAAAGAACAAAAGAACACACTATTTGCAATTCACTGGCAGGTATAATATGGAATTAACTGAAGACTGAATTAAAAAAAAAAATGTTTAGCGCACTGCTCGCTTCCCTTTGATTACACAGATTTAAACAAGTCAAAGTCCTTTTTAACTCATGAAAAAATGAAAAACAAGCATTCCCTCCTGTAACAAAATTAACATCCCACAGAAGGTCTGTTTGTACTTGGCCGTCATGAACCTTTCATCTCCGAGCACTGCTAAATTAAACAAGCCTATGTTGTATTGAACACAGTGAGCCAGACACCCTGGCAGGCTCCTCACTTCATCAGTGGATGCTGAAGAACGTTAGAAATAAAGAGGATGGTGAGAAGATGGTGATAGTGGTCATAAAGTAGCTTGGACTTCACTTGTCAGGGATTTTAAGTATCTATAATAATGAAACATTCTAACAATTGCAGGACCCCTTTCTCTGTTGGTGTATGTATGAAAAGAACATAGACTTTGGAGCCACACAGATATGAATTCAAGTCATTGCTTAGGTTTGTTTTTTAACATACTAGCTGAGTACCCAAGACCAACTTTCATAACTAAGGCATTCTATGCTCTAAAACTGGATGACTGCATCTATCTTCCGAGTTAAGTTAAAAGGACAAAATGAGGGCATGCCAACAGCTCAAGATGCAAATCCTCACTGTGCTCAACTCTTCATGGCAAATGCTCATTTTAAAGTTCATATCATGGTAGAAGTAATTGACATCAGCCACCCTTTTTCTATCTCAAGGACATCTAAACAACCAAAAGATCCTATGAAGATATATTAATTATCTGCTTCAATAGAACTGAAAGTAAGAAAGCCATCAGTAAAAGTCTGTTTTAAATGTATTAAATGAGGGCATGACACAAGGCATTCATTCACCTGAAAGATAGTTAAAAGTACTGAACTGAGAGACACACACCAAGAGGAACACTTACTATTAGAGAGAAATGCCTATTTTTCAGTGCAATAATTGGTAACCTTTCTGTAAAGATTGATGCAATCTGATTATAATTCCCAAGTGTCAGTAATCAGTTCTTAAGGTAAAAGAAAGAGGAAGTCGGATGGTTTCAAGCACTCCAGAAAAGACGTAGGAGGATATCCTTTCTCACTGACAGCAATTACTCTTTGAGCGACGGCTGCTAGAACATTCAGACTGAAAAACTTTGTCACATTAGAAGAGACTGAAATCTATTTAAAACAAAACTTACTGGGTTTAACGTACACAAACACAACCCTCACCATGAACTCTGTGTCCTCTCCAAACAAACCAAACAGGCATGAAGACAAAGCTTCCATGGAACTCCCGTATTTGTCACCACACCACATCATGGTTATGATGTGACAGCCATACTCCCATGCTGGAAATCTACTCAATCAGGGTATCTGGACACTGCAGTAATGGACAAGAGTCAGATGCCCTCTGCCCAGCTCCAGACAAATTTCTATCATACCCAATGCAAGGCAAAGCTCCCAGGGTCAGCAAAGAAGGAAATTCCTCAAGGAGGATAGAAGGGTCAGAGGCTGGAGATTTTTCCCTAGGGAGTTTCTCCAAGCCCTATGCTCACTTTGGAACATGAGGCCCAAAGCTACCGCTCTCCACCCCTCTTTATCTCACACAAGTAATAATAATGCCTTTGTGAGAGACCACTCAGGTATGCACACTGCAGAAGCAAGCCCAGGGTGCTTACTAGGGATCCATGCTGCCTATAAGCACTTAGAAATGTCTTTCCACTCTTTCTCCAGTTCCATACTCTCCCCTGATCATGAAACCAGTTCATCTGAGTCTTCTACCACCACAAATTCTGGATATGAAGACAGAGCTTCTCCTCTTTCCAACTTTCCAATCAAATAAGCACTTATACTGCCAGTCTAAACTTTAAGCTTTATGCCTAAAATAGGAAGAAATTGTTACAAATGCACAAAATCCAACCCATACGTAAGAATGTCTTAGAATCTGTTTAAATACAGCATAACAATTTTTACAAATGCAGCTACGAGGAGAAATAAATGATAAAGTCTTAATTTTAATTAAGATTTTGGTTTAACTACTACTAGTAATTCCTCACTTTTCAGCAGTATTTTTAGAATTAGGGTTTTAAAGCATGTGATTAAAGAAATCAACTCATTGGTGAAGTGAAAGCTACCATATAAGCAAATTCCTATACTACCACAGAAAACAGTTTCAAGAACCCAGAACTTTGGTTATTTTAGAAAACAAATACAAGGTTATACCATTAGCCATAATAAAATAACCAATGGAAAAGTCCAGGAAATCGCACTAATTTAGACCCCACTAATGAAGACTCAATAATTTCCTTTCAGGTCTGCCTAGATTTAACTTTGTACTATTTTAGTAAGGGGTTGCTAGGAAAATTAAAGTACAAATAAAAATTGCTAGGGGATTATTTAATCAATTTAACATTTTTTACATGCAAATAACTGCTGCTAAAATACTAATTAAAATTAGTTCATGCATTCTTTAGAATCCCATATTCCATTCCAGTGGAAACAAAACATATGAAACAAAAGTCTACAACATTGCTTAAATCTATTAAGTGCTTGTTCCATCTGCTGTTTATTTTGGCTGTGAAAAACTGGTTTAGGAGTCAGAAAAGCAGGATACTGGACAAAGATTTATACATTCTTCTCAATGGCTGGCAATTTATTTCTCTACTTCTATTTTTAATAAATGCTGAACCATACAATTAAAAAATAACTCAATTTCTCTCCATTATAATTTAATATATATTATGGGGTATTCACTTTATTCTTGTCTTCAAAACACATAACTAAAAAATATTCCCAAGTCTATAATACCAAATATCCCAAGATTCTTGAATTAAGATCTAGTATCTTACCTACATACTTACTTTGCCTTTAATAGCAATGATAAAAAAAAAAAAACCAAAAACACAAAGCAGATCTAAAACACAGCAATATATGTGATTCTGAAAATAAATGGGATATAGTCTAAACCAATAGTCCAAAAAAATGTCACAAAATGTTACTGTAGCAAGTGTCACTACAATTATGTATGTCTAGATTTGGGCGCCTTTAAGAGTCACAGATACTGGTTTTCTTCTTCAAGAATTTAAATTTCTTAATTAAAATTTAAGGCACATCTCACTTAAACCTTAGTTCTAACTTAACAATACCAATATACATCAATCATTACTTCCTTCAAAAACAATTTGACGGTCTGCCATATACGTGCCAAGGGTCACACTAGTTGCTAGATGTAAGCTGACAGATAAAACATACTTGGTCCCAGCCTCAACAATCTTAACTTGGAATGAAAAGCAAAGCACCCACATGAAACACAATCTATATTACAAGAAGATGCATTTTATAGAGAGAGAGAAAGATTAATTTTAATTGGCTTTTGATTAAGTCAAAGAACAAACGGGAGGACAATGATACAGTTGGTGCCTGTTTTGTGGGAGACCTTAAGTAACTTTTATTTGATTGAAATAAAATCCAAAACAAACATAAAATTAGAGTTCACATTCATACCACAAACTGGTAAAATACTCTGGACAGATGGGATTCAACAACAATATTCACAGGTTTACATTTAAATACATATTCAGGTAATTGACAAACTCAGTAAGTATTCTATTGTCACCAGAGTTTGTGAATCCCATTCTCTAGCTAGTCTGCAATTGGGATCCATGTTCGAAAGATGTTAACAAGTTAGTTTTTAAAGCTTCTTCAAGCTCCACTCTAAATGAATAAAAAACAAAAGCATGCTCCCTACAGAGGAAAACTTTGGTATCCAAAACAATTAGTTAGTTGCCAATAATTTAAAAATATTTATAATGAGGTAATCAGGGCAACCGAACTAAAAACAAAGAAACTCAACATATTTCAACATTTTCATCATAATAAAGTCCAAGAGAATGTCTCATACTTGAGAATCACAGGTTATGTTCTCAGTAAGGTAACTCTTCATGTAAGTAAGAATATCAAATGAAAGGGGTCTTTGAAAACATAAAGGCTTATTTCAGTCAAAAACCTTGCTATCTCATAGATACCACTTTTTTTTCTCCTCTTGGATGGGCAAAGATAAAAAAGATTAACAAAACTCTGTGCGGGCAGGGATATGGAAAATAGGACTCTCACTGACTTTTGGGATGGTGGTGGTGATAAATTGGTAGTCTTTACAGAGGGCAGTTTAGTCATATGCACCAATGTTTAAAATGTGCATCATCTTTGACTCTGCAGTCATACTTCCAGGAAGATAAATGAACAAGTATACAATGGTGTGAATACAGGATTAACCAATACACCATTACCCACTAGAAACAGTCTAAATGGTCATCAAATGAACAATTAAATAAACTATGGTCCTCCAACAATGAAATATACCACAGTCAGTAAAATGATCATGCCTCTTACAATTCATGTGTAGAGATACATAAGATACACTGTTGCATCGCGCTACCATATGTAGGGTAAACCAACTTATTTAATGATCTGTATATGAGTACTTCTATATCCATAGATATATTTCTCAAAGTATATTCACCAAAATATTAACAGCAGTCATTTCTGTGTGACAGTTAGGTATCTACTTCTGTCATGAGTTGTTTCATACTGATGGAAGTTTTTTCTATTATAATAAGAAAATATAGAAGTATTACTATCTCACCAAAATGCCTTCAAATCCCTTCAGTTTCCTATTTTAAAAACAAACTTTTCACTGAATGTTGTGAGTATATATAGCCACCAAGCAGCTTATGGGTCTCCACCTGCTGGATCTCCTTTTCAGTCCTATACTTTAAGACAATGAACTAATGAGAATTTAAAGATTAGATTCAAACAAGTAAAGAAGGCCAAATAACCTTGTTCAAACAACCTATGTTCTTGGTATCTACCTTAAAAACCCCAGGTTCTGTGAACATAAAGTACTCCTAGAACAATCTCCCTCTTGCATCTTAAGAAAGCAGGCCGTGGAGAAGAATTTTAATAATGGTGGGGGATGGCAAGAGGTTTCTTTAAAAAAATAATAAATCATAAAAAACTTACCTCAGTAAAAATATTTAATTATCTTCCTGTCTTACATTCTCTTTCTTAGCACCTGTACTGTGAACCTGGAGGGGAGAAAAGCAACAATTACTTTTTTCTGAATACCTACTATATGCCAGGCGGGGGTGGTCAGAGAAAGCCTCCCAGAGAGCATGAAGTCCAAGATAAATTGGAAAAAACAGAAGTTACTAAAAAGGGATGGCTGGGCAGGAAATTGGGAAGTTGCAAGGGTAACAACTTTTCCTAAATTGTTCAAGAATCTGTAAATGACGCATTCAACAAACAGGCCTAGAGCACTGTAACACGTTAAGAGTTGGGCTGTTAGAACAGCTGCGTTGGAATTTCAGCTCTAGCACTTCCTAGCTTGTGTGGTCTTGAATAAGTACCTCCACCTTGGCGTGCCTTAGTTTCCCCATATGTATAATAACAGTACCCAATTCGTAGGATTGCTGAGGACTGTATGAACTAATCCACATCAGGGACTGTAAAACAGTTTCCCTAGGGAGTTTCTCTGGAACATAACAAACATTCATTTTTATTTTTATTAATACATGCTCTTACATAGTAAGTCTGTTTGTCTCTCACCATCACCATTATTGTTAGCATTATTGTTATTGAGAAAGGACATAATCCTTGTCCTCAAGGGGCTTACAGTATACTGGATGAGATAGGAGTTATCCAGATATGTAGCATAAGGCTAAAGAAAAACCAAAGTCAATTATTCATTCCCTTAATTAACAAATACCTGAGTGTCTAGTCTTTCCCAGGTATTTTGCTGGACATTTTTGATGGATGGACAGATATGGTTTCTATCCTGTTTCCAGTCTATCAAGGCCCACAATGCTGGGCAGACGAGCTGCACAAGGAGACAGATACTATTCCTCAGTGGGTGCGGGGCAGTACGTATCCCAACCAGCAGAATGAGATAGCCAAACATTCTGGGTGGAAGGGACAGCATTGTAGGAAACACAGGGCCTTCAGGGAATGCTAAGCAGTCTTGTCAGGATGCATCTGACAGAGCAGTAAGGAGTGAGGCCTAAGAACAGGGAGGCCTCAGTGCCCTACTGAGTTTGTCCCCTGATCTAAAGCATACTGGTTATTCTGCTCAAATGGAATCACAGCCTACTTTTAACTTCAATTCTAGTATCTGTTTTTCTTCATCGTTTCTTTTTCCTCTTTCAAAGGTGACAGGGGTTAAGAGAAGGAAAAAGAAAAAAAACCAACAGCCTCAACCCACGTTAGCGCTGGTGACGCTGGTGGTGGAAGCAGCACTAAGTGATGAGTTTCATATTGTCCTTGTTTAATTCCTCCAACATTCTGATATGGACTGAATTGTTCCTTTCACGGGTTAGGGAACTGAGGCTCAGAGAAGTCAAATGGATCTCCTGAAGCCCACAGAACTAATGAACATGGACACAAGTTGGACTCCCAAAGCTTTCTTTCTCTTAGGCAAAAATGTGTAAGGGATTTTGCAAAATTTAAAGTCTCTTAAAAACTACTCAAAAACTATTATACAGAAAAACAGCCTTCATCCACACAGTCAAAACCACTTAGAGAAGATAAAGGGAAAATCTCACAAAAGCAACAAAAAAGAGAAAATAGGTACAATAAATCTAACAAAAAAACTGGCAAAACCTATATAAGACAACTCTAAAATGCTCCAGAAGGACTCAAGAGTCAAATCAAATCAAACCAATGAAAAAATACAAATGTTCTTGGATAGGAAAATATCAGAAAGACATCAATTCTCTCTGTAAAATGAGTTTATAATTTTAATATCATCTCAATTTTTTAAGTGTTTTCTTTTCTGGAACTAGACAAAATGATAAGTTCACATGGAAAAATAAACAAGGAAGAACTGCCAGGAAAATGAAGGGCAATAGGGGAAACGAAAAACATTTTATAAAACCAATACCGTGTACTGGTGTATGAGTAGAAAGACCAATGAAATAGAATAGGAAGTCCAGAGATGTGCCCCAGTATACCTGGAAGTTCAGAATACAATGAAGGTGTACTGTATTCTGAAACAAATGGTAAAGGTAACTGGTAGCTACATGGAAAAAGATGAAGTTGAATCTATATATCAGCTCTGAACATCAGAATAAATCCCAAATATATCAAAGATTTAAGTGTAAAAATGAAACCATAAAAGTATTAGAGGAACACATGAACAAATTTCAAATTCTTGGAGTCCTTTCTGTGACTCAAAATCCAGACACCATAAAATATTAACTACCTAAATTTTTTTTATAAATTTATTTATTCATGAGAGACACAGAGAGAGAGAGAGAGACAGACAGACAGACAGAGGAAGAAGCAGGCTCCATGCAGGGAGCCCGATGCGGAACTCGATCCCAGGACCCCAAGATCAAGGCCTGAGCCAAAGGCAAACACTCGACCACTGAGACACCCAGGTGCCCCAACTACCTAAAATTTAAAGAAAAATCAGTTAAGCTTTCTATGCCAAAATACATGATGGTAAATTTAAAAAAAAAAAAAAACTGGGGGAATTGCAGCTCACATCGTAAACGGTTAATCTAATTTATACATTCCTAGAAATTGGTTAGAAAAAAACAATCCAAAAGGAAATTACAAAAGGTATGAACAGACATTTCACAGAAAAAGAAATAGAAATCACCTTTAAACATATAAAAAAGATGCTCAGCCTCATTCATATCAAAATAATACACATTAAAACTACACTGTTATTTTTCACATATCAGAATAATACATATCTGAATGTTGCAAAACACTGTTGGAGAGGCTACAGAGAAACAGGTACCCTGATGCATTACCTGCAGGAGTTCGAAATGGTACAACCCTGAAGAAGGGCAGAATTTATCAAAATTATAAATGCACTGCTCAATGACCCACGAATCCTACTTCCAGAAAGATATCCCAGACACACCTCACATATGTGGAATGAGATATATACAGGTTTATTCACAATGACATTGTGATTGTTAAGAGACTGGAAAACATTGAAATATGCATCAGTGAGGGCTAGTTCATTAAGTTAGGGAACAGGCATACAGTGTAATATTCTGAAGCTGTTAACTAGTCCATATTAGTGTACAGTCTTTTCTATACACTAATATGGAAAGATCGCAAAGGTATATTAACTAAGCAAAAGCAAGGGGCAGAATAATTTACATGGTATGCTATACTTTATATACAAAGAAGAAAGTATATATAATTTACTGGTATTGGCTAATGTCTACACAAAGGAACATCCAACAAATAAAGAGGTTATTTATTGGGATACCTGGGTGGCCCAGCAGTTGAGCGTCTGCCTTGGGCTCAGGACTTGATCTTGGAGTCCCAGGATCAAGTCCCACATCGGGTTCCTAGCAGGGAGCCTGCTTCTCCCTCTACCTGTGCCTCTCCCTCTCTCTCTCTCTCATAAATAACTAAATAAAATCTTTTTTAAAGAGAGGTTATTTATTGGGGAGAGGGGACAGGTTAGACCACAAGAGCTGGAAATTAGACTCCTCAAAATAAGTTGTTTTAATTTTTGAATCACTTGAATATTTTACCTATACAAAAGTAATCTTAAAGTGTTAAAAGTGTAACTCACAGAAAGAACTACTCATAAGCCAGAGTCAAAATCCAATGAGCATTAAAAGAGAATTTTCTCTGAAATTAGATATTGACAAGCAATTTATTATTTTTTTAAAAAGATGTTTATTTGAGAGAGAGAGCATGCATGTGCACATGCACACGACTGGGGGGAGGTGCAGAGGGAGAGGGAGAAAAGAATCCCAAGTAGACTCCCCACTGAGTGAGGAGCCCATTACAGGGCTCAATCCTACGACCCTGAGATCATGATCTGAGCCAAAATCAAGACTTGGTTGCTTAACCAACTGGGCCACTCAGGTACGTAACAAGCACTTTTAGCATGGCCACCACTAAAAATGATAAAAGACAATGTAATCTTTTTCTTGAACCAATCTGAAGCCTATGATTATAATAATCTATAAAAAGAGCTATTAAAAGGGGTGAGGATTACAGAGAGGCAAGAAAGGGCAATGAGAGGATGTTTCAATCTAATGATTCTCATTGTATGGCCCCTAGACCAATAGCATCAGTATCACCTAAGAACCTGGTGAAAATGCAAATTCTCAGGTTCCAGCCCAGACTTCTGAACCAGAAACTCTGGAAATAATGGAGGTAGCAATCCCTGCAACGCACAGTCAAGTCTGAGCTTCCCACACATTCATATGCATCACCTGGAGCAGGATTTTGTGAAAATGAAGATCCTAGCTTAGTAGGTGTGGGGTGGGCCCCAGAGTATGCATTTCAAACAAGCTTCAGGATGCTTCTGATGTGCTGCTGGTTTGAGGGAACCACACTTTGAGAAGAAAAGCTGTGGTCCACCTGGCAGAAGAAGGTATGCAAACTGTCTTCATGTGGCTGTTTCCTACGGAAACTGTCCTCAATATCAGACGGAAAAAGTCCTTACACAGGTTTTCTGGCTAAGAGATCCCATGTAATATCCCATATAAAAGCTGTACTTAGGGTGCCTGGGTGGCTAAGTCAGTTCAGCCACCAACTTTGATTTTGGCTCAGGTCATGATCTCAAGGTGCTGGGATCGAACCTCACATTGGGCTCCATGTTCAGCATGGAGTCAGCTTGAGAGTCTCTATCTCCCTCCTTCCCTCCCCACTCCAGGTGTGAACATGCACGTGCTCTCTCTCAAATAAAATCTTAAAAAAAAAAAAAAAAAAAAAAAAAAAAAAAAGCTGTACTTAACATGTAGTGAATATATTTTCAAAAATATTTCTTTTTTTGTTAAAGATTTCAAGTAACCTCCACACCCAATGTGGGGCCTAAACTCATGACCCCAAGATCAAGAGTCACATGCTCTTACCAACTGAGCCAGGCAGATGCCCCTCAAAAACCTGTCTTTTAAGACAACAGTAACAACTACAAACTGTTGAAATCCAATTTAGGTATGTCTCATTTGAGAAAATTTTCAATTATGAGTGGAGTTACAAGCATTTCAAAATAAACACACACACACACACACACACACACACACAAAGCCTATATTCTTACATCGGTCAGGTTATACTCTGATGAACTTTACCTCAAATCCACTGGCCACACCACCTGCTCTCCATGAAAAAGCACCAAGCACTTTCTAAACATCTTCTAAAAGATTGTTTTTTTTTTTTTTTTTTTTATGATAGTCAGAGAGAGAGAGAGAGAGAGAGAGGCAAAGACATAGGCAGAGGGAGAAGCAGGCTCCATGCACCGGGAGCCTGATGTGGGATTCGATCCTCGGTCTCCAGGATCGCGCCCTGGGCCAAAGGCAGGCGCCAAACGGCTGCGCCACCCAGGGATCCCAAGATTGTTCTTTTTATAAACAATAAATTGATGTTTCATTTGCTTTACATGGGGGGGGGGGGTACTTTTTTATAGGAATCTTCTAAGTAAAGAATTCTAGCCTAGGTGAAAGTATCTAAAAATGTGTGTGTCTTTATTTTGCAAATCACACTTGGGATAAATTTTTTTGTGTTAAATATTAATCAATGTGCTGATATTTCTATATATTCCCTACTTCACTGAATATAAGACACCATCAATTCTCATACACACTATTATTTTATGTACTGTTATGAAAAGTTGCCAATTAAAACATGACATGCCAATTTTAAGATAGCATTCCATTTTAGATATGTATCTTAAAAAGTAATGAAATAACTTGATTATAAAGCTCAAAGCTATGTACATAGTAAGTTATTCCTTTTCCTCCATAAAGGCATGGATTTTTCCATTTACCAATATGTCCACACCCAAAAACTTGAAGTTTTAGCATCTCTGCAATTCATATAATTTGTTTAATTTTTGCACAGATATACATATGTATATATATTTTAAAGTAGTGATTAAAAAAAGTAGTAAAGAAAAAAAAGAGTGACCTCTTTTTACCCTGCAATATGATACTGTTTGCTCAAAGTAATAAAAGTTAATTACTCTCAATCTGGATAATTCTCCAATCCAAAAGTATTCAATTTATCTATCTCCTGGTCAATTTAACATGTTATAGTTCTATTTTGACAAGAGTCTTTGTTTGTTTCCATAGCACCTTCCAAAAGTAAGGAGCAATGAATAATAAACATCTCACAGCATCTCATCCATTCAACAAAAAAAAGTAAGTTTGCTTTGCAGATTTAACAAGAGTTGAAGGAATGTGCAACATTAATCTATAGCTATGTATTTGTCTGACTTGAACTTTTTGACTCAGCATTTTCTTCCTGGCACCAAGATAAAGAGTTTCAAAGAAAAAGACAATTTCTAACAAACCACATTAGGAGGAATGAGGGCCAATGTGATTACAGGATATTTTAATTTTCACCTTTGTACACACCTACATTTTCTAAATTCTCTAATATGGATACTAGCAAGAAAAAAAAAGGTTACTTAATAAGTGGTTACACTAATTTGTATTTTACTTTAACCGAGACCTTTTTAAGTTATTCTACACATTATCACCATCACTTCCCCAGTCCATTCTAACCTCATACTCCTCACTAAGTGTTTAGTTCAGCATTTCTAACAAGAACCTCAATGAAGCAAATTTTTCAGACAAAGGGTCATAGGGACTAACCTCATCTCCCATCTGAGATTCTAGAATCATCAAAGAGAGTGTCAGGAGCCAAGAGCCTTTCTGGTGTGTCAGTTACTTCAGAAAGAAAAGGGGGAAAAAAAAAAAAAAAGAAAAGGGGGAAAATTTTTTTTCCCCAACAAAAATTGTTAAATTCTATACCCTTTCCTGTTATAACTGGGTAGACAGTGGATCGCTGTTTAGAGTAGACCTCAGGGGGGCTGGTACTGTCCCCTAAGATATATGCTTAGATATAAAAGTAACTATGGGAAACACTGGCATTTAGTGTTTGGGGGCCAGGATGCTGAACTTCATACAACCTATGGAATAGACCACATAGTGAGGATCCATCCTCATCTTGAGAATCTTTTCAATGTCCAGCCAGATTAATCACTATAAACTGGCATTCCTTTAGAACATAAAACTGAAAAGTCTGTATAAGGGATTATGGGGAAAACTCCAGTAATTTAGGAGAAGGTAGCTAATGCGAGACACGTTGGGATAGAATATGTCTGAAATTAGTCGTCGTTTCCTCACATTACACATGGTCAACTCAACATCGTAATACCGAGCATGCCTCGAACTAAGGGGACATCCACAATGATCCAAAAACCTCCATCTTTTACCCGTTATCAATGATAAGTGGTAGGAATCCAGCACTGTGCCTCAGAGCAGCAGCACTTCAAAGTGTGCAACACAAAAGGTGCCATACAACGTAGACAGAAAATACTGCCCCCGTGGAGGCATTATACTGACATTATTATTTATGGGTTGACCGAGTCTGTAATTTATCTTGGCCTGTTGTCCTTATTTCACTCTAAGCTGCTTCTGTCTTTCTTATCATAAATGGGTTACCCTAACACTCAGGTGTCAACCCCCTCCTCCTTCCTTCCCCCTCAATGCCAGGGTGTGTATGTGTATGTATGTGTGTATATATATATATATATATATCCCTGCTCTTTCCCTTTCTTGTTTGAAATCACTGACAGCTTTACTACTCTTCCATCTACACACGTCTTCGTTAGGAAGCAGGTGCAAGCTAGGAAGCAAGTTAGGAAGCAGGTGCAAGCGGCCGGTGCACGCTCTCTTCTGGCACACGTACGCGCGTGGCCGCGCCTGTCGGTAGATTGTTCCTTTATCTCTCCCTACCAGTTAAACTGGAGCATCACACTGATTTTTCAATTACGCGCGTACATACGTTGCACTGTGGAGGAGTTTCATATTTCAGGGCGGTAAAGTGGGCTTTACAAGAAGTCTGCAGCCAAGGGGAGGGGCCTTGGTTCTGACAACGTTGAGAACCGCTGCTTCCAGAGAGTCGGAATCGTGTGCCTAACGAAAAACCAAACTTAAAAAAAAAAAAAAAAAAAGTTTCCTTTGCTTAAGGAGAGGGCCCTGGGGCTCCAACATCCCACTTGCATTCGGCCTGACAACCCCCTCCCCCCCACCGTGGACACCCTCTGCTGCTCTGCTGCTCCAAGTCGGCTTCTGGTCCCATGCAGGGCCAAACAAGAGTTTTTGACCGTGTGGAGGTCAGCAGCGACCCTTCTTGGAACATAACAACAACAACAACAGGGCAAACGCCTTCCCCCGGGAACTCCTAGGGCACGCTGCACCCAATCCCAGGGGGGCTCGTGCACACCTCCTGCAGCCCAGCTGGGGCTCCAGGAATGGAAGTCACCCGAGCCCTGAGCCCGGAGCCCTGCGAGTGGGGGCGGGGAGGAGGCTGGAGGCTGGAGGCTGGAGGCTGGAGGCTGGGACCGGGCGTGGGCGCCGGGGTCGCAGTGCCCGCGCTCCAAGCCCCAAGCCCCAAGCCCCAAGCCCCCGCCCCGCGCTTCCCCGCAGCGGGGCTCCGTGCAGCCCGGGAGCCGCGCAAGTTACGCGCCCGGCGGACCGCGGAGGCTCCGGAGGTCGTGTTGCCCCGGCCAGCGGCGCCGCGTAGGGCGCCAACCCCGCCCCCGGAGGGAAGCGAGCGCGGGCACCCGGGGTCGCACCCGCTGCCCAGGGGACTGACCCGGGCGACCCCGCGGCCCCGGCCCGGCCGCCCCGCCCCGCCCCGCCCGCCGCCCGCCGCCCGCCGCCCGCGCGGGTCCCGGGACGGCTTGCACCGAGCGGCTCCGCGGCGGCCTCCCCGGACGCGGCCGCCCGCCGAGCCCGCCGAGCCCGCTCCCCCGCCCGGCCCTCGGCCTCCGCCGCTCTCAGCCCCCAACGCCCGCCGCCGCCGGCCGCAGCTCACCTCCCGGGCCGCCGCCGCCGCCGCCGCTGCCGCCGCCGCCGCCGCCGCCGCGCGCGATCTCGCGAGACTTCGCTCCCCTCCGCGCTCCCCTCCGCGCTCCCCCCGCCCTCCCCGCGCCGCCGCGCCGCCAGCGCAGACCCCGGCCTGGAACCCGCGCGCGGCGCGCCGACCCCGGAGCGGCGCCCCCTCCCCGCCGCGGGCTCAGGCCGAGCCCCGCCCGCGACCCGGCGTCCCGGTTCCTGCAGCCATTCCGCCCACGTCCGTGGCCGCGAAGGGTTAAAAGCCAGGTGCGCGGCGGCCGACTCCCCTCACCTGGCCGGCCGGGCGCGCGTGCGCATGCGCCTGCCGGGGCCCCGGACCCGCGAGCCCTTGCAGCGAGCGGCCCGGAGCGCACCGACCGCAGCAGCCCCGGCAGCCCGGCTGGGGGTGCTTCCTGGGCGCGGAGGACTGCTGCGGCTCCCCGAGGGTCCTCACCGCAGCCCCACGAACTGGCTGTTACCATCCTCCTCGCTCCAGAGGGCAGAAAACGGAGGCTCGGCTACGCTCGGTAGCTCCAGGTCACACTGCTGGGCATGGGCATCCGGGGTTGTCAGACGCCCAAGCCAACCCCCCCCCTTTTTTTTTTTTTGGCCTCCATGACAACCCCGGGCTCTGGCCTTGGCCCTCCTTGGGCTGAGCGTGCTGAGTCTTTCCTTTCCTCCCAAGATTCCCCAAGGTGAGAGGAGGCAGGCGCTCCCTAGGAGGCCAGCTGCTAGCATCCCTTACGGTTTTACCGAGCTGCTGTCCAGAAAATGCTTCTCCCGTATTGCATGAGCTCTCTAAGGAAGGCCTTCCTGTGCCAGACTGCGTAGAGAGTCCTGCAAACTATGCGACTGTATTCTTATATTCCGTTGTCTCCTCTCTGGACTGGTGGCATTTTGATTGTAGGGAGCACAGTAGAATAGGACACAGGAGGTAGTACTAGAATACACATGATGTTAGGGGATGCAGAGAAAGGTGTGTCTTCTTTCCAGGAGTAAACTCTTAACATTAGATAGTTTCTTGGACACAGGACGTAGGACTAGAATACACGTGATGTTAGGGGATGCAGAGAAAGGTGTGTCTTCTTTCCAGGAGTAAACTCTTAACATTAGATAATAGTTTCTTTTAAAAATTCGATTTACTTAACAGAGAGGGAGAGTGCAGGAGGAGGGGCAGAGGTGAGAGCAAAGCCTCAAGCAGGCTCCCCATTGGGCATGAAGTGCTACCTGGGGCTAAATCCCAGAACCCTAAGGTCATGACCTGAGCCAGAATCAAGAGTTGGGCACTTAACCATGGGAGCCACCCAGGTGCCCCTATCTAATTGTTTCTAAAGCAAAGGGGCTAGCATTTATTGAGGGCCTTTCACGGTTGCTACCAATATTCTTCCAAGTTAATTCTTCATGGGAAATATTCTTCATAGGACAATGGAGACTGGGGAAGATGGAAAAATTGGCCTGAGCTCCCATCGTGAGACAGGATATGAACCTGAT
Source organism: Canis lupus familiaris (assembly GCF_011100685.1). NCBI lineage: Eukaryota > Metazoa > Chordata > Mammalia > Carnivora > Canidae > Canis > Canis lupus. The sequence goes on from NC_049227.1 coordinate 29,380,156, forward strand.
CCTGAGTCCAGAGCCCAGTACTGCCTGGCACCAAAGTCCCATGAGTGAGCATGAGCTAGTTCATCTGGGCCAGCAAGCTGCTATAAAATCAAGAGCCTTCAAAAAAAAAAAAAAAAAAAATCAAGAGCCTTAGGGGATCCCTGGGTGGCTCAGCGGTTTAGCGCCTGCCTTCAGCCCAGGGCATGATCCTGGAGTCCTGGGATCGAGTACTGCGTCGGGCTCCCTGCATGGAACCTGCTTCTCCCTCTGCCTGTGTCTCTGCCTCTCTCTCACTCTCTCTCTGTCTCTCATGAATAAATAAATAAAATATTTTTTAAAAAATCAAGAGCCTTGGAGGTTTTAACTTCTCCTCCACCTGCCAGTCACGTCAACATCAGCAAACATGGGCCTGTCCACTCTCCAGAAACAGGGCCATTCTCTATAGACCAGAGGTTAAAAAAAAAAAAAAAAGACCAGAGGTTATGGGTGTCCCTCCATGTGCCAAAACTACCCAAACCACCTGATGGAGAAAGTCAGAGAGGAAGGGGAAACCATATCTGGTGGGCAGCTACCAGGTGCCAAGCACCGCTCCAGGTACTATCCATTTATTAATTCACTTAGTCCTCCCGAAAACCCCTTGTGGGAGGCATGGTTGTCCCCCGTTTCAGATAAAGAAGTCAAGGGGCTAAGAGAGAAGTGAAATTGCCTGAGGGCACACAGTCGGTAAGTGGGAGGGCTGGGGTTGCACTCCAGATTGGTCTGTCCCCAGAACAACAGACTTTGGCTTCCGTCACTAAAAAGGTTCTTCACTGGCCCAAATGCCTGTGTCTTCATGAAACTGAAAACCAGGAAATCCCCTGAGATCAGGGCTCCTGTATAAGATACCATATGTTCTCCTATGGGTGGACTGTGCTTCAGTATTCTCATCTAAAATAAGGATAGAAAGAGGATGCTGGGAGGATTAGCCAAGTTCATATACATGAAGCATGTGGAAAAGTGCCTTGCACTGATTAAGCTCTCAGTAAATTACAGCCATTATTACCACGGGGGCGATGCCGGTGATGTTTTACTCTTTCCTATCTCCCAATACACATTCCCAATCAAGTTGGAGAATATGACCTTATCTGCTCAGGCATGGAAATAAAATTAGTTTCTAGCAAACAATAAATTCTCTTTAATGGGCAAAATGACCCCCACAACCCCTCCCCCCAGCCCTTGATTGGGGAGAGAGACCAGACGCTCCTGACCTCCTGACGCTCTGCTGCAGTCTCTCATCCCTGTTTCCTGGGAGGCTGGGAGCCAGAGTTATAAAAGGCTCCCCTTATAAAGGAAAAGCTACCCAAATATTTTTAAGTTGTTGGCAAAAGCAAGAAGAAAAAAAAATTTAATCTGAAACTTCTTAAAATTTCGGTGAGGTTGGAGATTTAATATAACCACAGTGACATCACAACTGGGTAAAAGGTTTTTTACAGGAAATGAAGCTGCCACACACTCAGGCCATTGTACCCCAAACAAAGTAAGATTTCTACCCTGACACAAGACATGCGATGCATTCCCATGAATGGCAATGTCTTGCTATGGAAGTAAGTCTCATTGGTGAAGGGGTGAACACAGCAGCATCCATAAAGGGCATTACCATTTGGACAGCACAGAAGCAAACAAAAGGTCCTAAGGTGATTCTAATATGCACACCTCTGAGGTATCCCTTCCAAAAAGCACTATTAATGCCTTTTGATCTAGGAGAAATTTTATAATGCAATTTGTCTAGTGCTCTTTCATTCAATAAAAACATATTAAGTGCTTAAGTGCCAGTTACTACATCAGTAGCAGTCTGCCGGACAGGCACAGTCCGGCATCACATGGATGGCCTAGAGGAAGACCAATAATTCAACCAAGGGGTATTGAAATACTATATGATAAATAGAATGAAGAAGAAGAGCAAATAATCAAAAGGGGGAAAAAAGGCAGGATGGATGGAAGGGTAGGAAAGAACTTGCTTGAACCAAGTTTTAAAGAATGCAGCAAAGTGAACTAGGCAAGGAAGCAAGGGGAGATAATTCCAGAGATAGGGAGAGAGAGTATGGATCAGCAAGGAGTGGATAAGTTTTGGTGGCTAGGAAGGCAGGGTGTACTGGGGCCTTTAAGAGGCATCCCACACCTGTACATACCATGAGCATGTGGGGACAGTGGAGAGTAGGAAACTCGACTGGAGGTGGAAGAGTATGGTGAGCCATGACATTGGTCCCCACATACATATCCTGCCCCGTTGGCAATCCAAGCTCATCATGGAACCCTACCACCTCTGCCCCACCAGTGCTTGGTCACGGATGGGCAGGCTGTAGTGACACAGCTGTCATATCGCTAGCCAATCTGTATTTGAGGAAGTAGCACATTAGAAGTCCTGGCACCACAGTGTAGAAGGCAGGATGCACATCTGCCTCCCTTGCAACCAGAACAAGGGATATGACATAGGCTCTGCCGGCCAGATGCATCACACAAGACTGAATCCGGTCATGAGCCTCAGTTGTGTCAGAGTGACTGGTGGCCAGAGCAGCCAGTATGGGGGATGGCGGGGGTAGAAACTCCCCATGGAGAAACTGCACCAGTGCTGACGGCAGTAGTGGTTGCAGTGACAGCAAGCTCAGGCAGGGTGGTGGTTAGCTCTTGGGGCCAGGCCTGCAGTGTGGTTTGGGGCATATTTCCTAGAAGCTTAGTCCCGATCTCTTTTCTCCAGCCCTCACAATGATTCTGTGGGATACCTAACATCCTTTATTACATTCCCCTCTCTGCTCAAACCAGCTAGCATTCCCCGCAAGATCACTGACCCCTCACAGGCCAAAGCCAAGTGGGGCCTAAGAGACTCGGAGATAGACTCACTAGGGCAGTGGCGAGGGGAACTTTCTCTGCTGTAAGAGAGAGAACCAGGAAGCCAGCTCGCTCTCCCTGCCTTCTGTGGAAACTTCATTGCCACTAATGACTTTTCCCACAGCTGTGGGATAAGATAGGGTCTAACTGGCAGAGAAACAGAGAAACCAAAGGTCTGGGTCGTTGGCTACATCACCAAGCTGCTGTGCTGACCCCAGACCTATAAGGCCCTGGATGTCCCCCTTCCCTGAGCTAAAGCATGTGGTTAAATCAACTTGAGTTGGCTTCTCTGGTCCTTGCAGCCAAACATTCATGCTGGTGCAAGGAGGAGAGAAGCAGCTTATGGAGAATGGAGATACCTCTTCCCTGGCTATGTCAGGAGCTGCCCAAAATCCTGACCAACTTTTTACATCTATCCCTCTCACCCCTGCATAATATCAATCCCACTCAGGTAAGAATGACCTGATTCCAAACAGTTTATTCCAGAAAACATATCCTTCCTTTGCCCTTACCATCCTTTGGTTCTCCCTCTCTAATGGGTACAAAGTAGTTCTGTCACCTGCCCAGCTCCCACCTCTGGTAAGTGACAGAGCTCAAGTTCTGGAGGCAATCCAGATCCCAGGCTTTTAACCACTATGTTTAACACCATGCATCATCCACCCTTGTTACCAAAAAAAAAAAAAAAAAAAAGGCTTTTAGCCAGGAAAAAAATTAAAAACAAACTCAAATCCCATTCCATATTTGCTATCTCGCCTTGAGTAAGCTCCTGAAGTCTCACTGAAAATGAGTTTGACATGAAAATGGAGTTAATGATACCAGCTTCCTAGAGCCTGACAGTCATCTGTGCCATTCACCTGGGACTTCTGGCTTCTAACCTTCTGGGCATGTGCAAAGTGGAACTTCCTGGTCCACTTGGGTAGGGTCATGTGACTAGATCCAGCCAAGGAGTGTGAGTGGAAGGAGTAGCTGTCATTTCTGGACTGCAGGTCTGTTGAGCAGAGCCCCCAGCCAACCCATCTTGGACATGCAATGCGAGCAAAACCCAAACCTTTATTGTTTTAAGCCACTGCGTGTTGGGAGTCGATGGTTGTCATAGCATGTTCTAGTCTGTCCTGATTGATACATACAGTGTGGTCATGTGCTCATCTGTTTACTCAAGAAACACTTCTCTGCTATGGCTCCAACCCCAGCTGGATAAGCAAGAAGGCTCAGGCAGCAGTCCTGAAGATTCTGGCTCAATAGGTGTGGGGTGGGGCCCTGGCCTCTGCATATTCATGGGGCTTCCCAGTGATTCTGATGGACTGGCAAGCCTAAGACCCTTGCATTGCTAGTGGTTCACCATGTGATGGTTGAGTGGGACAGGGTTCCTACCACTGAGGACCCCACAGACTGCTATTTCACATTTCTGGGCTTGGGACTCATGCTCGTCTCTCTGCCTGGTATGCCTTCCCTCCATGCCTGCCACCCTGCCTCCAAACACAGCCAAAACCTCCGATGAGCATTTTGATGACCCCATCCTAGGCGCTGTGATTATTCCCCAGAGTGTGGTCCTACAAATAGCTTGAATGCACCTCCTCCATAAGATTGCAGCCTTGTAGAGGATGGGGTCTTGGCGGCTTCCTTTCTCTGGGCCATCTGACCAGCACTGTGGAAATGGGGAGAGACTCCTGCACCAGCATCAGCCACGGTCACCTGAATACACAGGTCAGCAAAACCAAAGCCCTAGGACTTATGAGACAGACCCTCCCAAGAAGATTGCCAGCAAAGTGTTTCTCAGAAAGCCACTTTGGGATTCTAATCCAGCCTCTGCCACTTTGTAGCTCTGGGATCACAAGTGCCATATTTAATCTCTTCTGAGTCTCAGTACTTAAATGTCAAATGGGACCAATGACGGTACCTGCCTCACACAACTGTGAGAACTCAATGAAATATAAGAACTGAATTAAATTCCAGCCACATTTATCATGTTCCCCTTTACTGTCGTTGTCTCATTATTACCTACTGCCACTACTGAGCATGCCCCATAGCTCTCATTATTAATGTTACTTACCACACGCTCCCTCCCTTCCTGCCAAGCCTAAGTGACTTCTTAAGCATTCCATCCAGGAATGGAGAGTATTCTTGGAATTCTCGAAATGAGTTCTTCATTGTCTCGTTGATGGTTCAGTGCCCACAGTGGTTTAGCACCCCTAGTACCCCCCGGGAAGCTACCCAGCTGGCTCCTCAGGAAGTGTGTGCTGCCAGTACCAGGCTACCTGGATGCAGCTAAGAAAATAGGGCTCTCCTGAGGCTCCCTTTCTCCTGGACTTGAGTTCCTCCTGCTCTGGAGTACTCTGGGTTCATTTGTGGTCAGCCCAAGCACTGTGAAGGTGGCCCCCACCCCTGGCTATGGGAGTGGCTGGATCCCAGTCAAATAAGCCTGTGGACTTCTGCAATCATTGATAGCACACACAAAAATAATACCTGGAACGGGCTTAATTCTTTCTTCCCAGGGGGAACTAAAAGAATTAGGCTTTCGTGTTTCAATAATAAACATTCCTTATGCCATCAGAGTGAGCAACTCCTGCCTTCCTTCCTTATCTTTCATAAGTCTGGATCACGGTGGGCAAAATTTGGGTTTTCAAGAAAACATTCCTGAGGTTTTGTGATGAAAGACTCCAAGTGGGTATGAAAGAATAGAAAAACAAAATTCCCCCGCACCTCTACAAGGACAGGGAGGGGAGGGAACAAAGACCAAACCTCTGACAACAAAATAAAGGAAAAACGTAAATGAGGTTTTTCTGATGGAAAAGTTTCTGAAGACCCAGCCATGAAAATTCTCTGCTAGGATCCACTTTCCTAGTGATCCTAGTGCAAGTTCAGAAGGTCTGTAAGGAAGGAACTAAAGATGGGGAGTCAGAGGAAAAGAGACCAACATGCATTATGGAGCAGGAGGGGCAGAAAACAATGAGGAGATAAGAAGGCAGCCACAAGAAGCAAGTGCTTCTAGAAGCACAGACAGTGGTCAAGGTAAGAAGACCACTAGGTGAGAGTTTTCTCCAGAGAGCTAGAGCAGAAAACAGAAGAACTAAGATTTTTTTCTCCCCCAAGATTTTGTTGATAGACAGCTGCTCAAATAAATTTGTATTCCCATTTCAACGAACTCATCTGACTGGAACAATAAGCTTACATTCCAGAGCCTGGGCCGACCTCATGCACCCTACTGCCATTAATATATTAAGTATGTAATTAGTGCTGTTTGCACTAAGAAGGACCACAAATCTGCTAGGTTATTTTCTATTTAGCTTCTGACAGCAGCATCCAGCATTTAATATTGTATTCTCACGTCAGCTATTCCCAGGGGAGAAAGGAAGTGGGGACGGACAAGAGGGGAACATGTTTTATAATTTATCAAGATATAGGGATCAGCCCTTCAATCAAAAAAAACAAAAACAAAAAAAACAAGTTGCAAATAAAGAATATTACAAATAAGGAGGGAGGCTGGAATGATCCTATGATACTGAGTTAAAATCAGTAATCTGGTAGTGAACTAAGGTTTTTTAATAAATAGAAAGCTAGATATATAAAGATATAAATATAGATGTGTGTGTTTGCATGGATTGATATACATATTTCCAAGTTCTGAACACTGAGTGGTCCTAGAAGCAAAGATTACTCAGTAACAATGAGCACCCTTACCACTCATAGGTTGGTATCTAAACACCATACTCCAGTAAAAGGATCCAGAACTCCTGGGAGAAGTGGTTTCTTCCAGAGCTGAAATAAGGAAAATACAAAATGAGCCAGGAACACCATGCAGTGCCAGAAATTAGAGAATTGCTTTAAAAAGTTTGAGTGCTAATTGAGAGGATAAAGGAGCCAACTGGATGGAGCTCCCAATGGCTAAAGCTGGAACAATTAAAGCAACAATGACAAAAAACAATAGTATTGGATTATAAGCCTTAGAATAAAATAAATACCTTTAAGTTCATATTGGAGAAAGGAATGAAAGAAGGAAAAAAGGGATGTAGGGAGTCTCTCTCCTTGAAGAAGAATTATAATTAATAAGTGTAGAGTGAGAGGTGCCTGGACTCAGTCGGTTAAGCATCCAACTCTTGATTTCAGCTCAGGTTACAATCTCAGGGTCATGAGATAGAGCCCCGAGTTGGGCTCCATGCTGAGCATGGAGTCTGCTTAAGATTCTTTCCTTCTCCCTCTGCCCCTCCCCTGCTGGCTCACACCCCCACTCCTCTCTAAATACATACAAACATACACACATACATGCATACATACACGTAGAGTGAAAGAGGAAAATTTTTTTAAAATCACCATTGAAAAGCACAGTAATTGCTGCAGTAAGATCCACCCATGGGTGCTAAAATTTAAGTGGACAGAAGTTTGAGGAGAAACAGGATAGCCTTGAAGTTTCCCTCTTCAGGTATTTATTAGTTATAAAGAGAAAAATGGTGACTTCACGGTGAAGAACTACAAACACCATGCTAATCAAGTGATTGAGGTTAACACCACTAGTACTAACTTATATTTTTATGTACCCCTGATGCAATTCGATAAGAAGGGTACTTCCCTTCATGGTACCCTCCCCCAGAACTCACAACCTCTGTTGTATCCTGAGAAAACATCAGACAAACCCAAACTGAGAGACATTCTATAAAATACCTGACCAGTATTTTCTTTAAAGTGTCAAAGTCATGAAACTAATATAACACTGTATGTTAACTATACTGGAGTTCAAATAAGATAAAAGTATCAAAGTCATAAGAGACAAAGCCTGAGGAGTTGTCACAGACTGGAGGGGCCTAAAGAGACACAATGACTTGATGCAGTGTGGGACCCTGGACAGGAAAAGGACATTAGAGGGAAAAAACTGGTGAAATCTGAACAAAGTCCATCGATTACTTTATAATATTATACTCATGTTAATTTGTTAGTTTCGATCACTGTACTATAGTTTAAAAGACACTAGTATTTTAAGGTGCTGAGTGAAGGGTACATGGGAATGCTGTGCTATTTTTGCAACTTTTCCATAAGTCTAAAATTATTAAAAAATAAAAAAAGTTTTTTTTGTTTTGTTTTGTTTTTTTAATGAGGTTCTGGGGCACCTGGTGGCTCAGTCAGTTAAGCATCCAACTCTTGGTTTTGGTTAAGGTAATGATCTCAAGGTTGTGAGATGGAGCCCCACGTGGGGCTCTGCACTCAGCAAAGAGTCTGCTTGAGATTCTCTCTCTCCCTCCTGCTCATACACTCTCTCTTAAATAAATAAATAAATAAATAAATAAATAAATAAATAAAATCTTTAAAAAAAATGAGGTGCTGAATTTACATAGGTGTTGCTGACAGGGTCTTCTAGGAGCAACCTGGAAAGCACCCATTCTAAAATTGGTGTAAGAAATAAGGCCCTTAATGGGGTGCCTGGGTGGCTCAGTTGGTTAAGTACCTGCGTTTGGCTTGGGTCATGATCTCAGGGTCCTGGGATCGAGCCCTACATCTGGCTCTCTGCTCAGTGGAGGGCCTGCTTCTCCCTCTCCCTCTGCCTGCTGCTTTGCCTACTTGTGCTCTCTCTCTATCTCTCTGTCAAATAAATAAATAAAATCTTTAAAAAAAAAAAAAAGAAAGAAAGAAAGAAAAGAAAAGAAATAAGTCCCGTAAGAGCTATCCATTTCTTGGGGGAGGGTTTTGAGGGGGAGTTTCATTCAACAACAAGCCACAGTTCTGGTCCTCAGAGAGCTTACTCCCTAAGAGAAGAGAACAGATTCCAGAAAGTACAAAAGAAAACTAAAGTAATTGTGAGCTGTGTCAAAGGCTGTGAAGGAAATCAGTAAGGTCTGGAAAAGCATTTCTAAGGTAATGACACCAAGATTGAGACACCAAGGAGCTGAACATATCGAGAAGAGGAGAAGAAGGACCCCAAGTAGAGAGAACAGCACCTGCAAAGTCTGGAGCCAGGAAGGAGCTTAGCATGTTCCAAGAGACAGAACAGGGATCACAAGAATACTAGGCCATAAGCTGGCTGAGAAAAGAATCATAAATCCAGAGGCAGAAGAGTAGGGTCCCCAAGTCACCTGTCCCCACCAAATTACCTAGATAACTTTCAGATCATCCTGAAAACCTACGAATTCGGCTTGAGATTTAAAGAGAGAACAGCTGGAATGCTACAGTGAGAAGTGTTCGCGCTTCTATCAAGATAAAGAGAGAGAGCATCCAGAGGGAGAAGTAGAGAATCCTAGGCCAACTCTGCGCTAAGTATGGAGCCCCCCACATGGGGCCCAATCCCACGACCCTGAGATCCCAACCCAAACCAACCCAAATCCAAGCATTGATACCCAACCAACTGAGCCACCCAGGTGCCCCAAATTTTCCAAAAGTCTTAAATAACATTTTATTTATTTTCTTTTTTTTTTATTTTTAAATATTTTATTTTATTTACTCATGAGAGATACAGAGCGAGCAAAAGAGAGGCAGAGGGAGAAGGAGGCTCCACACAGGGAGCCCGACACAGGACCCAATCCTGGGTCTCCAGGACCAGGCCCTGGGCTGCAGGCAGCGCTAAACCACTGCACCACCGGGGTTGCCCCTTAAATAACGTTTTAAAAAGTAGAAATATAGCAGTCACAGAATAAGAATATTGTATCTTTTACTATGTAAAATAAAACTATTATCTTTTGGCCTTTCAAAATATCAAATACTATTTGAATGTGACTTACAACCTATGGATTCTTTCAAATAACTGTCGATTTCATCATCCAGGGGATTTGTTTCTTTATTTTCTCTTATAAAATTCAATAGAATATTAGCTTCTGGGGTATCTTAAATAAAAAATGCATAAAATGTGAAAAAAAGAAAAAGAATCATAAATCCATAGTAGACACCACCACCACCACCACCACAACTACTACTATCCACCACAGGACATATGGTCTTCCCAACAATCCTACCAGGTAGAGATGAATGAAACCACCACCATTACCACCAGTACAAACCCTCTCTGAACAGTAATACAAACAGGATGTCATCACGTGCTATGGTCTCCATGTTCATGTCCTCCTCCAACACCAAATTTATATATTGAAACCTAATCCCCAGGGTGATGGCATTGGGAGGTGGGGTCTTTGGGAGGTGATTAGGTCATGAGAGTAGAGTTCTCAGGAGTGGGGTTGGTGCCCTTCTAAAGAAAAGAGCCTAGGGATCTCCCTCGCCCCATCTGCCACCATGTGAGGACCCAGAGAGGAGATGGCCGATTACGAACTTAGGAAGGGGGTTCTCGCCCGACACCAAGCTTGCCAGGGCCCTGATCTTGGACTCCCCAGCCTCCAGAGCTGTGAGAAATAAATGTGTGTTGTTAATGAGCCACTGAGTTTATGGTGTTTCTGTTTAGCAGCATGAAGGGACGGAGACACTGTGCTAGGACTTTCGGGCTGTGTGAGGGCACTGAGGCAGGGCTCACTGCGATGCCCAGAGCAGTTTGCCGTTAGAGAGCTGAGAAGTAGTGAGCAGTTGTGAGTAGAAAAAAAAGTGGAGCAGAATACTTGTAAGGGAAAAGAAGACAAGGGAGAGAAGGCACCTAATGGTCACTTGTAAGTTATTTGCATGAAAACTCCCTCCAAACCCCTGGCCCCTTATAAAGCCCACCACACACTCAGGTCTGGTGTGTCTCTGCGAATCTGCACATGTGTGTGTGTGCATGTATCACTCTGTCTGCGTGTCTGTGTGTGTGTATATGCATGTGCCACTCTGTGTGTGTCTGTGTGTGTATGCATGTACCACTCTGTCCGTATGTGTCTCTGTGTGTGTGCATGTGCCACTCTGTGTGTGTGTCTGTGTGTATGCATGTGCCACTGTGTGTGTGTCTGTGTGTGTATGCATGTACCACTCTGTCCGTATGTGTCTCTGTGTGTGTGCATGTGCCACTCTGTGTGTGTGTCTGTGTGTATGCATGTGCCACTCTGTGTGTGTCTGTGCGTGTATGCATGTACCACTCTGTCCGTATGTGTCTCTGTGTGTGTGCATGTGCCACTCTGTGTGTGTCTGTGTGTATGCATGTGCCACTCTGTGTGTATCTGTGTGTGTATGCATGTACCACTCTGTCCGTATGTCTCTGTGTGTGTGTGCATGTGCCACTCTATGTGTGTGTCTGTGTGTATGCATGTGCCACTCTGTGTGTGTCTGTGTGTGTATGCACGTACCACTCTCTGTGTGTGTCTGTGTCTGTGTGTGTATGCATGTGCCACTCTGTGTGTGTCTGTGTGTATGTATGTGCCACTCTGTGTGTGTGCGTGTGTCACTCTGTCCCCGTGTGTCTGTGTGTGTGCCACTCTGTCCACATGTGTGTCTGTGTGTGACGCTGTGCCTGTCCGTGCTTAGGCACGTCTTTGTGAGTCCCTGCATGTCTGTGTCTGGGTGTGCTTGTGTGTGCTGGAAATCAGAGTGAGGGACGGCCCGAATGCTTGCCAGAGTGAAGACAAATGAGTTGCCGCAAGAGCAGGGGGAGAAGGCGAGCGGAGCCGGAGCCGGCGGAAGCGAGGCCCAGGTGACAGTGAGAAAGTAAGGCCCCAGGAATTCGGGGACATCCCTGCGAGGAGGGGAGGAGGGCCTAGGAATTTCCCCAGGCCGGAATGCAGTGGGCGTGGCCAGTCCGTTCACAATGATCTAAAGACCTCAAAGGGCAGGACGACCCGCCCCCAATTTGGCCTCCTGCCTTGGCCTCCAGGGTTATTATCCTCATTTTGCAGCAGAGAAAAGTGAGTCCCTGGGCTAGTGCTTTCAGAAGACCGAGGAGAACCCCCCACGCTGGGCTCCCCAGGTCCCGGGTGGACTGGCCCTGGGCGACAACAATGAATCGCAATGAGATGTCCCTCTGTGCGCCTTCAAGGCCTCTGCTGAGAAGGCCTCTCCTGGGTGCTACTCTGTCTTTAACACTTCTTTTGTTCACCTTTTTTTAAAAGAAAAGAATATTTTTTAAAGATTTTCTTTCTTTTTTATTTGAGAGAGAAAGATCACAGAGGGAGAGGGAGGAGCAGACTCCTCACTGAGCAGAAAGCCCAATGCGGGGCTCAGTCCCGGGACCTGACCTACACCAAAGGCATTTGCTTAACTGGCTGAGTCAGCCGGATGCCCCTACAAAAAAATATTTTTTCTTTCCTATCAATCAAGAGCATCCCAGCGTCAAGCACACTGACCGGAACATACCTTCTCAAGGACACACAGGACCACAACTCTACAGATAACGTGATTTTGCAGTAATAACAGAACACCCCTGCACCCCAAATAATTCTATTATCATTCTTTAGTTAATTTGGCTGTCTTAATCCAATATAAACATGAAGTCATGGAAGACAGCATTTTTCCATTGGGTAGACATCTTAATTTTTCTTAACTATTTTAGGAGTAAGATATGAAGCGTTCAAATCATTAGAAACTAATACGGAAGCTTTTCCTGAGCTTTTAAAAAACTCGAGACTTTTGTCACACTAGAGGTATCTTCAGGAGAGTTTTTATATGTTTGTTTTCTTCCTTTTAATTTTTATTTTGAAAAAAAATCCCTACAGAAAAGTTGCAAGAACAGTACAATAAACTCTTATACTCTTCATTGAGATTCACCAATTGTTGACATTTTTGCACACTTGCTTTCTGTGTGTGTGTGTGTACACATATATACATGCATATATGTATAATTTATACTTTATGTAAATATAAATTCATAGATATGTGCGTACATATATATTTACACTTGCATATACATACACTTAAAAAAATACAATTGAAAGATTTATAATGGAATCCGCCCCACACTCTTCATTCCTTGGGGCAATACTTCTCAAACATCTGTGTACCTTTGGGGAGATTTTTATAACACACCACCCCCACAGGTACTAATATAATTTAGTAGTAGTGAGGCTTGGGCATCAGAATGTCCATAGCTCTTGGGGGATTTCAAAAGCACAGCCAAGATCAAGAACCACTAGGGCACCTGGGTGGCTCAGTCAATTAAGCATCTGCCTTTGGCTCAGGTCACGATCCCAGGGTCCTGGGATTGAGTCCCTCAGTGGGAAGCCTGCTTGTCCCTCTCCCTCTACCCCTCCTTCTGCTTGTTCTCGATCTTTCTCTCTCTCAAATAAATAAATAAATAAATAAATAAATAAATAAATAAAATCTTATTAAAAAATGAGAACCACTGCTGGATCTTTTTTTCCTTTAAGGCAAGTCATACACACACTTATTACAAGAGCATTTGAGAATAAATCTCCAGTATCCCTTTATCCTTTATAAATATCCCTAAATATTAGGGATATCCCTAATATCAGGGATATCCCTAATATCCTTTATCCCTAAATATTTATCCCTAAATATTTCATATATCCCCTAAGAATGAGGAAGAGCATTTGCTTACATCACCACAGTATGGTTACTACCTAACGAAATTTCCTAGTGACACCATGCCAGCATCTAATATCAAATTCATATTCAAAGTTTGCAAAATGTCTCCAAAAAGCCATTTCAGTAATTGTAGTTTCTCTGATCCAGGATCTAGTTCAGAATTACATTGCCTTCATAAATCCTTCCTCTTTACTCTCATTAACCTGAAGCAGTTCCTCCATCCTTTAGCCTTCCATGACGTTGCCCGAATTCCCGTTTTAACCACGGGAAACCCAGAACCTTGAGCTAGTAGCACTATCCAGATAGAATGCAGTCGACTTTGGTTTTCTGAGTATCTTTCCAGTTATCCTCTATTTATGGCAAGTGACACTGATTTCTTATTAATGGAAGTGATATGCAGTTTTTGTTTTGTTTTGTTTTTGTTTTAGAGAGAGTGAGAGCCAATGTAAAGGGAAATATTAAGGAAATAATAGAACAGGTATGTAGAGGTAGTCCAGGTTCTTCCCAATCTCAGCACTGCTGACATTTGGGCTGGATAATTCTGTATTGCAGGGGCTTGTCTGTGCATTGTAGGATGCTTAGTGGCATCCCTGGGCTCTGCCCAATTGACGCCAGTAGCACCCTCTGCTCTCGCTGTGGTCGTGACAACCAAAAATGTCTCCAGACGTTGCCAAGCATCTCCTGGGAGGCAGACTCGCCTGGCTAAGAGCCACTGATGTAGCCTCAACCTTGGAGGAGGAAGGTGAAGGGCTCAAGTTTGGGATGCTTACCAAGTGCCACCATGCACCTGATGCTGTGCTAGGTACTGGGCGTTAGACATGAGCACAGCCCAGTCCAGCTCTCCGGGAGCCACCCTAAGACAAAAGAGGGGAGCGCAGAGGCCGTCCAAGAGGCAGAAAAAGGAAACCAGGAAGAGGGAGCTGGGAAAACCATACTGTCACCTAGAATTAAGTCTCCTTAAGCCTTGTGACCCTCACAGCAGCTCTTCTGCCCCAATAATTCCTTTTAAGACATGAATCAGATCATTTTAATCAGTTCCCTGATTAAAAGCCTCCAATAACTTCTCATTGCACACCAAGTAAGATCCAGACTCCCCATATGACCTAATAAGCCCTGCAAGGTGATGTAGCTCCTGTCTTCCTCTTGGGCTGCCCTTGACCTGCTCCCCATCATGGTCTTCTCCAGCTGCTCTGAACCTCTCCCTGTCAACATCTCTCCTTCCTTCCTTCCTTCCTTCCTTCCTTCCTTCCTTCCTTCCTTCCTTCCTTCCTTCCTTTCTTTCTTTCTTTCTTTCTTTCTTTCTTTCTTTCTTCTTTTTTAAAAGATTTTATTTATTTATTCATGAGAGACACACAGGAAGAGGCAGAGACACAGGCAGAGGGAGAAGCAGGCTCCCTGTGAGGAGCCCAATGTGGGGACTCGATCCCAGGACCCTGGGATCGTGACCTGAGCCAAAGGCGGGTGCTCAACCACTGAGCCACCCAGGTGCCCTCACCATACTTATTTCTGGATGTGGCTCTTTGCTTTGTTATGTCCTCTGTGTGGAATGCTGTGTCCCCACATCTTTGCAGGGTTGACCTCTTTGTCATCGGGCATCCACTCAGTTATCACTACCCTGCAGTGTGCCATACCCAGGAGCCCTCTCTCCCAGGGTCCTGTTTGACTTCTTCCCCTGCACTTTCTGTAGCAGGCATTGTTGGCCGGCTGACCTGACTTCCACTATCAGCTCCCTTCTCCCCCATGGCCATCCAGGCAGAGGTGCCCATCAGACCTCCATCTGGCCAATGACAGATACCAGTACTGCCCCTCCCCATCTTCTACCTTCCCACTGGATCACAGGGCTGATGACTGGAGCTGTTCATCTGTTTCATGACCATGAAGGAAAGACCATGTAAATATCCGATTCCTGAGCCACAGACCCAGCACCAGCATCCTCTCACCATCTGTTCCATAGAGGAAAATAAATCCCTAGGGTTTAAGCTACCGTGATTGCGTTGTCTAGTATTTGCAGCCAAAACCACCCCAGACTAAAACACTATCTGAAATGATCCTGTTAATTCAGATGTTTGCTTTTTGTCCATATTCCTCCACTAGACTCAAAGTGCCATGAGACAGGAATTTTTATCTGTCTGATTCACTACTGCATTTTCAGCCCCTGGGCACAGGGTCGGACTCATGATAGAATTCAGTCACTATCCACCTATCTGTTCCCTAGTTCTTTCACATATAAAATAGGGACGGTCACAGCACCTTGAAAGATTGAGAGGGGGCAATGAGTCAATACATGTATAGTGCTCAGAGCACTGCCCTGGCACATAATCACTGCTCAAAGGATTGCTATTATTTGTTGACTTAATGACCTAATTAACGTATGGAAGAAAGGGTTCCTTCTCTGCATGATTGTGCAGCAGTGTCCTTTGGCTTCCTCCTTCGTCTCAAATCAAAGTTGTGTTTACTTGGTGCTGACAAGTGGGACTATTGATTGAGAAACACGACCGTGGTGGGTGGAAGAAACTCACACCATTGACAGTGAGCGGCTGGATTAGCACCTTTAGGGAGTGGAGAGGGAGACAGACACTGACACACAAAAGGGTAGAGTGCATAAAGCCTGGTATATTCTGAAGTTCAGGCCAAGAAATGCTGGAAATGAAATCCAATATGAGATTGTGCTGTTGTGCCCCGTGGGAAGAACTGAACTGTGCATTACAACTCATGCTTAG
Organism: Canis lupus familiaris; assembly: GCF_011100685.1. Lineage (NCBI taxonomy): Eukaryota > Metazoa > Chordata > Mammalia > Carnivora > Canidae > Canis > Canis lupus. The sequence continues at coordinate 29,396,091 of NC_049227.1, forward strand.
CTAAAGCCACTCAGAGGTAAATTGGAGGTTATAGGGACAGATTCACTGTGTATTGATGGCGGATTGGGGTAGGGGAAGGCAAGCTATAACCCACTGGGGTAAAAGGGCTCATTTATTTATTCACTCAACAAAATATCTATTAAAACACCTACTTAGTGTCAAAGAGGGATTGGTAGGGAAAACATTGAATATTGCCTTGTCTGAAATGATTGGGTGATTCCCAGGGACCCAACAATCTTTTTTCCCTAATTGCCTTGCAACCAAGTAGATGCTGATCCGAAGTTCAGATTGATCCCACATGATGTAGATCACGACTAATACTACCGCTACTGACATTTTTCAGTATTTACTCTGTGCTATTCTGTTGACACCACTTCACCAACCATGATAGAGACCATTTGCTAGGTACCTACCCAGCCTTCATTTCCTTTTTCTTTGCACACTAAAAAAAAAAAAAAAAAAAAAAAAAATCTCTCTTTTATTCAGGGTCACACCAAGGAGCACATATCTCCAAATAAAATGGGCACCAGTCTTCATGATTAGCACCCAAACACATATCCTAATGAACACAGGGGCATTATATCATTTACTTCTTACAAGTCAGTGAGGTAGGGGTTAATGTCATCCCCGTCTTACGGCTGAGCAAACCCAAGTTCAAAGAGTTTAAATGATTTGCCAAAAGCCATACAGCTTCTAGCTGGTAGAGCTAGCACGTGAACACAAGCAACTTGATTCCAGAACCTACACTCTTTCTATTCTTTTGATCTCTTTCCATGCGCACAGATAGATAGCACATGTATACATCTCCTGTTTAACCTTCTCAGGAACCTTGGCAGGGAGTCTAATGGGTGAGATTTTCAAATATCTGCAGACATACATTCCCTAATCAGCCAGCTGGCTTCCTTCCTCGAACCACCTTCCTCCCCACTCTTAAAGCTAATCCCTTCCAGCCCAGTGGAGTGAAGAGTATAGAAGAAGAGGGAGAGAGAGAGGTGGGGAAGCAATCAGCTGTGATTGCATGTCCCTCTAGGGAGAACCCCTACGAGAAGGTTGGTAGGGTATGGGAAAAGCCAAAGGCAGAGAAGATTTTTGCATCATTTCCCACTTGGGATTCTAGGAAGAGACAGCATGAAAATGAAATCAGTATAAATAAAACACGGTTAGGCAGAGGGAGAGCTTGAGTTTTGCATCTAGAAGATTCTGTACCCTGTGAAAGGATACAGAAAAGAGCTGACAGTGCTAGTGTCATGAATGGGAGTTGCTCTGGGAGCTGTAAAGTGGCCCCAGGGTGACCACAGATGACCAGGAGCAAAGTGGGCATGGCAGCCAGACGTCAGGGGGAAAGTGGGCATCAGAAAGAGATGAGGTAGGGCTGGTCAGTCGGGAGGCACCTTGAGTGGACTGGGCTAATGGCCAGCTGTCTAGGTATCCCCCAATTGTAGCCCCAACAACTGTGATCTACTGGGACAGTGACCAGGGCAACAGGATAACAGAGGCCACCTCCTGGGATTTTGAGGGCAAAGCAAGAGCCATGAAGGAGCATGACAGAGGTCAGATGCTAGACATAGGACTTCAGACCTCGTCTGCCCTCCCATCCTGCCGTGTGGCCGTGGATGCTGCCATGAGCGGTGCCCAGAGCCACCAGGATCTGGATGGTGGCTCAGTGACAGGGAAGAGACAAACAGGCCTCACTGAATGCTTGTACAGAACCTGGACCTGATTTTCCAGGGTGAGACTCATCACTGCTTGGTGTTTATTGACATGAGTAGATTAAGTAAATGAACCAATGAGTGAGTGGTGAAGGCCTTTCCCTCGGACTATGGGAGTCCTGGAAACCTTTAAGGTGATATCCTTTCTCTTAAAGAACGAAGACATTTGTATTACAGGAGAGAGGAAATAGTAGTAGGTGTAGATTCACACCACAGCATTGAGGGGATTCAAGACAGGAGGACATTCAGATTCAAGACAGAAGTCCTTTCCTATCTGGAGCAGATGGGAAAGGCCTTCCCCTGGACAGGGGTACCAGCCGGTGTCATGTGAGGCTCTGGCATGCTTTCTGCAGGATCATCTAAAAAGCAGAGGGAGTCACTTTTCAGGCTCAGTTCAGATGTCACCTCCTCCAGGATGACTTCCCTGATACCCCCAGCCTGGTTTAGGTGCCTACTCTGTGCTTCTCTCTATCATCACATTACACACCCTAGCCTGCTAATCGTGGTTCTCTCTTGAAGGTGAGTTCTTAGAGACAAGGATGTGTCTCATTTCAGTTTCCCATGTCCCTAGCGCAGGGTCCAGCCCAAGGTGGGCATTCAGGAAATAAGAGGAACCATTATTGAGTGCTTCCTGGGTATCCGGCACTGTACTAAGTGCTCTAATCTTTAAGGCTCTGACTCCCTCAGTAAACTTGGGAGCTAGGGAGGCCTTACCATGCCATCATACAGGTAAGAAAGCTGAGGTTCAGAGGAGCTAAAACATTTTCTATTTATTTCTTTTTGCATTTCCGCTTCCTTTCTTCCAGACTGCCTGGCCTAAATTCTTGAGGTCTGAGGACAGTATGGAAGCTCAGGGTGCTGGGGCCGTCTGCCTGGGTGGTGGCTGGCTGGCTGGGTGGGTAGGAGGAGAGAACAATGAAGAGAGCACATGTTAGCAATTGGCATCCATGCGTATGCAGACACAATGCATTTTCCTGGACCACCCGAGGAGAGAGGCCTAGTGGCCTCTGAGCAAGGAGCGTGAACCACGCGCTCTACTGGCACCATCTGCTAACTGATTTGGAACAAATGGGCGCAAGGGACCTGGTGCTATTAGGTGCATGAAGCTTCTGGCAGAAAGAATCGGGGGCGAAAAGCAACCACCTCAAAATCCCAGCCACACGTATGGATTGCACAGAGGTGAGCTGATGTGGGATGCAGACAGTGACATAAAAATATCAGCATCAAGAGCCAACAGGGAAGAAAAATCCACCACCCTGTTTCACATCCAATTTTAGAAATATAAATAAAAGAAAATAAAATAGGACCACAAGTTTGCTTTTCGAGGGAGTCCTAGATAGACTCTTGAAGTCCCCTGGGAACCTTTGCTTTGTGGCCTTTCCTGACCACACTCTGGGCTACCCGTAAATCTGACCCTGTCCGCGGCCAGCAGGCCTCAAGAGCTCGGAGACTCACCAGAGCAAACAACTTCACAAAAACAATCTGTCTCATAAACAAAGTCGGTGGAAGGCGTCCAGCCCCACACAATGGAGCTAATCTTCTAGGCACACATTTCCCGTCCAGGGTATTAGCTTAGACACCGCTTCCTCCTAGGTGGAGGTAATGCCACTTGGCCTGCGGATCCAAGAACAATAATGCTCTGTAGATTCCCCACTTGTCAGAGGCATTACAGACAAGAATTCAGAGGCAGAGAGCTGCTCCTTCCCCCTCCTTTCATTCTTAAAGAAGCCCTGCAGGATTGAAGGCAGGGACACATCTGGAAGGGACAGGGGTATAGTGAGCATACAACCCTGGGTTCCCATTTGGCTCTACCACTGACCAGCCCTGGGCTTTGGGGCCAGGGATTTAATCTCCCCAAACAGTGATTTCCCACATTGTTCAAGTGGAATTGTATAAAGATGCCCAGACTCACTCGTACTCAGGGAGATGTAAAATTAAAATGTTGAATGGCCACTATCCAAAAACACAGAAAATAACTCATGCTGGCGAGGACATGGAAAGATTGGAACTCTTGTGCACCTTGGAGGGGATGTAAAATGGTGCTGCTGCTCTAGAGAACAGGATGGAGACTCCTCAAATATCAAAAATAAAATGACCATATGACCTGTTGATCCCACTTCTAGGTCTATACCCAAAAGGATGAAAAGAAGAGATATTTGTACACCCGTGCTCATAGCAGCGTTGTTCACAATAGCAGAGAGGTGGAAGCAACACAAATATCCATCTGTGGATAAATTGATAAGGAAAATGTGGTCTATCCATACAATGGACTATTATTATGCAGCCTCAAAAAGGAAGGAAATCATGTCATATGCTACAACGTGGATGACCCTTGAGGACATTACACTAGGTGAAATAAGCCGGTCATAAAAGAACAAAATGTATGTCTCCACTCATATGTTTTATCTAAAGTGGTCAAGCTCATAGGGATATGAAGTAGAATGGTGGTTGCCAGGGGCTTGGGAAGAAAGAAATGGGGAATTATTGTTCAATGGGTCTAAGAGCTTCAGTTTTGCAGGATGAAAACGTTCTGGAGAGCTGCTGTACAACAAATGTGTACATACTTAACGCTACTGAATTGTACAGTTAAAAATGGACAGGATGGTGAATTTTATGGTACAATTTTAGAAAATCAAAATATTGAGATACCATTTCTCTACCTATCAGACTGGCAACAATGAAAAGTTTGGGGCGACATCAAGTGTTAGTAATATTCTGGAGAAATGGAAGCATTTCTAAGTCGTTGTGGGGAGGAGTGTAAATTGGAATAACTACTGTAAAGGACAGTTGGCCCTATCTGGTAAAACATAAAATATACATATCCGATAAACCAGCAGTTTCCCTTCTCATCAGCTATCCTAACACACGCACAGGATGTTTCAGTCATCAATGTTATAAATGCAAAAAATTGGAAACAATCTAAATTCTAAAGATTTTATGCATTTATTTATTTTAGAGGGACAGAGTGTGTGGGTAGGGAGAGGAGCGGAGAGAGGGAGAGGGGGAGGGAGAGAGAATCTCAAGCAGACTTTGCATTGAGTGTGGAGCCCAACACAAGGCTCAATCTCACAACCTGAGATCATGACCTGAGCTGAAACCAAGAGTTGGATGCTTAACCACTGAACCACTCAAGAGCCCCCAAACTGGAAACAGTCTAAATGGCCTTAATGGGTGAATGGATAAATAAAAGTGGCACATACTTATAATGAAGGGAAGGAACCAGATCTGTTGATATTAACACAAAATGTATTATTGAGCAGATTAGATATTTATATATAGCACATCCCTTATATATATGTGTATTTGTAATTAAAAGGACACAAATTACTAATCTGTATTTTCTATGTATGCAAATATAAAAAAAGGTAGCCAAAAAATAGTTAATCAGCAAATGAAACTCTTACTGCTTTCTTACTGTGCTTGTCTCTGAACTAGCTCACAGTGATCCTTGCTTGAAGATCCTTGATCTTCATGCCCCCAGTGATCTTTGCTTATTGATCTTCAAGCCCTGGTGTGCTCCCTTCCCACAGAAAATAGGACTGACCTGTGCCCTATTCCTTTCAGTCTCCCAGTAGGACACCATGGAAATGACAGTGTATGACTTCTAAGACTAGGACATAAAAGACATTGTGGTTTCCTTCTTGCCCTCTTGTTTTCTCCAACTGTTCATTCTGGAAGAAGCCGGACGCCATGTTGAGAGGACACTCAAGCCACGTGACAAGGAAAGGAGGGCTCCCTCCTACAGCCAGCACCAACCTGATCGGCCTTTAAGGTCTATTCACCTGTCCCAGTCAAGCCTTTAGGTAACTGTACCTCATCAGAAACATTGAACCAGAACTACCCAACTAAGTTGCTTCTGAATTCCTGACCCATGCAAACTGTGATATAGTAAAAGTGAAAGCCACTAAGTTTGAGGGTAATTTGTCATGAAACAATAGTAGGTAACTGATAAACAGGTATAATTGCCTGCTAATGCTCTGTGCCTGAGACCTTCTTGCCATTTGCTCTGGCAAGTGCCAGAAGGGTATTAAAATCTCACGAGTACTAAACCAAAATTTTTCTTCTTCACATAATCATAGGATTGATTGTTCTTCAAGGCTTATTTCTGCACTTGATGTAAAGTCAATTCCACTAGTAGCAGGAACCCATATGTGAGAAACACTAAGGTGTTTGTTTTGGGCTGAATTGTGTCACCCATTCCCCAAATTCATATGTTGAAAGTCTAATCCTCATCACCCGAGAATATGACTGTACTCAGAGATACAGCCTTTAAAGTGGTGAGTTTAAATGAGGTCATTAGGATGAACCCTAATCCATCGTGACTATGTCCTTATAAGAGGAGGAGGACACAGTCTCACAGAGAGACAACCATGTGAAGACACAAGGAGAAGACGGCCACCTACAAGCCAAGGAGAGAGCTCTCACCACAACCCAAACATGCTGGCACCTTGGTCTTGGATTTTGAGCCTCCACGATCGTGAGAAAATAAGTATATGTTGTTTAAATGACCTATCTGTGGTATTTTGTTTTGGTTCTCCCAGTAAACTAGCACATAGTCTGACACACTTGCTTTACTAATAATGACCTTAGATCCAAAGGGCAGAAGTGACTTGGTCAAAGGCACAGAGAGAACTCAGAGCAGAGCAGCAACGAGAGCCCTTATCTCCTCACTGGAGTCCAGTGATTCTTCTTATAAGTGAGACCAAGGCCCCACAGTGGATGAGAATTCTCAGAAAATGCTTATTGATATCATTTGAGTTCCTTGTTCTTTGTTCAAGATGGCGAGTGAGTGGCCTCCACCCACAGCCTCCATCACCTTCTCTGCCTCATACTACAATTAAAAAAAAAAAGACTTTATTTATTTATTCATGAGAGACAGAGAGAGAGAGAGAGAGAGAGAGGCGGAGACACAGGCAGAGGGAGAAGCAGGATCCCCACTGGGAGCCCAATGTGGGACTCGATCCCAGAACCCTGGGATCATAACTTGAGCCAAATTCAGATGCTCAACCACTGAGCCACTCAGGTGCCCCTGCACTGCAATTTTTAAGAACCAGACCTGGTTTGCTTTCTTCTTTCCAGGTTCACCTCCCTTTAGGAGAGCAGCTATCAGGGATTTATGCTACTTTCCAGGAAGCAATGATAGCAAGCCTTCAGAGTAGCCAACATGGTGGTGGTGGCCAGAAGCCCATGAACTTTCAGAATACACAAACATACGTAAAGAATAAAAAGAAAAAAAAAAGTTTTACATCTATGTCAAGAGAAACTCTTGATGGAAGACACCCCCTCCCTCAGATGAAAATCTCCTGCCTCCAAGCACATTTCCAACTGCCTCTGGACAACTGCATCTGGGTGTTTCCTCAATAACTAAATCTTGACAAGCCCCAAATGGAGTCAGCTTCCCTCAAACATCTCCGCCTACCATAGTCCTGACTTCATTTAATGTCATTGCCATAACAATAACAGTGACCTACGACCTATCGAGTGCCAGCAATATGCCAGGTAATTTATACAAATTGTCAATCACTCAAACTCAGTTACGCAAAGTGGGGATTATCATTGTCCTACAGATGAGGGTGCCCGGGCTTTCACAGATGATGACGTGGCCACAGATCTTGTAAGTGGCAGGGCTTGGGACGCCAACCTCTGTCTGCCTGACTCCAAGGCACACTGGCGGTCCACATCTGGTCTGCAGATGGGGTTTGTTTGACCACAAGAGTGGGTTTTTGTTGCTTTTTGTTTTTAATCCTAATTAGTTGCTAACATTAAAAAGTCAGGACATTTCACATAAAAAGCTAGATTTCTGGAGTCTCCAGTGGGGGGTGGGGGTGGGGAATCTAGCAGAACCTTGATAGGATCATTAACTTCTCTGGACTCAGTAGGGATCATAAAAAGGGGGCAGCTGCTACTCAGCTCTAGAGGGTGTTTGGAGAATGGGGAGCTGGCCCCAAGTGTCATGATGGTGGTAATGGCTAAGGTTTACTGTACACTTATCATGGGCCAGGAGGGCGTTCTCAGGCCAGACTCCAAAACACGAGGCCTGTGAAAACCTGAATGATGACAGATTTAGGCAGTCCAGGTGCTAGTTACCCAGCGGTCAGTCTGTGTCCCCCGCAAGACTGTGAGGATACCTTCCAAGGCTCACTGCTTTCTCTGCCTCCCCAGAAGCTGTCTGATACACCTTTTCTTGATTACACTGAATCAGAATTGGTGACCAAGGCAAGATTAGCTTCGAGCCTGCTCGCTTCTCCTCTCCCTAATAGGAAAAACAAAGAATCCAGGCAAAAAAAAATTGACATGTACACACACACCCTTTAAGTCAGCAGTTCCAATCAGAGGAGTTTATCTAAAAGATATACTCACATGCAGGCAGGACTCACACGTGTACGAGGAAACTCATAGCACTGTAATAATTGCAAAAAATTGGATACCGACCCAATACGGTTTAGGTTCATGAGTCGAACAGACACACATGTGGGAGACTGTGTCACAGCGAGCCGAGCACAGACAATCAGGCCCGATCCTGCTTCTGCACCTTACGTGCTCTATGGCCACAGGCAAGTCACCACGGTGTCAGGAAAGTGTGGAAGGCGTAGTACCTGCCCCACTGAGTCCCCATGTAAGGATTACTACATGATAAACATGTAGCAAAGTGTCTGGCACACTTTGGAAGCACGCTCTAAGTGTGTTAGCAATACTAGTAGCAATAGTAGTAGCAGAATTACTACTGCTTTCTAGCCATCAGAGGGCAAGATGCAGGGGCGCCTGGGTGGCTCAGTCGGTTACACAGCTGCCTTTGGCTCAGGTCATGAGCCCGGAATCCTAGAATCCCAGGATCGAGCCCAGTGTCGGGCTCCCTGCTCAGTGGAGAGTCTGCTTCTTCCTTTTTCCCTTTGCCCCCACCCAGCTGGTGCTCTCTCTCTCTTTCTCTCTCAAATAAACAAACAAACAAATAAATAAATAAAATCTTCAAAAAAAAAAAAAAAAGGCAAGATGCAGCTCTGTGTTTTGCGCCACCTGCACATACTACCTACTGAACGAACACTGAACTTTTCAAGACAGAAAGGCAGGAAGGGGGCCGTAGTGCAAATCGGTTGGAATAAAAGCAGATCTGCGGTCAGAAGGTTCATCCTTGAGACTCTACCACCTGTGAGCTGTGTCCCCCTTCAGTCACACAACTCTTCTGAACCCCAATCCCCTGGTTTACCGGGAGAGGATTATCACACAGGCTCAGGGAGGAGCACATCCGAATTGCACCCTCTTCGAGGTCAAGTTCGGTGTAGGTAGGGGATAGTGGTTCAGGGGATAACTGAGCGTAGCTTGGCGGCTTCGACTACTCTGGGGTTTGGGGGAAACACATCTGGAGTCCAGCCACCCCCAAAGTGGAATTGCCAAAGAGCCAAGGCAGGGGTGAGGTTGACTGTATTTCCGTCTCTGCGGGGTGGAGAAAAACATACATACCCTTCTTGGGCCCAAACGCAGGTTCACCCAGGGGAGAAACTCTTGTGTTTGGACATTCAGACCTTGTATTTCCTGGGGCTGCTGTAGAAAGGTACCGCCAGCTAGGGTGACTTAACAGAAATTTACTCTCTCTCCATTCTGGAGGCTACAAGTCCAAGATCAAGGTGTCGGCAAGGTCGGTTCCCTGTAAGGCTGGGAGGGAGAATCTGTCCCCTGTCCCTCTCCTAGCCTCTGGTAGCCTCCGGCATTCCCTTGGCTTGTAGATGGTGCTCTCTCTGTGTCTTCACATTGTCTTCCCTCTGTCCGTGTCTGTCTCTGGGCCCTAATGTTTTTCCTACAAAGATAACCAGTCTTCCGGATTCCAGCTCACTCTCAAGTATGGTTGCATCTTAACTTAATCATTTGCAAAGACTATTTTTTCCAAATAAGTCACATTCACAGGTACCGAGGTCCTCAACATATCTGCGGGGGACCCAGTTCAACCCATAACGGGTCTGTGTCAGTGAATGGGAAGGAGGGCCCTACTGGCCCCAGCCCGTCCTCATTCTGCTCCCAGATCTCCACCACCCCTCATTTTTCCACACCCACTTACCTCTGGCCCTTACTTGATATTTTCTACCCAGAAAACACATTGAAATACTTCCTTTACATTCCACTGGGATAATGGTATTCATTTAAGTATGAAGCTGATAGGCTAGTTGTTTTTGTAGTACATGTTAAAATATATAAATTAAAATGATATCTTTATCTTGTACCAGAGTTTGGGAAACATTGACCTCATTTAATTCTAGACTGTTTTGCTTCTATTATTATTTTTTTTCCCTAGATGACTGAAGAGAGGCCCAGGGCTACATGAGGCTTGCCGAGTCCTGTAGGCACCCTGGATGCTCCCCGCCTCAAATGTCTCTTCCCATCAGAGGCTTATCCTTGGGTCTGTCCTCACAAGACGGTCCCCTGTTCTCTGGATGTTTCTTAATATACAAGTTTCTCAGCGGGGGCTCCTGGCATTAGGAGCGGGACAATTCTTCATGTGAGTCTGTGCTGTGCATTTCCCATATGGGCCCCTCCCATCACATGCCAGCCCTCGGCCTCTGCCATCATGACACACGTGGGCCCCCATTCCTCTTCTCAAAGCCCCCAATTGAGAACCACTCCTGGCGAGCTTCCTGGTCAGAACAATCCAGTTCCTGATCCCCCGGCTGCCCCCAGGCCCAGTCTCTAACTCTTACCATTTTCCTGGTAAGCCAAGTTGCATACCATGACACGACCTCAGATAATCAGCTTTAATCCCCAGTAGCATGCTCACAGGGTCTCCTGCCTGCGCTAGGGTGCGGGTCCTAAAAGCACGGACCCAAGGCCCAGACCACCAGATTTGACTGGCTTTGCCACCAGTGCGGGCGGGTTCCCCAATGAATCTGTCTTCCCCTCCCCTGCTATGGAGTGAGGTTCTACTAGCACCCGTCTGCCAGGGAGAGGAAGCGAGTTAATGCGTGCAGAGCATCTAAATGGTGCCTGGCCCACAAGGAGCAAATGGGGTCAACTTAAAACAATCCCCCCACACTTACATCGTCTGCTGTATTCCAGCCATGTACTTTGCAGGCCTTATGCCATCCTCAAAGCAGTTCTAGCAGTTCTAGGAGGTTCATAATATGATTTCATGTCACAGATGACAGACTGGAGGGGTAGGGCAGCTACCTCTGGAGCTTTACCTCCTGCAGCAAATTAGTAGCAGAACCATTGCTCTCTGCAGCAATGTGGGGAGAGGGAAGAGGGGTGAGCACTAGCCGGGGAGCCAGGACACTAGGTTCCGGGGGCTGCTTTATTCCTGCCTGTGCAGAGAGGTCATCAACCCTCTATGGAGGGATCTATTTTCCATTTCTTGGACTGAATGCCTTCTGAGCCTCCTGCTGACTCCTGGACCTGCCTCTTTTGTGACACCCACACTGCTGGGCCAGAGGGGAAGTCGGCAGCAGGTCAGAGGAGGCAGCAGGAGCCGGGCCACCAGGGCACCAGGTTTCTGCCCTCGCTGTGCCTCCTGAGCCCCAGGTTGGCTCATCACAGACAGGCTCTCACCCCTTGCCCTCCCCTCTCCAGGCCCAGGCACCTGCCCGATGAAACTCAGGGCATCTGAGGACACTGAGGATGTTATCTGGCCCAGAACGCTGGGGCCCAGTTTCCAGGGAATGAGTCAGGTGAGGCTGCAGGTAACCCAGATAGCCACTCTCTGCAGGGTCCCCAGAGGAGGCTGCGGGGAGAAGCACTTTGCTCGGAGGGGGACAGCACTTGGGGGCAGCTGCCTCAGCTCTGCTTTGGACGGAGGGACATTGATTCCTCACAACAGCCACAGGGGTGGAGCAGGAGGCGGTTCAAGCAGCTCCTAACGTCTGCAAACTTCACTGTGCCATTGGTAATATGTGCATGCGCATGGTACCCATGAAGGCACTGGTGATGATCAACACCATCCTCCCTGCCCTTTATTGCACACCCACCAGGTGTGGGGTGGGTGCTAAAGGCTTTCCATGCAAAACGTTTTCCTTTTAAAATATTTAATACTGTCACAGCCTCCTGAGTCAGGCAGGAGTCTTGGACTCCTCGGAAAACTGAGATTCTAAGCCCTTAACTATGGTGCCCAAGGGTTGAAAAGAGCAGAGCTGGGAATCGAACCCTGGCAGCCGCACTCACCACCAGTACACAGCATCTTGTCACCCTCATCAAAGGCCTTAACACATCCCTGCCTCCCTGGCTGCCCTTTCAAGGCTTCCTTGTCCCTTTGAGGTTGTCCCGGATGCTTGTTTTCACTGACTTTCAACTGGAGACAAAGGAGAATTCAGTGGAGTGGATTAGTGGGAAGAACAAACCCACCGGGAATGCTGGGCCCAGCCTTTCTATTGGTACCCAACGCCTTGCAAAAAGGAAAGTGAAAGGCATCATGTTCCCTGACTACAAATAACCCGCCTAGTCCTAAGCCCTTGACCTGAATAATCGCAATATCCACATGGCAGTCTAGCCAGGCGGAGATATCATTCCCATTTTACAGTTGGAAACACTGAAATGTCTTGTCTCAAGACCATACAAGTAGGAAGCCACAATGGGGATTGAAACCCAGGCCTAAGAGGCACCGAGGAGGGCAGGAAAATTCAAAGAGCTGTAGGCAGGCAGTTCAAAGCAGCTCAAAGCCTGAGTTTGTGCCAGGACGAGGGGCTCCTCCTCTGTAGGGCTCCCCGCCCGACCAAATGGCCAGAAAGGAGCCCTGAGTGGACTGGGGTCCCCGCCAGGCCTGGGCCAGCCCTGCTGCCCTCTGCCCACCTGCCTTTTGCTCTTCCAGGAATCCAACAGCTCTGTCACTCAGTGTCACAGACATCCATCTACTGGCTCCGGGAAACCCGAGCCTCCCCGCACCTGCCCGGCTAGGATCCTAGCACCCAGTGCTGGGGGAGGGGTAGCAAGGAGCATGATGACCTGGGGCTGGGCTCCTTTTTCCTACTTGCGGAGTCAGACTAGGACAGACATTGCACTAAGTGTGCTCACTTATACCCTGGTCGTTTGTTAAATTCTTGCTATTTGCTATGTTATTCTCATGATCCCGGCAGGGGGGAAATCATAGTAAATAAGACAGGACTGCTCCAGAAAGACACTGCATCCTTTTTTATGGCTGTATACTGCTCTGCCACCATCCCCAAATCCTCGTGAGGAAGCTCCTTTAAAGTTTTTTGTTTTTAAAACCTTTTTATTCTTTTTTTTTAAAGATTTTTTTTATTTATTCACGAAAGAGAGAGAGGCAGAGACACAGGCAGAGGGAGAAGCAGGTTCCCTGCGGGAAGCCTGATGCAGGACTCGATCCCGGGACCCCAGGATCACATCCTGGGCCAAAGGCAGGTGCTCAACCACTGAGCCACCCAGTCCTCCCTAAAACCTTTTTATTCTGAGATAATTTTAGACTCACAAGAAGTCACAAAATTAGTACAGAGTTCTCATGTACCTTCACCAGATGCTCCCCCATGAGAACACTTTGCAGAACCACGATACAGTTCTAAGACCTGGAATCTGACAGTTTTACAATAGTATTCCTTAAACGATAGACCTTATTCAGAGTTTAGTAGTTTTTATGAGCACTTTTTTTTTTTTTTTAGTGTACAGTGCTCTGAAATTTTAACAACGTATGGATCAGTGTCACCGCCATCACAATCAGGAGACAATTGCTCTATCACCACAAAGAAACTCGCTCACACTACCTCTTTATAGTTACACCCTCCCCTACCCAAATCCCTGGCAACCACCGATTTGTTCTCTATCTCTATCATGTTGTCATTTCAGGATACTTCTACACGGAAGCATAGAGCATGAAACCTGTTGAGGTCAGGTTGCTGTCGTTTTCACTCAGCATAACACCCCAGAGATCCACCCAAGTTGTTGGACCTATCAATACTTCATTCCTTTTTGTGACTGAGAAGTAGTTGGTTTATCCATTTGCCTGTTGAAGGACACTGGGCTGGTTCCAGTTTGGGGCTATGACAAATAAAGCTGCTATGAACAGTCGAGTACAGGTTTTTGTGTGGGCATAGGTTTTTAAATGGGCAGGTGCACGATCGTTGGGTTATCTGGTGAGTGCATGTTTAATGACAAGAAATCAACCAACTCCTTTCCTGAGTGACTGTAGCATGATACCTTCCCACCAGCAATAGGAGAGGTTGGGTGCTCTGCATCCCCACCCACACTTGGTATGTCAATATCTTTTCATGAGAGCCTTTCTAATGGGAGTACAGTTTATATTTTGTTGTAGCTCTGTTTTGCATTTCCATAATGGCCCCATCTTTTCATGTGTGTATTTGCCATCTGTCTTTCCTCTTTGGCGAAATGTCTGTTGTCTATTCATGTCTACTTTTGCCCATTTTCTAATTGGATTTTTTTTTCTGTTGAGTTTTAATTTTATATTTATTTTTTAAAATATTTTATTTATTTATTTGAGAGAGAGAGAGAGTACAAGGGGGGGAGGGGCAGGAGGAGAGGGAGAGGTAGACTCCCCACTGAGCAGGGAGCCTGATGTGGAGCTGGATCCTAGGATCTCAGGATCATGACCTAAACTGAAGGTAGATGCTTAACTGACAGAGCCACCCAGGCACCCTGCTGTTGAGTTTTTAAAGCCCTTTATATATTCTTTTTTTTTTTTTTTTAAGAGAGAGAGTGAGAGTAAGGGGTTGCAGAGGGAGAGAGAGAATTTAAGGAGACTCCCCACCCAGCGTGGAGCCCAACACGAGGCTCCATCTCATGACCCTGAGATCATGACCTGAGCTGAAATAAAAAGTCAGATGCTTAACAGACTGAGCCACCCAGGTGCCGGCCCCCTTTATATATTCTTGATCCAAGCCCTTTTTACACTTCTGATCCAGAATTTTGCAAATATTTTCTCATGATTGGTGGCTGTCTTTTCATTTTTTTATCTGGCTTTTTCATAAAACTAAAGTTTCACATTGTGATCGAGTCCAGTTTAATAGTTTCACTTTTAGGGATTGTGCTCTTGGTGCCATGTATAGAACTCTTCAACTAACTCCAGGTCACAAAGACCTCCTCCTATTTTTTTGTGTGTGCAAGTTTTGTAGTTTTATGGTTTATGTTTAGAGCTATGATCCATTTTGAGTTAATTATTGTACAATTTGTGAGACTAGTTTGGGGATCATATACCTTTGTCTATGGATGGCCAATTGGTTCTGCACCTTTATAAAAAAAAAATAGTTGGGCACACTTGTGTGTCTACTTTTGACTTCTCTATCCTGTTCCATTGATCTATGTGTCTATCCCTCTGCCAATACCACACAGTTTCAATTACTTTAACTATATAATAAGCCTTAACATCAGAGTGAACCTCTAATCTCCCCACTTTCTCCTTTTTCAACATTGTTTTAGCTGTTCTAGTTCCCTTGTCTTTTCATGTAAATTTTGGAATCATATTGTCTATGTCTACAGAAAGTACTGCTGGGATTCTGATTGGCAATGTGATAAACCTACATATCAATCTGGGGAGAACTGACATCTACACTATGTTGAGTCTTCCAACTCATGAAGAGGGGGTATGTCTATGTCTTAGATCTTTCAAAAAATTTCTTTCATCAATATTATTAAACTTTTAGCACATACTTTCTGTCAATAGTTTGTTGGATTTATGCAGAGGTATTTTATTTTGATGGGGAGCAATTGTAAATGGTATTGTGTTTTAAATTTTGGACTCAGGGCCAACTGAGTGGTTCAGTATTAAGTTGGTTAAGTATTGGTTAAGTATTAAGTTGGTTAAGTATTAAGACTCTTGATTTCAGCTCAGGTCATGATCTTAGCTCAGCTCCAGCCCTGAGTCCCTGTGTCCCTGCTCAGCAGGGAGTCTGCTTGTCTCTCTTCCTCTGCCTCTCCTCCCGCTTGTGCTCTCTCTGTCTCTCTCTCTCAAATGAACAAAATCTTTAAAAAAATTGTTTCTAGATCCAATGGTTTGTTGCTTGTATATAGAAAAGAATCCATTTCTGGTGTTGACCTTGTATCCTGCAACCTTGCTATCCTCCATTAGTAGTTCTAGGAGTTGTTTTTGGTTTTGTTTTGTTTAGGTTCCTTATTGCTCTTCCAGGAATCTCCAACACTCTCACTTACCCTCAAAGACCTCCATCTCTGTGCTCCTGGAAACCTGAGACTGCCTGCACCTGCCCAGCCAGGATCCTAGGGACACAGGGCTGGGGGGAGGGGTAGCAAGGAGCAGGAAGCCCTAAGTCCTGGTTCCTTTTTCCTGCCATCATTCAGGGTAGGGCAGGCCTTGCACTAAGATTATTTCTTCATTCTCCAGGACTTGACGAGTGCTCATTATGTGAAAGTTGCCTTGATAAGCATCAGGAAAACAAAAGCACCCCGGGCAAAACTGGCCACAAAGACCCACTCCATTCTTTTTGTGGCTGTCCACTGTTCTACAGCTATCTTGAAACTTCTGTGATTTGAGCACCCTTAACGTTTTGAACTTTCAACAACTCTCACTTGCTGCCTATAGTTTTTATACATATTGAGACCTGAGCTATTATATTCATATATTATGTGCATTACAGGCAAGAAAAAGCTGTTTAGCATAGTGGTTGACCCCACTTACTTGGGAGTCAGACCGCCTGGGTTAATTCCAGGGCCATTAGATAACCTTGAGAAAGTCACTTCTGTGGCTCACCTTCCTCTTCTCTAAATTAGGGATACGAACACTTCATAACAGTTGTCGGGACAATTAAATGAGTAAACAGTGTTTGGGTCACAGTAACTTTGCTGTTCTTATTAAAACACATAAAGTGCAAGTAAAAATATGAAGTTTTAAAACAGAGCTAGGAGTTCTACATTTACTTTTTTGCACCACCTCTTGGGAGAAGTGTGTTTTATTTAACCATTCCTTTTTGGTTGAAGGTGTAGGTTGTCCCGTTTCTGCTGTTATGAAGACTGCAGCAATGAGCATCCCTCTGCGGCTTCTTTGGCATATGTACCAAAGTGGCTGTAAGGTATCTTCTGAGAAGTGAAACTGCTAAGTCATGAAAAATGCCCATTTTTAATCTTAAGAGCTACTGCCAGGCTGCCCTCCGCAGAGACCGTATCAATTTACATTGTCTGGGCATTTCCATTCCTCCACACCCACAGCAACACTTGATATTGTCAGACTTCAGCCTACCTCTCTCTGGGGGGAGAAGGGACCAGGAGGAAACATGGTGCCCAAAGGAGGCACTAGCTTTGTTCTCAATATCTCACTCTGTTTACAAAATATATTTTTATAAAGATTTAATTATTTATTTGTGAGAGAGCGAGAGAGAGAGGGAGGGAGAGAGAGAGAATGGGGAAGAGGAGCAGAGGGAGAAGGAGAGAGAGTCCCAAGCTGAGTCCACAATGGGCACAGAGCCTGTTGCGGGCCTCGATCTCACGACCCTGAGATCACCATCTGAGCCAAAATCAAGAGCCGGTTACTTAATCGACTGTACCACCCAGGTGCTCCTGCAAAATTTATTCTTGATGTCTTATGTAATTAGGCATGATTCTTTTTTTTTTTAATTTTTATATTTTTATTTATTTATTTATTTTAATTAAGCATGATTCTAAGCAACTCCCCTCCACATAACACCCCTTATGGAACTTAAATCTAGGGGGAGTGATAGATACCGGGCAAACACACAGGCAAAAATGATGGTTGCGGATGGTAAAAAGGGCTGTGAGGGCCCCTGACAGGACACAGTGGTGTGGTTGCTGATGATAAGGTGGAGGATGGTGATGGCAGCTGCTGCCACCAGGTGCCAGGCACAGTTCAAAGCCCATTGTGTATATCATCTCATTTACTCTTCGTAACTCCCCTCTGGGGCATATAGTCCTCTCTCCATTTCCCAGATGGTGAAATAAGTACAGAACTTAAACACCTGGCCGGGGTCACCAGTACACTGAGGCATTTAAGCACAAGCAGTCTGGCTCTAGAGCTCAGGTCTTAACCAGCTCTGCTGTAGCTGCCCCTTGCAGCAGGAGAATGCCTGCAGGTGGCACAAGGGGCAACATATACTGCAGACCAATCACAGCACCATGTGATACAAGAACAATAATGACAGTGACTTATATGCATATGGTAAATTCATGAAGTGCCTTTGTGCATGTAATTTTATTGAAGCTGAAAACTGTATAATAAGATGATGACAGGTTTGTTAAGCTTTAGGTCCCACCCCTGTGAGATAGAGTAGAAATTAGAACTCAGGGGCCATCTGGGTGGCACAGCTGGTTAACTGACCGACTGTTCGTTTAGGCTTGGGGCGTGATCTCAGGGACCTGAGATGGAGCCCTGCATCAGGCTCCACTTGGGGAGCCTGGGGTCTGGTTTCTCTGCCCACCCTCCCAAGAATAAATCACTAAATCTTAAAAAAAAAAAAGTGGGGGGACAACTGGGTGGCTCTGTGGTTGAGCGTCTGCCTTCGGCTCAGGGCGCGATCCTGGGTGAGTCCAGCATCGGGCTCCCTGCGGGGAGCTTGCTTCACCCTCTGCCTGTGTCTCTGCCTCTTTCTCTCTGTTTCTCACGAATAAATAAATAAATCTTAAAAAAAAAAAAAGAAATTAGAACTCAAACAGGTTTGCCCTGAATTACAGTGAATGTGAGAGTGAGGATATAAGTCTCCTTACTCTGCCTCCTTGCTCAGTGTGGTGAGCAGAATGGCCCTCCCACTCCAAACATGACCACACCACAATCCCCAGAAATGTTAAGATGTTATGTTATAGGGCCAAAGGGGCTTTACAGATGTGATTAAGGTTAGAGATCTTGCATTAGGGAGATTGCCCTGGAATTTCTTGGTGGGCCCACTATAATCACATGATTTTTAAAAGTCCTTAGAAGCAGAGAACTTTCTCTGGCTGCAAAGAGGGCAGAAGAAGTCAGAGAGCTCCGAAGCATGGGAGGGGATTGTCCCATTGCTGTTAGGGTAGGGGGGCACATGGAAAGCATGAGAAGGAATGTGGGTAGCCTCTAGTTGCAAAGACCAGTCCCCCGTTGGAAACAGGGGCTCCCCAGTCCCAACCGCAGGGAACTGAATTCAGTCAACCACTGAACTGAGGCTGGAACCAGATGCATCCCCAGAGCCTCCGGAAAGGAACTTGGTCCCAATGACACTTTGGTTTCAGATGTGCGAGACTCAAAGCAAAGGACTCATCAGGTCACGCTGTACTTGGATTTCTGACCTACAGAAGCATGAAAGAGTAAATAGATGTTGTTTCAAGCCATCAAACTTGTGGTTGGGTGTTACAGTAGCAATAGAAAACTAATACACCACAGGCGATTTGCAGGATCTGTGTGCTCACCCCTTCTAAAAATATCTCTCCTAGTGACCTGCCACAGTGACTGCTTCAGTCCTGCTGTCAGAGGCACCTCCTGAAATGAAGGCATTGCTTTTCCTTCTCGTAAGTCTTGTTGGGGGGCACCTGGGTGGCTCAGTGGTTGAGCATCTGCCTACGGCTCAGGTTGTGATCCCGGGGTCCTGGGATCCGGCTCCCCGCGGGGAGCCTGCTTCTCCCTCTGCCTACGTCTCTGCCTCTCTCTGTGTGTCTTTCACGAATAAATAAATAAAATCTTAAAAAAGAAAAAGAAAAAGAAAGTCTTGTTGGTAAGCCCAGGCACTGTGTGAGATGAAGTAATGCATGAGCAGCCTATCACTAATTAACATGCCACCAGAGGCATTTCCTGCCCCAGGACATGGGACAGGCAGGTTCTGGTGCAGAGGCTAGAAGGTTCAGGCAGAAAAGGATCCTTCTCTGAAAAGGAAGATCTAGTAGGATCCAGAAGTGGGAGGGCCCTGAATAGCATGCAGGAACTAAGAGTTCATTAGAAATAGGAAGGAAAGGGGGTGCTGGGTGGCTCAGTGGTTGAACTTCTGTCTTTGGCTCAGGGGGTGATCCTGGGATCCTGGGATCAAGATTCACATCGAGTTCCCCACAGGGAGCCTGCTTCTCCCTCTGCCTATGTCTCTGCCTCTCTGTGTGTGTCTCTCATGAATAAACAAAGAAAATCTTAAAAAAAAAAACAAAAAACAGGAAGGAGAGTGGCCCCAACATAATTTTGTCTGGAGCCACCGTGGCCTTGCCGTATCCTGACTTACGGCTTTCCTGACATTCCCTACACTGAGAATGTCCTTCTCTCAACTCTTCTGGGGGCTGGCCCAGAGTCAACTCATCATAAAGGTCTTCCATGACCATCCCGCTAGCGCAGCATCCCTCTTCCTAGTCACTCTGGCCGTCTCCATGGTCCTATCACCCTCTAATATGATCTTCTTTGCATATTTTAAGGTACTTATAATTCTCACCCCGACTGGGCTGTAAGGTCCAAGAATGCCAGGATTTGACTTCTTTTCTAATACTCCCAGTGCTCCAACAACGGCTGACACAGGATGGGGATTCAGCAAATACTGAGTGAGCGGAAGACTAAAATGTAAGCTAATATCTGCCAACTGCAATAAAAGACATAAAGGATGAGATTCTCTAAGGATGGAGAGGCTGATGGAAGAGAATCAATTGAAGGCATCCAGGATGTTTTTATGGGAGTCCCAGTGTTTGACCTACATAGGACCTGGGCTGCAGGATGGTGTACTAATATAATACAAGCAAAGGCCAGGCAAAGGGGTAACACCAGGGCACTCAGGCAATGGGTATCAATCCAGTTGGCCAGAACAAAGAGTGTGTAGACAGAGGAGAATGTACTCTGAAACCTGCTAAACTGAAGCTTCAGGCTTTGCCACTTGCAAGGGGCACTCTCCAGGCCCTAGCAGGGTGCTCACATGGACATGTGTTTCCATCAAATTTCCAAGAATAGGGGATGCGTGGGTGGCTCATTGGTTTGGCACCTGCCTTTGGCCCAGGGCGTGATCCTGGAGTCCCACATCAGGCTCCCTGCATGGAGTCTGCTTCTCCCTTTGCCTGTGTCTCTGCCTCTCTCTCTCTCTCTCTCTCTTTCTCTCTCTCTCTGTATCTCATCAATAAATAAATAAAATCTTAAACAAACAAACAAAAAAAAGATAGTTTACCCACAACCAATTAAGGCCAATTCTCCTTCCGGTTGGCTTCCTTTCTATCCCACCCATCTTGCTTCCTCTTGTGTTGAGTGGCACTGGAATTTCTGGGGTTGTTTTTGGGTCCAGCTTCAGGAAGTTGAGCTGGGGCTCCGTCATGCAACTGCATAAATATATCCCCTTCAAGCCACCAAACTTATGGCTGTGTGTCACAGTAGCAAGGGAGAAGTAACACAGCCAGTGTTGGGGTCCCCACACCACAGGTGAGTGCGTGCCTTGGCACCTGCTGTTCTGAGTGATATACTCATGCAGTTTACAGTCACTTCAGTTCCTCTACAGTTAGGTAATTGCTAGCTAGCTATCTTCATGCAGGAATAGTTTCTGGGAATACACTCACTACCCACTGGGCCGACTCACTTGGGATTATGATGTAAAGATACATCACGATAGGAATCTACCCCCAAGTATGTGGGTGGTGGAGCAGCAACAAGGTCTGAAAGTGTACAGAGCCAGAAGTTGGTCTGTGGAAAATTACTGCAAACCTTTCAGTGCATGTATGAAAGCAGCCCGATGGCAATTTCCCAAATTTAACAATATTCCTAAAATTGCAGATGATATTACCAATAAAAAAGTTGTAAAGCTGAGCAGCGAGCCCTACACAGGGCTCGATCCCAGGACCCTGAGATCATGACCTAAGCCAAAGGCAGACGCTTAACTAACTGATCCACCTAGTGCCCCATCGAAAGTGGTATTTTAATATCCTTGTCAGACATAGAGGCAAAGAGGAAGAAGAGGAGAGGCACGTGGACCTCGGTGGCTGTGGACTCTTCTACTGTAGAGAAGCAACCATGGAAAGTATAGGGAAGGGAATGCCCACCCAAACCAGAGGACCAGGTGGTTAAGGGAAGGGACCAGAGGAAAGAATCTTGAGGGTTATCCTCATTTTGGCAAACTGATTGTGATTTGCCAAGCATGGTGCTAAGGGCTGGATGTTTGTTCTCTTGTTTCAATCTCAAACAGCCCTACCAGGTAGGCGTGTGAGATAAAACTGAAGCTCAGAAGAGGTAGGATTGCATGTAAATCTATTCAGCTCTGAAACCTATGTCATTCCCACCACAAGATGAATGAAGAGAAAGAGAAATACTTTGGGGGCACCTGGGTGGCCCAGTCAGTTAATTAAGCATCAGTTTTTGGCTCAGGTCATGATCTCAAGGTCCTGGGATTGAGTCCACCAGCATCGGGCTACCCGCTCAGCGGGGAGTCTGCTTCTCCCTCTCCCTCTGTGCTCTCTCTCTCAAGTAAATAAATACAATCTTAAGCAAGAAAAAGAGAAAAGAAAAAGAGGGACTTTGGGGCAATGACAAGAAGCTGGTAGAGGAAAGAACGTGAGAAGGAAGCAAGCAGTGGGCAATGCTTAGACATCTTGCGAAGCCAGAGATGGGAAGCTCAGATGCCTGCAGGGGCCGGGCAGTCAGCAAGTGAATGAGGGTGTTTACAGTGCAAAATTCACAAGCATAATCTTACACAGACTAATTTATGCTCTCTCCTAAAACACAGAAGGCTTCCTTGGCCTAGCTTTCATTTCCCTTGGTACAAGAGCAATTTTTTGACTGTCAAGGAATAGGACTATGTATGTGCAATGATCCTGGGCTGTGGGTTCTTGGTTTCAGTGCCGGGATGGGTGGGAACTGTGGCAAATTGGAGAATTACTCACACTACCCTGTTCCAGGCCATGACGCCAGGTGGAAATGACCCAGGATCATCAGATCTGATTTTCCAAGAGAAGCCAAAAAGACAAATTATCGTGTAAACTCTTAATTTCTAAATGTTGTCAATGAGTTCTCCCTCTCTCTCTTTTTTTAGAATAGCATGCATCTGTGAGTCAGACATGAAACCATGTTTGATCTAGAATGAACGAGGTCGGTGGGAATAAAAAACACTGACTCTAAAATAATAATAAAGATGATAATTATGGACATGAGAGTATTTAATACGTGCCAAGTACTCTACTGAATGCCTTGATCTGAATGAACTTATTTAAATTTCCACCACAACCCTGTAAAGTTAGATAATATTAGCCCCCTTTTTTTTTATAACTGCAGAAACTGAGCTCAGAGAGGCTCATGCTCATGGACCCAGGAAGGGCGGGACCAAGACTTAAAACAAGCAGATTGACTTCAGAACCTGGGTTCTTCATCCTTGAAGCTGGTTAAGTAAAGACCTCTGGATTTCACACTCAGGAATGGGGTTATTATCCTGGAGACAGAGGGTAGAGCTTAGGAGTCATGTGGATTTCTGAAACTATTTACAAATTTTAACATGGATGCAAGAGTGTGTTTTCATTGGAAGGGAAGTCCCAAGCTTTCATAAAGTTCTCAAAGAGACCCTGAAAAGGGAAGAGTGACGGGTTTAGGACTGTGAGTACCTTCAGTTCAGAGAAGCCAGTCCCATAGGTTAAGGGGAGAAGCTGGATGGCCAGGGTTAAAGAGTAGTAAGCTCTAGATGGTGGGGCCGAGCCCTTTCTAGAATATTGGCAGTGAAGAAAGAGAAAGCAGGGATAAGGGAAGATTGTACTGATATGAGAGATCTGGGCATTTTGTCTGCTGGGGAAGGGGGCCAGGGAGAAGGAAAGAATGAGGGATTTATGGTTCTCACAAAGTGAGGACACTTTGGGATCCTCCCAAGCATGAGGATCCCAAGAAGGCTGGATGAGCTGAACTAAAATGTGGCTTCACAAAGTGGGACGAGCTTCCCTCCTATTCTCCAACCTCCCCCCAACCCAAGGAGCAAAGCTGGAGAGCTTCCCTACCCACCCACCCCTTTCCTGCTCTCCGGCAGGGCTCCTGCCAGCCGGCCCCCTCATGCCGCAGAGCTGGGGTCAGTGTGCCCCAGAGGAGCTGCTAGTCTGTGTCTCTTACACAACCACCCAGTTTCTATTTCCTTCCAGGAATGGGGAATGGTAACCGCCTCTTTGTCTTCTCCAAGAAAAACAGCCTCGCCATCCTACTTGCAGTGATCCATTCTTCTGGCATTGTTATCACTCAGATTTGTTTGAATTATCACTCAGCTTCATTTCTCCCCAGTAGGAGCGACAGGTTTTAAAATATATAAACTATGGTAAGTAGATGAACTTAGGGGCGCCAGGGTGGCTCAGTGGTTGAGCGCCTGCCTTTGGCTCAGGGTGTGATCCCGGGGTCCTGAGATCAAGTCCCAAAACAGGCTTCCCCCAGGGAACCTGCTTTTCCTCTGCCTATGTCTCTGCCTCTCTTTCTGTGTGTCTCTCAGGAATAAATAAATAAAATCTTAAAAAACTTAAAAGGACAAGAACTTAAGGATGAACTTAAAAGGACAAGATTCTAGGAGCGAATGCTACCTACAGAATGTTTGCATCTCCTCAATATTCATAAGTTGAAATGTAACCTCCAAAGTGGTATTAGGAAGTGGGGCCTTTGGGAGGTGACTAGTTCATAAGGGTGGCCCTCTCATAAATGGGATTAATGCCCTTATAACAGATGCGCCGGAGAGCTCCTTCATCCCTTCTGCCGTGTGAGGACACAGCAAGAAGGCAGCTGTCTATAAACCAGGAAGTGGGTCCTCACCAGACAAGAATCTGTCAGATGCTTGATCTTGGACTCCCCAGTCTCCAAAACCATAAGAAATAAATGCCTGTGGTCTAAACCATACAGTCTATGGTAGTCTTGTTCCAGCAGCTGAATGGGCTAAGACAGTGACTAGCTTGACATGGGAATCAGCATTGGCTTTTCTTGAGATGAGATGTGAAGAATGCATCACAGTTAACTGGGTGAACAGGTGGAAGGGTGGTGGTTGGCAAATGAAAGGCAAATTCAGGCAGGGTGAACCACACTGTGAATGGAGAAAGAACACTCTCTACTGGGGGAGGAGTAGGTCAATGACAACCACACCCCATCATAGCTGCAGACAAAAGGTCCTATGAGAATGCAGGAGTATCCCCTGACTAGGAGGAAGGGTCCAGGGGGGTGGGTGAGTTAGCGGCAGCAGCAACATCTGAGCAGAATTAGGAAGTTGAGTGTATAATTTCTTGTGCTTTTGATTATACCTCTTACGTACAATTCTTCGGTTTGGGAAATTTTCCCACTTAAGATTCTCTTCTCAAAAAAAGAAAAAAAAAATGGACAGCCCGGGTGGTTCAGCGGTTTAGCATTCCCTTCAGCCCAGGGCCTGGTCCTGGAGACCTGGGATCGAGTCCCCCGTCAGGCTCCCTGCATGGAGCCTGCTTTTCCCTCTGCCTGTGTCTCTGTCCCTCTTTGTCTCTGTCTCTCTCTGTGTGTCTCTCATGAATAAATAAATAAAATCTTAAAAAAAAAAAAAAAGATCTCTTCTGTTAAAGGTGGAAACCAGAAACTCACTTTCCCAGACTCCTTTGCAACAAGGACATAGGTGTTGCTCCTGCCTTTGCACCCTCCACGCCCAATTATCTGGTCCTGCTGGAAATCCTATGAGTTACCTACCTGACACCACCTAATGTTTTCCCTTGCTTTGCAAAGTCCCTAAGGTGGATTCTGTTGTTTGCAACCAAGAACCCTGCTAGAGACAGGAAGGGTGACTATGTAATTAGAAGGGAAAGGTTGAATTGGAGTTTATGCACAGGGGTGGAAAACAGTATGATGTGGCAAGGGGAACATAATCATTGAGGATGTAAATTTTCCCAAAATCTGAGAAGGACATATCTCCAGCTTGGGAGCAAGGCAGCCCCATGGTTGCTCGGGTATTGCCAACACTACCAACAGCGTGTTGGGCATCTGCTATTCCATACAGAAGATTAGGGGTGTGGGGACACGTAATGAGGCTGTAGGAAGGGGAACATTGAATTTAATTAACAGAATATCTTGTTCCTAAAGTTAGGGTATTACCTGCATCTCCTCAAACCTTTTAACCCCTGACCGCAGGGATGTATGCAAGAACCTCCACTCCTGGGAACCAGAAGCCCTTAGGCTGGAGACCACTAATGATTAACTGTGTGGCCTTGGGTACAAAGTCACTTCAAATCTCTGGTCCTCAGTTTCCTCATCTGTAAAGTGGGGTAACCCATGGTTATATGATACGGCACCTGTGAAAACTGTTTGTAAACTGTAGAGTGCTGGATAAATGTGATAGACGATTCTTGCTATCTTTGTGGTATCAAAACAGAAGCAAAATACAAAATGAAAGTTAAGACTTATAATTTCAGTGGGTCAGTGGGTCCAGATGTGGCCTGAGGCCACGGATTGGAAGTAATCAACATCAAGAAAGAAAGAGCTCTTGGGGTGCCTCGGGGGCTCAGTCAGTTGAGTATCTCACTCTTGGTTTTGGCTCCGGTCTTGGTCTCAGGGTCATGAGATCAGCGCCTGCTTGAGATTCTCTCCCTTTCCCTCTCTCTCCCCTCTACCCCTTTCCCTGCATGCACATGCTCTCTCTCAAATAAATAAATAAAATCTTAAAAAAAAAAAAAAAAGAAAGAAAAAGAAACAGTCCTTGACAAAGATGTTAAAGTTACTGTAGTTAGCACTCTTGTGGTGGCAAGTGACACGAAAGTCATACCAAAGTGGCTTCAGAAACAAACAAACACAACTTACATCTCACATCAAAAAGTTCGATTCAGGCACATTTAGATACAAGGACTCAAGGAATAAAATCACAATTCCATCTCTCCATCTCCTGTTACATTTCTTGTTACACATCCTCAGACAAATTCTCTCTTCTTGCTGCTGAGAGAGCGGCAGGAGCTATAGCCTTACATGAAGCGAGGCTCTGATCTATTTGAAAGGAACACAATTACATCTCAGAAATTTCTGTAAAAACCTTTTAGCAGCATCTCGTTGGCCAAACTAAAGGACCTCATCTTACTTGAGCCAATCACTTATGCCTGGGGGAATGTGATGATCTAATTGATCAATTCTCAATCACATGATCATATTCAGAGCCAATCAGAATAATTTACTCACATGGACTGGGTCCAGGGCAGGGTGGTTTACACATATAAGAGTTGTTACAAGTTGTTACCCACTGTGGGTAGTTACTGATGGAGGCTAGGGGTGGTATTTACTATGTTTTGAAGCCTCTACACGTGGACCTATCTTTTTTTTTTTTAAAAAAAAATCTACTTGTTTATTTGAGAGAGAGAGAGAGAGAGAGAAAGAAAGAACACAGCAAGGGGGAGGGAGAAGCAGACTCCCCTCTGAGCAGGAAGGCTCACCAGGGGCTCAATCTTAGAATCTTGGGATCATGACCTGAGCCAAAGGCAGACGCTTAACTGATTGAGCCACCCAGGCGCCTCTAACGGGGATCTATCCTTTAAAAAAAAAAAAAAAAATATATATATCATGCTTAAAAAATGCTGCAAACACTGCATATCTTCTTTCTGGCTGGGAGGGGCCTCATTCCAGCGGCTTCTATGAGTTATTGGTCATGAGGGTGACTTGAATCCTGACCTGTGAACAGACCTTTTACATCTTATGACTCTGCTAACTTTCTATAGAGCTCCCACATTTGTTCCTTTATTTGATCTAAATTTAACACCACTCCTGTGAGTCAGAGAAGTTAAGGAACTTACTTAAAGTCACACAGCCAAGCCTGATTTCCTGACTCCTGGCTCATAAGCCCACTCTGATCCTGGGGTACTGGCAAGAGACGGTACCAGGGAAGTTGGGAGCAGAGAGAGCAGGGGTACAGGCCTTTAAGAAGGCGGAAGGTAAACCAGACAGACTCGGCCTCTGTGTGCGTAAGGTCAAAGTGTAGTGTGGACACAGACAAAAAACAAGCCCTGGTTGTTCCCTGTGCTTAGGGCAGGGGAAAGCCCAGAGCCCTCCGGGAGATCCCGCCGATTCTGCTGGCCACAGTGGTCTTCAAGTGAACACGGCAGAGCACAAGGGTGCATCTCTAAGGATCACATAACCCCCATTTTAATTATTAACTTGCTGCATTATTAACTGACCAGCTGTGTGTGGTCAGAAACTAAGAGTCCGAATTCCACGGCAACAATTAGCTTCTGGTGGAGTCCTCCGGCCAGTGGTTCTGAAACCTTCTCAAGGCACATGGATGAATGTTGGCAAACTTCCTTCCCAAAGAGATGCATGATCGGTCTGCGATTCCAAGCCTCAGCTCTGCATACTCCCCCTTGATGTCCTGAGGGGTACCCACACCAGGCCGCATGTCCCAGGTCCCAGACCTTTCCTTGGTCTCTTTCTAAATAATAACTTCACCCCACCCCCATGCCTACCCCACCCCCTCTTCCACCAGCCAAGGGCAGCCTTGGGGAAAGGAGGAAGAGGAAGAGATTAGGAGGTGAGGCTTAAAAGCATAAACATAAACCATTTGGAGAAGAGAGAAAAATAAAGTTCTCTTTCAGAATAGAATAGAATAGAATAGAACAGAACAGAACAAAACAAAACAAAATAAAATAAAATAAAATAAAATAAAATAAAATAAAAGTTCTCTTTCAGAAGGCACCGGCCCAACAGAACTCTACGTGGATATTCCTACAGCATGTGCACATTCATTCCTTCCAAAACTTCAAACACATAGACACACCACTTTCAAGGCTTTGGCTTTGCTCCTCCCACACCGTGACCATTTTTCTTTAAGACAATAGATATACTTGAACTGAAAACTTCTTTTAAAAGAAAACATTGTACAACCACCATAAATGGAGAGCCACAATTATTATTTGAAAAAAAAAATTAAACACCCAGAAAACAAAATAACGTTCTTAAATCCTAACTTGCCTTGGTAATTGTCCTTAGCTCCGAGCCCAGAGATGTTCTTTCTGTTTAAATAGATTTTAAAAGGGTGGCGGAGAGGATGGAGCGAGGAATAGCATGTTTAAAAGAGATGTTAGAGATACAGTCACACCAAACTGCAACTCTTGATGTTATCAGTAGGACTGAAATGGTTGCAGAGCCAATAATTTTCAGATCAAATGGTTCAGACTTACTTCATTCTTCACCCAGGTGGGGAACCTTGTGATTTACATAACAGATATCTACTGAGTTGCCTGCTAAGTGCTCACAGGCATAGCTGGATGGGGATGAAAGGGGGATACACATGGTTCCTGCCCTCCTGGACAGAATATTCCCTTGGCGGAGACAAACAACTAAAAGGAAAAGAAAATAATTTCCAATGGGGTTGGGTATACCTAACCCCCTCCCACCACCAGAACAGACCCAATGAGGGGTTACAATAAGTGAGTTGGAGAAGCCTGGGGTATGCAAGGGTGGACTTCACAGCCTGGAGCCAAGATCAGAAGGCAGTTTGGCCTTTGAGTGAGACCAGAGTTTCCAGTAGAAAACTCATGTTCAGGATCAGACTCTCAAGGAGTGGGAAAGTGGTTAGCAGCTGTAACTCGATACCCAGGCATGGTCTGAAGGACACTAGAGAGACCTGCTCTTTGCCCTTGATTCAATCAGAAAGCAAAGCAGATGTTGTCTTAATAGTTTTCCAGTCCAATGGCCAAGAGAAAACAAAATATGTCATACATGTGGTTGTATTTAAAGGCAAGATTACAACACATGTCCAACAAACGTTGCTTGTTGCTGGAGCAAGAGATTCCATTTGTAATCTCAGCTGAATTAATCTAATTAACTGCAAATGAAGACAGTTTTCAAGTTCAGCCAAAACGGTCACAAGTACACGGTATTTACGTTTTCCCCTCTTCTCTCTTTGTAGGGCCCCAGCCTGCCCTCTTGTTTTTAAACGCTAAGGTCTTAGTGACATGATATGACAGTGTCTATTTGCCGTTTGGCTTGATCGCTGCAGAGGCGAAGGTTCAATGCCCTTAAGAGGTTAGATCATTTGAAATATAAATCAGTACAACTGCTTTTAATCGCAACGGATTAATATCCAGTCCCTCAACTGGGGATTGTGCAACCTACCATCGGACTCGCTACACCTGTAGAGGGTGACGCTCCATGCCAAGCCCCCTCAGCCTTGCTTGAGTGACCAGGCTCCCACCCTACCAGCCAAGACCTCTGCTTTTCCCTTAGAAGGTTGTGGGTAAGACTGTAAGAGGTAAAATCTCAGGCTTAACACTGGTCTCCTAAGTGCTGGCAGGGGTTGGGGGCTGGCCAGGATGAAAGGCTGACTTTAGCTCTGCTTTGGGGACCTCTTGAATCATCTTTTTGGGAGGCTGGACATCCTGGGGGGGAGGATCGCGGATTAAACTCATTCCATTTGAAAGAGTTCACTTAGATATAAGGAAAAAGACAGATG
The DNA here is from genome assembly GCF_011100685.1 of Canis lupus familiaris. Taxonomy (NCBI): domain Eukaryota; kingdom Metazoa; phylum Chordata; class Mammalia; order Carnivora; family Canidae; genus Canis; species Canis lupus. The sequence goes on from NC_049227.1 coordinate 29,426,005, forward strand.
ATGACACCATTAGGTTTACAAACCACAGGCAGTCTGCTCCCCCATCCCATACAGGATTAAAGCTCTAGGGCCATTACATGCTAGGCTCCCTGAAGCAGCAGGGTTAGGATCTGGGGCTTTTGACTCAGATGGAACCTGGCTTCAAATTCCAAGTCTATCATTTACTACGTGTTGAAACGTTCCAAAGCTGTTCGACCTCGCTGAGCTTCCGTCTCCTCATCTATGAAAAGGGCATGACTCTACTTGTCTCTCAGAGGTGCTCAGGACGGAACATGATGCATATGGAAATGCCAAAGTGATGCCACGCACCATGTTACTGGCACATAATTTACATCCGCACTCAGAGGCGGTACCGTCTCTCTGCCCCCCCGCACATTCCCCAGATCTGTCCTCTTGCCTCTCTTTTCTGGTTTCCTCGCATGGCTGCTGCAACTCTAAACAAGCTCTATGATGCCATCCAACCCTGGTCTTTCACATTCTTCCACAGGTCATACATTTCTCAGGGGCAGCTCTGGGTGACAGCCATCAACACGAGCTGTGGCCAAGGACACCGCTCCCTCCCTGTGAATGGTGATTCCAATAGCATTCCCATAACTAATGCCGAGCATTCCTCGGGAGAATTAAAAAAAAAAAAAAAAGGAATTCTGTGGTCATCTCAATTTGGAAAATGCTCAGAGATTCAGAGCACACATTAGGATACTGAAGGCTCCGAGGACTCCTACTGTGGATAAACCCACCTGGCTTCCTTTGCTTTTACCTCCCCAGTTTATCAGATTCACTGGTGCCCTGTTATCTGTGGTTCCTTCTCTAAGTGATTTCCTGTACATACTCTCGGTTTATCCTTCCAATAATCCCCCCTTTGCAGATGGAGAAATAGGGTTCAGAAAGGTTAAATGACTAGCCTATCATGGCCACCTGGGTAGTGCCAGAACCATCTGCTCTCCATTTGAGTCCAAGGCTCTTTCCTCTACATCTGGAGGAAACAGCTTAATATAAACCCTTTCTGCTAAGCAATCATAGAATCTATAAATCACTGGATAGGCTCATAGGATTGCATTGCCCAACAATCTCATTCTCTTGGCAATGAGGAAACCAGAGAGGGAAAGTAATTTGTCCAAAGAATTAGGGGTGGCAGAGCTAGAACTGGCACCCAACCTACTAATCTCCAGGCTCGGCTGCCTTTACCTTATGCCCAGGGCTCATGGATCTGGCTCAAACTTCTCAGCCACCTTCTTCAATCACATCTTCCCTTCCTCCAAGGCTAGAGCAGTACTGTCCAACAGCCCTTTTGGGAAAGATGATGGAAATGTTTTATAGCTCTGATGTCCATTCTGATAAACACGGATCACTAGAGATGAATCTACCACAAATGAAGAACTAAATTTTTCATGCTCTTTAATTTTAATCAATGTACATTTAAATAGCCACCTGTGGCTTGTGGCTACCACACTGGACAGGGCAACTCTAGCGACCAGAAAGCATATTGAGTCTAGACCCAACTGATGCAATTATCATAGATGCAGAAGATCCCTTGTAGTAACAAAGGAGCTGAAGCTGCCTGGACCTTGTTAGGGGCTGCATTTGGTTTCATTTAATGATAGAGCACAACCTGTCCCCAAAGATGCCTTTCCTCAAGCAATTTCCTCCTTCCCTTGGCAATGTCTTCCCCATTATTTTAATCTAGGCTGAAATTCACCCTCTTTCAGGAAACCTTTGCTGGTCTCCCACCAAGCAGAGTGAAGAGATTCTTCTATGGCACTCCTATTGGCCTATTTTTTTGTTTTAGCTTAGAAAGTGGGGGAAAGGGGGAGAGAGTGTGCCTGCAGGGAGAGAGCTGTGGCAGAGGCATTTGGGGAGTGGTGTGAGAGATATGAGAAAGATGTAACTAAAGCAGGTGGGTGATACGTGACTTAGGCTTCTCTATTTGCCCTATAAAATCTGCAGTAAAAGTAGATATTGCAAACTAGAGTGACACATAGATAAATCTCACATGGTTGAAAGGGAAAATCACATGCTTCACAATAAAAAACACCTAACATACTAGGAATAGAAGGGAATTTTTCTCAACCAGATAAAGGTCATCTATGAAAAACCCAGAGCTAACAGCATACATAATGGAGAAAGACTGAAGATCAGTAATAAGACAAAGATGCCTTGTCTTGTCTACTCTTGCTGCTTCTATTCAATATTATTGGAGATTCTAGCCAGAGAAGACAATAAGGCAAGAAAAAGAAATAAAAGGCATCCAGATTGGAATGGGAGAGGTAAAGCTATCTTCATTTGCCAATAAAATAAATCTTGTCTGTAGAAGATCCTCAAGAATCCACTATAAAAACATTAGAACTTCTAAATGAGTTCCAAAACATTGCAGGATAAAGATGGATATGCAAAAAGTAGTTGTATTTCTTCTATATATTGACAATGAGCAAATCAGGAATGAAGTCAAGAAAACAACTTCATTCCCGTAATATTAAAAAGATTAAATACCAAGGAGTAAATCTAACCAAAGAAACACAAGACTTTTGAACTGCAAACTATAAAATACGGTCGCAAAAAATTACAGAAGACCTAAATAAATGTAAGACATCCATGTTCGAAGATTGCAAAATTTAATATCGTTAAGATGACAATACACCTCAAATTGATCTACGGATTCAATAAAATCCCTATCAAAATATCAGAAACTTCTTTGCAGAAATTGACAAACTGATTCTAATATTCATATGGAAATTCAAAGGATCTGGAATAGTAAAAATAGTCTTAAAAAAAAAGAACAAAGTTGTAGACTCCCACTTCCTAATTTCAAAACTTACTACGAAGCTACAGTAATGAGGACAGTGTGCACCTGGTATAAGAATAGATATATAGGGATCCCTGGGTGGCGCAGCGGTTTGGCGCCTGCCTTTGGCCCAGGGCGCGATCCTGGAGACCCGGGATCGAATCCCATGTCAGGCTCCCGGTGCATGGAGCCTGCTTCTCCCTCTGCCTATGTCTCTGCCTCTCTCTCTCTGTGACTATCATAAATAAATAAAAGTTAAAAAAAAAGAATAGATATATAGACCAATAGAATGTAATTGAGAGTCCAGAAATAAACTCTCACATTCACGGTCAATCGATTTTTGACAAGGGAGCTAAGATAATTCAGTACAGGTGGTAGTGAGACAACTGGATAGACACATGCAAAAGAATGAAAGTGGACCCTTCACTTACATCATAAAATTAATTCAAAGTGGATCAAAGACTAAATTTAAAAGCTAAAACTATAAGGCTCTTAGGAGAAAACATAGGGGCAAACCTTCATGACCTTGGATTCAGCAATGGGCTCTCAGATATAACAACCAAAGCATAAGCAACAACAACAACAATGAAAAATCAATAAACTGGACCTTATCAAAATGAGAAATGTTTGTGCTTCAAAGACAACACCAAGAAAGTGAAGACAATCCCCACAATGGGAAAAATCATACATCTAACAGACTTGTATCAAGAATAAACAGAAATATTACAATTCAATTATTAAAAGACAAATAACCAATGAAAAAATGGACAAAAGATCCGAATAGAAATTTCTTCAAAGATAAAGAAATGGTCAATAAACACATGAGGAGATGTTGACCATCATTACCTATCGGGGAAATGCAAATCAAAACCATAATGAGATTCCACTGCATACCTCCTACGTTGTGAGGAGACAGAGAAATAGGAATCTCATATAGTGTTAGTGGAAATGCAAAGGGGTGCAGCTGCTTTTGAAAACAGGCTGGCAATTTCTCAAAAAGTTGTGCATACCACGTGACTCAGCAATTCTACTCCTAGGTATATGGAAGAGAAATAAAAACATGTCCGCACAAAAACTTACACATGAATGTGCATAGCATTATTCATAATAGCTAAAAAGTGGAAACCACCCAAAGGTTTAGCAACTGAAATATGAGTAAATAAGACGTGTGTGCAGTAGACACCCCTTACCTGTGGGGATACATTCCCAGACCCCCGGTGGATGCCTGAAACTGTGGACAGTACTGAACCCTACATATACTATGCTTTCCCCTATACATCCGTATTTATGATAAAGTATAAAGTTATACTAAATTTATAAATTAGGCACTGTAAGGGATTAACAATGATAACTGATAGTAGAATAGGATAATTATAATGATATACTGTAACAAAAGGTATGTGAATGTGGTCTTTCTCAAAATGTCTCTTTTTTAGTATCCTTTTTTTGGAGATAGAGAAGGAGAGCTCCCACTCATGAGCTGGGGGGTAGGGAGAGGAGAGAGGATCTTAAGCAGGTTCCATACTCACTGCAGAGCCCAATGTGGGGCTCGACCTCATGACCTTGAGCTGAAATCAAGAGCCAGTTGTTCAACTGATTGAGCCACCCAGGCGCCCTATATATCTCTTTTTTAAATTAGAGTATAGTTGACACACATTATATTAGTTTCAAGCATACAATGTAGTGATGTGACAACTGTGCACTTTATGCTACACTCACCACAAGCGTAGCTACCATTGATCACATACAACACTGTTACAGCATCTGACTGTATTCCCTGTGCGGTACCTTTCATCCCTACGACCTCTTCATTCCCACCTAAACCTTCACCCATTTTTCCCATCCATTCGCCCCCTCCCTTCTGGCAACCACCATTTTGTTCTCTGTCTTTAGGTATATATGCCACTTGTTATCTCAAAAAGCTGATCGTCCTGTACTCACCCTTCTTCTTGTGATGGTGTGAGAGATGATAAAATGCCTACGTGACAGGATGCAGTGAGGTGAGTGACACAGGCATGGTGACACAGCGTTAGGCTACCACTAACCTTCGGGTGATACTTCAGAAGGAGGATCACCTGCTTCAGGACTTCAGTTGACCATGGTCACTGAAACTGCAGAAGGCAAAGTTGCAGGTTAAGAGGGGACTGCTGTGTGTCCATACAGCGGAATATTATTTGTTCAACGAGGAAGCAATAAGGCCAACTGCTCCTCGTTAACTAGTTAACTGGATGCACGAGCCTCATCTGGCTCCTGGCTTCCCCACCTGCTATTGGCAAGGCTCTTGCCTGAGCCCCCCTCCCATTCCCTCAATGAGTCTTGCTGGGAGATCCGGGTCCTGTGGGGTCCTTCACGCCTTTGCAGGGGCAACGTGACAGGCCAGCAATCCAAACTCATGGAATAGAACTGCTTTCAAGAGCCCACACTTTCTGGGATGCCCGGGTGGCTCGGTTGGTTGGGCGTCTGACTCTTGACTTCAGCTCAGGTCATGATCTTGGGGTCCTGGGATGGAGCTCAGTGGGGAGTCTGCTTGTGTTCTTCTCCCTCTGCTCCTCCCCCAACTCTCTCTCTCTCTCTCTCTCAAGTGAATAAATACATCTTTAAAAAAAAAGAGAGAGAGGGGCACCTGGGTGGTTCGGTTGGTTGAGCGTCTGTCTGCCTTTGGCTCAGGTCATGATCCTGGGGTCCCGGGATCGAGTCCCGCATCGGGCTCCCCACAGGGAGCCTGCTTCTCCCTCTGCCTATGTCTCTGCCTCTCTCATGAATAAATAAATAAAATCTTAAAAAAAAAAAAAGAGCCCATGCTTTCTTCCTATTTTAAAAAAAATCTGTGAAGAAAGCTCCCTTCACTACCCTTGAAGTCAAGGAAATGTATAAATGGGTTGACTCTGTCACTCTCTACAGGTCATTTTTGTGTTCCCACTACCATCCATCAGTTCCAGGGTAGGGCAGGGGCGGCCCCCTGGGGGTGGGCAGAGGGAGGAGACACAGGTGGGCATATCTGTAACCTCCCCCCCCATCCAGCTGGGTGGGCTCGCTCACCCTGCTTGGAGACTAGGAGCTTGGATGCCTTGGCCTGGGGCCTTGGCAGGTAAAATCCAAGTGCATCCCAGCACTCCCTGCCAAGGCATCCCAGTCCCTGGGGGAAAGCCAGGCAGACAGATGGGGTCTGGGCCTGTGCCGGGAGCTGCCCGGGGTGGACTGGGCGGTAATTCTGGCTTCAGGTAGGAGCTGCTGAGAATCGCTCTCTTGGAGGAGATTTCAGTCACTGGACAAAAGCTGGGGAGTGCTTTTGTCGGAGCTACAGGCTAGAAGCTTGTGCCTCCACATGTCAGCCCCCCCCCCCCAGAGCTCTGGCCATTGGTGGCTCCCCCGCCCCCTGCTCCCTCTGGGACTTGCTGGTTTGTTTTAGGGGGGCTGCAGTCTCTGCGCCTGGTTCAGGTCTCAACATTCCAAGTCTGTGGCTAATGGCAAGGAAGCAGGGAGCTGGGGTCCCAGGGGGCCCCAGTGGGCTGTGCCCTGGCCCGTGTGGAGAGCCTGGTCGTGGCACCCCCAAATGGTCCAAGTAGGTCAGAGCGTGGCCTCTGTTTACGCCACATCCAACTGCCCTGCAGTTACCCCACTGTGATTCCCGGGTCACAACCCAGCCTGGAAAGTGACGCATCATTTCAGCTTCTCCCGTGATCCTTTGCGATCACTTGTGGTCACATCTGTCCAGTGAGTGACCCTTAGTAACCTGTGGTCTTCGTGGCCCAGGGTGGGTGAGGATGGAATGGGACGGGCTTTAGGAACTAAGGGAAAGGTGCCAGTCCGTTTTCTCCACTCCCCATCATTTCCCTGGGGTCCAGCTGGCCCCCACAGCCACCCACGTGAATAGGTGTCCTCCAGAAATCAGGGCCAGGGCTGCCATCAGGCCCTTTGGCTTCTCTGAAGGGTTTTTGGGAATCTCAGCTTGCTGCCCACAGCCACTGCCTCCTCCTGCTCGGTCTGTTGCCAAAGCCATTCATCCAAAACCCGAATGGGACCGTGTCATAGGCCTGTTTTGAAAATCCCATTTGGCTTCCATCCAAGGACTGGAGGCCCACAGATGGGTTTTTGCTTGGGCTGTATTGGGTTTTTTAAAAATTTCCAAGTTTTGTATGCGAGCTGACTTTTCCAGCTTCTCTGGAGACACGGAGCCCTATTCCTGCATAACCAGAGTTGGCCAGAGCTGAGCACTACACCTCCCCAGGCAGGTGTTCCTCAGGGAACAGCTCCCACTGTTCCCTATGGTCTTACAGCCGGCCTCCCCTCTTCCCTGCAAGACCTGCCTGGTGCCTACCTGCCTGCTTTCCAGTCTCCCTCTCTAGTCTCCAGGTGAGGGCTTGGAGCACAGCTTGGGGACACTAGATGAACTGGCCTCTGTCTGCTTTCCCATCCTGGCATTCCTTCCTTCCCTGCCCCCTACCTCTCAGCACATTGGCCACACCAGTCTCTGCTCACCAAGTGACCCAGGTACCCCACCAGTCCACATCCTGTGCAGTTCCCACTGTCTGCATTTCTGCATCCTCGTTCAGCGGATGTGTGCTGAGCACCTGCTATGCATGGAGGGAGTGGGCTAGGTGCTGGGGAAGGATGTATAAGACCCCGTGTGTTAGTGCGGGTTCTCCATTGAAACAGATCCAATAGAATAGATGGTGGAGAGATGATAGATGATAGATAGACAGATAGACACTAATTATAAGGAACCGGCTCCTGTGATTACAGAGGTTGAGAAGGCCAAGATCTACAGCGGGTGTAGTTCAGAGTCTGAGTCCACAGGCCTGAGAATCAGGAGCGCCATAGTATAGGTTCGAGTCTAAGGCTGAAGGCAGAAGAACCATGTCCCAGCTCCAAGCCAGGCACACTCTTTCTTATGCTGCCTTTTGTTCTTACGGCCCCTTTTGGGTCTTCAATGGGTTGGATGAGGCCCACCTACCTTGGGGAGGGGATCTGCTTTACCCAGACTGCCCATTCACATTTCTTCTCCTCCACCAACACCCTCACAGACTCCCCAGATATGAGGTTTAACCAAATTATCAGGACGCTCCGTGGCCCAGCCAGGCTGACACGTAAAATTAGCCATGACATTCAGCCCTCGTTCTGCTGAAGCCTGCGGCTTAGCGAGGTATTCAGAGAGGCAGGAAAATAATTCCAAAACTAAGTGGTTAAGTGCTGGAGGAATTCTCACTTATACTTCAAGCTTCGCCTCTCATAGTACCTCCCACAAATCGTTTCTGATCTCCCCACACAATCAGTGATGCTTTCTCTTGGGAGCCCCCAGAGCACATATCTCCTGGGAGAGATTCTCTCTCTCTCTCTCTTTTTTTACAATGGAATGTTCCAAGTTTACAAAAAGGTACAGAGATAATGTAGCAAAGTCCCATATATCCACACCCGTCCTTAAAGGACAAAGCATCACGGATATGGCACAGCCTGGGGTGGCCAAGTTGTCCCATCTGGTTTGGCACGGAAAGTTCTGCATCTCGGGACCCTCTCAGTGCATGGCAGATAAGGATGATCGATCACACCAGGGCAGGCCTCCTCCACCTTCCACCCCTGAGTACATCCCTTCCTTGACACCATTCCCCCCATGCTCCCCATCAGAGGAAACGACCCATTTATTAAAGCTGGGGGTTACCATTTGTGTGTCTTTCTTTATACTTTGGGTCCATCCCTAAATGACGTTGGAGTTCTGTTCTGCGTGTGCACACATGTGCACAGTGCGTGCACACTCCCCCCATTGCATGCATGCATGCACGTACCCCAGATTGGGTCCAGAACATTGGATGGCCTTTCTTAATGGGTGGCCTGGTGGCCGCAGGCCACGCTTCCTGCATGTTTGAAGGCAAAAGCTAGAATAAAGTAATAACGCAATATGCTGCCTAAAAGCCACACGGGGGCGGGGGGGCAGGTCCCTGGAGAGGCAGTTAGGAGAGCATCGGAGAGGGCACCTGGGGCTGGAGAGGGTCTTCAGGAGAAGAGAAGGTGTCAGGCATGTTTGGTGAGGTGGCTGCAAGTCCCCCCTTTAGTGCTCCAGAGACATACTCTGGAAAATCCACAGCCCTCACTAAGGTGCGGGGGGGGGGGGGGGGCACTGGATTGCTTTCAAGGGCCAGGGGAAGGGGTGCCACAGCCACCAGACCCCCAGTGCTTCCCACGATGCTCCAGGGGCTTGTGCCTGCACCCCATGAGCTCCTGGGGGGGTGCTTCTGGCACATGGTGAGTGCTCAGTGTTATTTGTGGCGGGGGAGGTAAGAAGGGAGGGAGGAAAGGAGTGGGGGGAGGAGATGGAAGGAGGGAGGGAAGGCAGGCCTCAGTTGGGGAGGGGGCTCCAGTGTGTGCGAGGCATCTCTCCTGCCAGGACCGGAGTGAGTGCCCCCCCCAGCAGCTCCCAGGGCCGGTTCTCTGGGTGGAGAGCCAGCCTGGAACCGAGAGCCCGGGTGGGAGGGGTGGGGGGGGGAGAGGCAGACAGGGAGGGAGGGAAGTGGAGAGGCAGAGGCGTGCTGCTTAGCAACCGCAGGAGAAGATTTAGGGAAGTGACAGGACCATTTCTCCCTGTGCCTCAAAGGGAGGATTTTTTTTTTTTTTTTTTTTGGAAGAGCTGCCTGCCGCCTACACTGGCGGCCCAGAAGGCTGGCTAGGACTGGGGGCTCCCCAGAAATCAGGGCCACGGCCTAGCAAGGCTGGCCGGCCAGTGCCGCGCCTCCCAGGGACTCCAAGGGGAACCGGCTCCTGGCCCCCGCGGGGAAGAGGGGGAAGCGAGGCCAGCAGGCCACGGGGACACCACCCCAGCCTCTGCTCAGGAAGGTGCTGGGGCCTCTCCCTTCCTCTTCTGGCCCCCAGAACCCTGCTGGCAGCCCCGATCCTGCTCCTTCCTCCCCACTCAGAAGGCTCCGTTGCTTTTCTTTCTTAATTTGATTTTCTCTGGCTCAGAATCGAGATCAAAAGAAGAAATTCTTTCCAGCCTTTTAGGAATAATTCCCAGAATCTCCCACTGGAAACGCATACATAATTACCATAATTATTTTTTTTTAATCTTTCTGGTTCTCTTATCCATTTCTTTTCCATCCCCGCAGCAGGCTCGCAGAGGAGAGGGGAGAGGGGAAGCTTCTAGACTATCTTAGTGGTCGCAGGGTTGACCGTGTTCACCGCATCCTCCCGGGAGCGTGGGGCCCACACCGCAGTCCGCAGCACCCACAGGACCCTGTGGTGCAGGCCGCAGGCAAATAGCACCTCACTAGCCTTCGAAGCCACGGAGTCACCTGGTGGGAAGTTATTCCCTCTCTCATTTGTTTTGTCTTAATTTCATCAAGCCTCCAGTTGGTGCTAGGTAGGTCCCTAACCCTCCCCGATGCGTGCTAACCTTCCTTTTAAGAGCTGAGAGCAGCAGCAATCCTCAGACCCAGAGCCCGCAAGAGCCACTAGCTGCAATGTCATACTCGTTCTGTTTTGCGTTGTGATTATTTTGTGCGCGTGTCACGGTGTGTGCATGGGGGGGTGGGCTTTGCATTTACGCCTGGTTCCTTTTTAGAGGAAAGACAATTAGTAAGTAGTAATCAAAGCAGAACACTGATACATTGCCTAACGGTGAACGGTCTCCCTAGGATCCTGCTGGATCCCCAATCCAGGATGCCAGCTTCCTACCCACCCCCCGCACCCCCCCAGCTGGCAGGCTGCAGGTCAAGGGCAGGGAAGGTTCCTGTTGAAACTCAGCTGGTCGAGTTGGTCAACAGCTGGCACCAAGGAGCCTCAGATGGGAATTTTTAATTTTTTTCACAGCCACTCAGCCTGGCTTTGCACCCACTCTCAGCCCATTCTGTTTTTCCCTGGGATTCCAGAAGTTGGCTCGTCAAGGTCCACTTTGAGACACAAGGCTATAGAGTGGGGGTGGCTGCCAAACACACCTATTCCTTTGGTGGCCGTATCTGATTGTCCCTCTGGACAACCACCAATCTGTTTCGTTGGATCTGGGATTTGCGGGGAGTAGACCCGCCCAGGGCTTTAGGGGTGGCGTGCCATCTGAGCCTCACTTCCTCTGGGCATCCCATTCCTCTGGCCATCACGATGGATGTGATCAGGGGAGGGCAGAGAGATGCATGGAGACTCTTGCTGGGAATACTGGAGCTGGCTCTTTCCCATTGGCCTGGATCCTGAGAAGATGAGACTCGGGGGCTCCTGCAGCCATTTCTGCCACCACGAGGAGGGAGCCAACAACGAGGGAAGGGGGCTGAGAAGTGGAGAGAGAGAAACTCGATCCTGATGGTATCATTTCCATCCCTGGATCCAGCTGCGCCTGAAGCTAGCCTCTACCCTTGGCCGCCTTTAGAGACCCCCCAGAGCCAACAAATTCCCCTTTCATGTAATCCAGTTAGGATCAGTGCTTCGGTCACTTGCAACCACAAGAGTCTTAACTGATAAAATGACTTGGTGGAAATCCTTGGCCACTGAGCCAGAAAGAATGCAGAGGGCTTGTCCCACGTACATAGGTGAGGGGCCTGTCACCACACGCAAACACTGGCACGGACGGGCAAAGCCACTGGAGCTCCAAATTTCAGATAAGCAAGTAGCAGGCACAGGCTGAGCGTGCGGCATGAAATGGCTTATTTAACCCTTGTAACAGTCCCACATGGCCGGCTACTTTTGTCACCATTTTATAGATGAGAAGACTGAGGCCCGGGGGGTCTCGATGAACCTTCGTGGCACAATCAAGTCTTGTCCCGGGTCATCCCAGCCGTGCCTCTACAGTAAACCAGATTGTTCACTGGTACATAGAAAAGTCTGGGAATGTGTGCTTGGGAAGAGACCAAGGGCTGAGGCTCTTAGGTGGCAGAGTGATGTTTACGGAGCAAGGGCAGGAGTGGCTCTGTGCACCCCCAGCCCGGCAATCACGGGGTTCCCAGCCTACACGGCTGCACGCTGGCCTGCAGGAAGGGCGTCCACCTCTCTCTCTCTCTCTCTCTCTCTCTCTCTTTTTTTTTTTTTTTTTACCTCCAGTCAAACACAGGAAGGCAGAAGAGGCCCTAGTGTAGATCCCATCTCCTTCGTACTCCTCGACCATGGGGCTCCAGGCCAGTCATTTCACTTTCCCAGCGCTGCTGTTTTTGCATCTGCAAAACGGAGACCCCAGCTCCTTGGCCTTGCTCATCTGGCCGACGAGTGGCCCGAGCAGCATCGCATGAGGACAGAGATGTGAAAGGTCATTTGCACAATCAAAAGCAGGGCAGCTGCGGGATAGAGGAAATCCCTTGGCTTCCCGGAGGTGGACGGGCAGGCTTGGACAGGTGTAAAGCTGCATTTCCTCCTCCCCGCCCGGCACCCAGGCTGCGCAGACAGGCCCAGCATGACCTGAAAGGAACCTTTCTGTCCCCAAAGCGAGGAGAGATAAGAACTGTGAAGGAGAGAAGCGAGCTCGGCTACAGGCGCTTAGGGGGTTATTTTTACCCTGTTATCTCTATCCTGAAATGTCAGGCGTGGAGCTGCCTCTCTCTCACCAGCCCCCCAGCCTCCCCAGCCATTCAGCGTGGCAACGCAGCCTGGAAACAGGCTCCATTCTCCTTCTCTGGTTCCTCTGCCTTTCCAAGAGAGTCACAGTGCTATGGAGACGGGAGGCATGGAAACCCTGAAATAGACAAGTGGGAGGTGAGACCTTTTATTTGGGTTCTGGAACAGGCTCACTTCCTTCTAGAGGCCCCGGGGTGCAGAGGAGGCCCTTGGCACTGTCGGGTACCTATTCTAAGGTTTGCATCAAATCGGTTCTTTATGTTGGAAGACTCAGAAATCCCTACTTAAATGGGGTTATGTAATCAAGAAGGTTTAATTGGCTGAGGCCACGATGAGGCCTAGTGAAAGGTCAGGCTTCAGGTGAAGTATGATCAAGGGGTTTGATGCTGTCCCAAAGATTCAGTTCTCTCCATCTCTTGGGTCCCTCTTTTGTGATGTTGGCTTCATCCTTGGACACCATGCTGTGCTCCCCAACAATCTTGAGCAGTTCCAGAATCTTCCCCCATGGTCACAAATGGCTGCAGCAGTGGATCTAGACTTCACATCCTCAGAATGGTGGCTCCCAAGGAAGAGAGAGGAAACTTCTTTTGGCCAGAAGTTACCAAGAAATGTCTTCTTGTGTTTCATTGGCTTTGGCTGGGTTATATGGCCATCTCTGAGCCAATCACTTGGGTATTAGGGCAGGAAGGTAAAAACTGCATTGATTAGATTAAGCCAAACCAGATTCCTAAGAACAGGGAAATAACAGTTTCTTGAAGATTTCGAGCTCTGTACCCAAAAGGTGATGGAATGGACGCTGAGCAAAAGTCAGGAGACTGCTTTATGCTTTATTCACTTTGCTTGATCCTTCCCTACTTGGGAAAGCCCCTGAGGTTAGACGTGATTGGTCTTTTTTATCCAGAAACAGGCCAATATCAGTTTCTCCTCTATCTGTAGGTTTACCTGGGGTTCTGAGTTCTAAAAATCCTGAGTCTATCAATCCCAATATTTCACCATGGCAGCAGAATCCCTCCCAGGTAGATAGGTAGGTACAGGCTGAAGTGTCATCTGTTTACCTGCTAAAGGCTTCCTCTGCCTTCGAAATAAAATTCACACTGTATGGCCTTGCTTCCCTATCACTCACCCCCGACCACATGTTTGTTTAGCCATAGCAGCTTCTGGTCATTCCTTAGACAAGCCAGTCACCCTTACCCTTGTGCTAAACAGCCTTTCCACCTAATCTTGTCTAGGATCTTGGATTCTTTTGAATCTTTTCACAGTTGGCTTTATCTTATCATTCAGGGCCCTGCTTAAATGTCACAACTTCTTGGAAGTCTTCTCCGACCAGGGTGATCTGCAATCACCCTGTTCCTTGAAAGTTTGGGCATCTCTCTCCCTTTGCTAGACCGGGAGTTCCATGGAGCAAGGATGGTGTGTGTCCTGTGGGCGTGCGTACCTGGTAATTCCCGGTTCCGTGGCTGGCATAGCGTAGGTACTCAATAAAAACGTGTTGTTGGGTCAGTGAATGAGAATTCTTTTTTGAATGGCCTTGTAAACTTTTACAGAGCAGGGCCACTTGTTGCATTTGTCCCAGCTTTCACTCGTTTCACCAAAACGCTGGGCACGAAAGAGACCCATGTGATAAGTGCTATTTTTTTCAAAAGAAGAAATGAGCTCTCTGCTGAAGGGATTTGCTCAAAGTTGCACCCAAATTAGCACAGAAAGACACTTGGGAGGTGCCAATGCTTCTCTGAGGAATTCGCTTTCCTAAGCTGATGCATGTGAACAGTTGAGGGCATGAAGCTGGAGAGAGGCACATGGCACCATCTGTCCATCCAGGTCTCTGCCTGTGGTGGCATGACCACCATTCATGACTTAAAATCATGAAAACCACATGTGATGGTACTGTTCACTCCCTTCCCCAATGAGACAGAGAGAGGAGAATGTTCCATAAGAAGAAGATTTCACCTTGTCCACTGCCAACCCATAAATCAACGTCAGAATCTCAGTGTGCGGCTGACTCAGAGGAACCCCCATGCTCTTGGGGGACACAAGCTCTCTTCAAGGCTACCAAGACCTACTAGTCTGTGACAGTCTTTAGAACAATCAGGGGAGCATGGAGGGCTCAGTGCAGCTAATAGAAACTCAAAAGCACGCCTACAGACAGACATCAGTTGTCTCCGTTCTCAGCACGCCATTGGGGGCAACTCAAATATCCTGTCTTTGTTGATGCTCTGCTCACCCAACTAAATCCATCTCTGTCTTAGGCTCTCTCCTGACACTCTGACCTTTGCTCCACAGGATGCCCCAACATTTGTAATAATATCTATATTTAGCTGATTACTTGAATAATGCACATATTTCCACTGGACTCCAAACTTCTTTGGATGGGAGGGATGATCTCATTGGCTCACTACTGTATTCAATGGTGTATGTGACCAAGGCGATGCCTAACTTGTAGAGTGAGCCTTACAAATATTTTTTGAATGGAAGATAGGTAAATGAATGGAGCTCAGGGTCTGCTGGGAAAGCACGTCACAGCCAGCCTGACTCAGCTGGAAGACAGCAAAGAGGCTGGAGTTTTCAAAGTAAATCAGACCTTGTCACTGTGTGACCGCCCTGACCTCTCCATCAAGGCACCTCATGTGCTTAGAATAGTATCTATCACAGAGCAGAGAGTCAGCAGGTGTTGGGGGAATAAAGAGTTGAATGGACACTGTTCTTTCCCTCACCAAAGAGGATGGTTGCCTTCTTCAGGATAAATTCCTGGAAAGGGAGAATGGGAGAGAGGGGGTGGGCAGGGAGCTACAGTATTCAAATATACTGAACCAAACCCAGTGGTTTGCTTTAGGTCCTTCCCTTCAGACTTGGTGGGTCTGGTTCTAGGAGTCACTACGCCAGCAGGTCAGCATGGGAGAAGCCTGGAGCACAAATTAAAGAACTTTGCTAGAGACAGTGCTTCTTTGGACTCATGTGGGGTTGATACTTAGAGTTTAAGTGAGCTATGACTCCTGGTCCTCATTACACATTCTGTAAATAAATAAATAAATAATCACCAGGAATGGTACTGTACCTTAAGAGGCTGGCCCGAGTCTCTGCTACCAGGGTCAGGAGGGTGCTGGAAGGAAAGGGATTTTTCTTCTCCATTGCCACATCCTCCTTTCTGAGGGATAGCTGTGTCCTAATGGGTCGATTTGCATCTGACGTTTAACCACTCAAGGGCTCAAGATATTTGGTCTTTGTTCCTCCTTGGGAGGTAACAGAGAGATCCAAAATCTTGTTCTTCAATCACCAACCCAAAATCAAACACCAAAAAAACTCCCCCCAAACTATCATGAAAAACCTCCACAAAACCAAATCTCCAAACCTGCCTGGGTCTCAAGCCCACCCCAGTCCAACAGAGAAAAGTGGCTCACCTTTGAACTACAGAATCCCTTCTAGAACCAGAAGGAAAGGAAAAGGGATTTACGGGTTGCCTCAGAGTTGTAGGCTCTGGCTTGGCCCCAGGATGAGTTCATTATTTATTCTTAGAGACTGGACTCAAATTAAACAAACAGCACCTATAAATAGAGCGGGATACACTCAGCTCAGTGTCACTAAAAGGTCCCTTTCACAGGGACAGATGCGCTAAATGGATGTTCTCGGGTTACCCTGCTGGTACGACATGAAGAAGGGTTGTCCTTCTCTTTTTAAGTGTGGTTCAGGAAGCGGGGAAGCAGGTGAGCCAGACTTGGGGATCGGGCCCGATCCTGTCTCCTTCATTTCTTCCTTCTAAATTCTCGTTCACGTGATAACTGAGCGGGAGCCACGGAGGAAGGATGTGGCTATATAGATGCGCTGGCTGGCCAGTTTGGCAGGTCCCTCTGGGAATGGGTCCTGGTTCAGGCTGTATTTGACAGTGTTCTGGTCTTTTAGATTAGATTGCAAACTCCCTCAGGGAAGGGACCAAATGGTAGAATTTTCTTCTGGTTTTTCCATGCAGCCAAGCCTGGGGATGGCTTGGGTTTCCATGGCAGATCCTGGGCCATGAATTTAAAAAAAAGGACTCTTCTCAAGCATGGGGAGCATGGTGGCCTGTGCGCCCAGCCTGCTATGGCTTTGCTCTGACTCCCACGGAGCAGCGTGCTTGAGAGGTGGAGGGATCACATCACCACCAGAGACCAGTTGGGGTGGAAAGACCTGGAATGAATGGGAACATACATCCAGCATTGGAGCTAACCAAGTCTAGCCACTGGAGTCACAAGAGCTGTCAGCAGATCAGCACTTGGCCAGCTCACTCCAGGCAGTGTTCGAAGCGCTTTGTAAAAACTCAATCTTTCTAAAGATTCGACGAGGTAAGGACCATTACTGTCTCTGTTTTACAGACGAAGAAACTGAGGCACCAAGAGAGGATGAGCTTGCTCGGGGTCATAGAGCTGGTGAGTCGGGACTGGGAGGCAGGCAGTTGAACTCCTGGAATAGGTGGAGACCGGATCTGTCCATTTTAGTGTCTGGAGGCCACCTAAGCCCGGGGCTCCCCCAAGCTGCATGGGATCCAGGGTAGGCCGGGGGGTGGACCATGGATCTCAGGGCTCCCTGTGGGGAGGCTGGAATGAAGACACACTGAATTTCCCTGGAGTGGCACTGGAGGCAAGCACCTTGGGAAGTGCCACAGCCACCTGGCCACTCTGAACCCTGAGTCCAGCTGTACCTGAAGCTGCACCTCCTCTTCCTTGAGCTTTGCGCTTTCACGAGCCAGGATTTTCCCTCTGCGGTTTAAGCCAGCCAGGGTTGACTTCTTATCGCGTGCAGCTGACAGATCCCCAACTGAGCCCAGCTGGCCCGAATAAAGCATAATTTGGCCAAGCTAACAGCCCAGCTCCACCCATGAGTGAGAGCTCATCCTGCACTCCCTTTTCTCGCCCTGTTGGAATCTTCCAGAAACACGTACCAGCCTGCTTCCATGCACTTGCACAATGGCTCCATTCTCTGTTTACCGAAATCCCAGGCCCTCTGCTCAAGCTTCCTCAGCTGTACCCAGAAGAATTACCTACTGCTTCACTTGGGAGCCACAATATGGAACATACACACACCTCCTTAGCGCTTACCTTATCCTGCCTGGAAATAGCTATTTACAAGTCATTCAACAACACTCACTCGACGCACATGCTCAGCCTGGTGCAGGGTTCAGAGCCAAGGCTATCATATCAGCGTGTCTCTGAGCTCTTTCTAGGTGTCAGGCGCTCTGCTTAATGCCAGCAGTTATGTCATGGCATCTCCTAAAAAAACCCCACAGTGCAAGTACGAATAAGATCCCCACGTTACATGTAACAGGATGGGAACTGAGGAGGTTCTGGCAAGACACTGAGATTTGAACAGAAATTGCAAAGTGAGTGACCAGATGAAGATGTAGATTTTCCCAGCAGAGACTTTACCCTTCGTTTCAAATTCTAATCCCTCATTCACAAATCCCCAAGCCACCAAGAGGATGTAAAAGACTCAATAGGTATTAAGAGAGGATTTTACCAAGGTTTTTTTTTTTTTTTCCAAATACCATGTTGTCATCTACCGCCTAACACACACACACACACACACACACACACACACACACACACGAGGTGGGGGTGTTTAACCCACGCCTGCATCTCAAGTCTGGTGAGAGCAGCTTCTTCAACATACTGCGGAGAGTCTGATGAGCCATCCCTGTAGCTGGAGAGATGGAGACACAGGGAGCTGTGTCTGACTCACTTTGGAGAAGTCCAGAGGGTGGGAGACGTGGCCAGGAAGTTTGCAAATCCAACGCTCATTCTGGCGAAGAGCGCGTATGTTTCCCAGCGTTCTCACATGAGCAAGCCGGCTGCTGGATCATCTTAGACACTGGCTCACAGGGCGGCCTAGAAGGGCCACGAGCCCTCATCAGACGGAGGCTGGAGGCAGATCACCATACTGCTCAGGGTGGGAGGGGGCTAGAGGTCTGAGGTACATTGTCACAGAGCTGGGACTCTCCGGTACCTGCCCATTACCCAAGGTGGTACTTGAGCATACTGAGAGGGGCAACACCATCTTTTGGTTCTAATAGTCAAGTAGGTACTCCACCCACCTGCCCACCCACCCTTATTTGCCTTGCATTTTCTCTTTTCCAATCCCTGTGTGGACGTCGGGGGAAGATAGTGTCTATATTTTTCTCTTCCCAAAGGCAAGACAGTGGCCTGCAGATGGAAGAGGAGAGGAAGAGAGAGGCTTATCGTTAAAGCTTGAAGTATTGCTTAATATATTGGATAGGATATTCTGATTTGGGAAACGAGACTAATCTGTGACTTAGAAATCATATGACTTCTTTTTTAAAATAAGGCATGAAAAGGAAGGTCATGGTACCTGATTTTCCACCCTAAGCCGGGACAAAAGATGTATTCACTAAAATTTTAAAGAGAGCAGAGGCGACAGTAAAGCTGCCTTGATGACTTTGCTCCAGGAGTTCTCCTAGACAGAAGGGCAGGCGGGGTAAGTGACCTGCTCCGGGTCGCAGAGCTAGCAGAAAGGCAGAATTGTGTTCTTAACCACAGTACTATGCTGTTTCTGCAGGAAATTACTGCCTCTCCTGCTCCTAACTGGCCTGTTCTTATCTTCTTCTTCTCAAATTCCCTTCCTTTGCCTCAATGTATCATACCTGGCCTTGGGCCAGTGTTGACAGAAGCAGGGCATGATCAGAGGTGGGTCGGGTTCTCCAAGGATGACTTCAGTCAAGAACATGAAGCAAAGGCCAGCAAATCCCGGAGCATCGAATCTGCAGAACTTCCTGGCTCCATCTACCTCAATGCTTTGATGGTGACTGTGACGCTGTTGGTGTTATCAACACGACCACTGAACCTCACAAAGTTCCAGGCACCAGGCTAAGTGCTTTTCACATGTTTTCTGATTAAATCCTAGCAACCCTGTGGAAAGGATCCTCCTGTATATTATTTCTATTTACACAGCACAGGTTTCATGGCCAGCCAACAGAGCCAGGTTTCCAAACCAAGTTTGAGCCAGAAGCCTGTACCCCTAACTATTACAGGGTTCTCAGCACCTGGAACCCCTGAGCCATCCTCCCGTTGGGGCACCAAGCCTTCCAGGAGTTACTGCTGCTCTGTGCAACTCATTGAAATAGACCCTCTATTAGCGTTTTTGGTGGTTTCCAAGAAATCTGTTTGATTGGATCCAATCACACAGGGCTCTTGGGCCTTGAGGTTTTTTTGAGTAAAACATGGTTCTTGTTTGGGGGGTGGGGTGGGCAGAGGGATATGATTTCCGGTTATGAAAATAGTGACAGGATATGGGTCTTCTCTACCTTTTGAGATGGGATTACATGGACCCCAGTCTAAAGCAGAAACCTGTAATTGGGAGAAGTTGGTGACCACAATATTGATCTCCACTAGACCAATATCCTGTCGTACTACAACATCAAGCAAAGCCTGTGCCAAAGTTTTTCACCTACTGTCCCAGTGGGGATGTCTCAAAAAAATCTATCCATAATTAACAGTATCTCAATAGAAACTAATCTAGTAGTTGCAAATGCAGGTTTAGGAGATGGATTACCTTGATTCCTTTTATTAGTTACCTATCCTCCATGAAGGCACTTAAGCTCTGAGCTTTGAGTCTGGTAAATGATGACAGTAATTTCTTCCTCTTAGTATTTGTGAAAAGTCATTGGTCTGTTCACAAATATTTCAGTTCCCCTTCCTCTCTATGTATGTGATAAAAATGACTATGATACTTTTTATCCACTTTGGAGTTAACCACACCCATGTGCCTTGTTGGCCAGCAAAATAGGAGCGAGAGTGATTTCCTGCTACCAGGAGGGAAGCTTGACGAATTGGTGTGCAGTTTGCTTTTTTAACATCAGGAGTTCCTAGTAGCCTGCGTCTCTGAGTGTCTTTAATGAGCACCACCCCTCCTCTCTGGTTCTATTCATCACTGGTCACATTGCGTTAGTGAGAAATAAACCTTTGTTGTTTTAAGCCAGTGAGGTGTGGGGGTTGTTTCTTACCACAGCATCACTTAACCCTATCCTGACTAATACAGTGTTGGTGGGAGGGAGGCACAACAAAGCACAACTACTGCTACGTACTCACAAGAATGGCTGTAATCAGGAAGACAATGGCAAGTGTTAGCAAAAATGTGGAGAAACCAGGTCCCTCCTATGTTGCTGGTGAGGATGTAAAATGGTGCAGCCACTTTGGAAAACAGTTTGACAGCTTCTTAAAAAGCTAAACGTAAACTCACTTTACAAAGTATCTGCCCTAAAGAAATGAAAAGATGCATTTACACACAGACTTGTATGTGTGAATGTTCACAGCAGTGTTATTCATGGTAGCTACAAAGTTGGAACAATCCAAATGTCCATCGTCCAGCATGGTAAGTAGATACACCACGTGTGACCTATCCATACAATGGCATACTAAGGGAACAAAATGCTGATACATGCTACCGTGTAGACAAACCTCAAAAACATACTGAGTGAAAAAAGCCAGATGCAAGATCACAGATTGAATGATTCATTTTTTATGAAATGTGCAGAAAAGACAATTTTCTAGAGACAGAAGGCAGTTCAGTGGTTGCCTGGGGCTGAGAGGGAGAGGGGGGATTGACTGCAGACAGGATTGAGGTAATGTTGGGAAGTGATGGAATATTCCAGAAACAGATTGTGATGATGACTGCATAGCTCTATACATTTTCTGAAAATCATTGAACTGTATGTACAGTTACAATGGGTCGATACTATGGTATATAAATTCTATCCCAATAAAGCAGTTGAAAAAACCAGACCAAGCACCCTGTCTGGCACATAGGGAAAGCTCAATAGATGTTTGTTATTCATCATTTTAGGAATGAAATTCTAGGATGGAGACTCTACAATGAACGGATGAGGAGTGAAGATCTATGTCCGGTGAAGAAGGGAGGTCTGGCGGTTGGAGTTTGGCAGAGACTGCCATTCTTCCAACTCCAAACTTTGTATTTTCTCTATGCTGACCACCTCCTGCAAAAGCCCAGGGGTATATTTTCAGGGGGATATTTAACCCTGATCCCTGGATCAGGGTTAGGTATCCCAGCCCCAGGCCATTGCTATCTTCTGCTGAGGTTCCAGGGTGCCCTGCAACTGAAACATTTCAAACAGGTGTAATTTGATCTGGTTGCAAAATGTGTTTCACTCCTCACTGTATCCCCATCCTCAAACCTATGCTGACAAGGACAATTCATGTTTTCTATCCATCCTCATCTCAGGCTCCCTTTCATCTTGATCTTCCTGCTCCTTCATGAGCCAGGAGAAGTTAGGGTTGAGGTCAGAGAAAGGTCTGACTTTTAAAATTTTTTTTAATTAAAAAAATTTTTTTAAATGAGCTCTGACTCATTATACTAAGGTGTAATAAACATGCCCAGTATATGCAGTTGTCTGTCATGGATGACCATAGCATTTTCAGGTTGGCTGGTACAAGTCCAAACAATTATCATTAAGGCCCCAGAACTCTCCAGGTATGACAAAACTGATTCTGAGAGGCCTTGAGCCCTTTGGGATAAAGTTTGAAGGGTCACCATTACAGTATCAATTGCTGGAAAGATGGAGTCCAGCCCATGACTGGAATCTTAGTCTGTTCAGGCTGCTATAACAGAATATTATAGATCAATGGTTTATAAACAATGGAAATTTATTGCTCATAGTTCTGGAGGCTAGAAGTCCAAGGTCAAGGTGCTGGCAGATTTGGTGTCAGATGAGGGCCTACTTCCAGGTTCATATATGGTCATCTTCTTTGGGTCCTCCCAGGGCAGAAGGGGTGAGAGAGCTCTCTGGGGTTCCTTTTCTAAGGGCACTAATCCCATTCATGAGGGCTCTACCCCCACGACCTAAACTCCTCCCAAAGATCCCATTTCCAAATACTATCACCCTGGGGATTAGGTTTCAAACTGTGAGTTTTAAGAGGATCCAAACCACCTTGGCCCTCTAGTTAGCATTCAGCAGGAAGCACCAGCAGACAAGCAATGATGCATATAGTAGCATTATCTGCCCAACTGGCTTTTTGGATGCACGGCCAGGTCTCCAGCAGAGAAATGTGTGTTTGATCTTTTCTATTCCAGGGCTTTCTCCTGACTACAACATTCTCACAGTGCCTCCATCTCTCTGGCTACTCCTCGGAGAAAAGAGAAAGATTGAATGGTTTCGTGATTAAGTTAAAATTTTTTTTTGTCTCTGTGAGTTTACCAGTTTGGGATACGTCATACAAACGGAATCATGCAATGTGAAAAAAATTGTTTTAAATGAGCAATTAACTCAATCACTAAGATAAAAACTAAGACACCTATGGATGGTAGAGGGAAAGAATGAAAGATAAAAAAGTAGGTGTAAGCAAATGAGCAAACAGAAAAATGATAAGGTTGGTAAGGTATTTCACTCATATGTGGAATTTAAGAAACAAAACAGATAAATATAGGGGAAGGGGAAAAAAAGAGAGGGAAGCAAACTATAAGAGACTCTGAACTAACTGAGGGTTGATGGAAGGAAGTGGGTGGGGGATGGGCTAGATGGAGGATGGGCTAGATGAGGGATGGGCATTAAGGAGGGCACTTGTGATGACCACTGTGTGTTCTATATAAGTGATGAAACACTGAATTCTACTCCTGAAACAAACAAGCAAGCAAGCAAATAAACAAATAAATTAAAGAAAGAACTAGTTCTTTTAAAAGACCAATAAAAGAGATGAACTTCTGGCAAGGTTGCAGAAGACGAAACAAGACAAAATAAATAGCACTTAAGCATAAAAGGGACTAGAAACAAAGACATGGAAGGAGATTAAAGCTAAGAGCATGCTATGTTTAAATTTATGCTAATAACATCTTAGCCCGAATAAGACAACATAATTCATTCAAGAAACAGGCAGAAAAAAATCCAACTAGTCATGGAAAAGACTGATGAAGTCACTGCCACTGTGATTTACCATCTGGGCTCTGATGATTTGGGGAGTAGGGGGTAAATTCTGTCAACCTTTAAGATAAGAGAGAATTTCTACATGATTTAGTTGTTTCCAGGGTCTAAGGACATTTAAAAGTGTCCTAATTAATTCTACAAATCTAACCCAACCCTGATAAGCAAATACTGAGATGAGAAGGTGAGAGGGACAGAGATGCTCAGAGAGAGAATAATACATTTAGGGATAGCACCCTGGGCTGAATGGTGTCCCCCACCCCCCATATCCACTTGGAACTTCAGAATGTAACCTTATTGGGAAATAGGGTCTTTGCAGATGTCATTATTTAGATGAGATCATACTGGATTAGGGTGGCCCCAAACCCAGTGACTGGTATCCTTCCAAGAAGAAGAGAGGAAACACGGAGACAGTAGGAAGAGGCCGTATGAACACCAAGGCAGAGATGAGAGCAACGCAGCCATGTGTCAGGAATGCCAAGCATTTCTGGGAGCCACCAGAAGTCTAATGAAGCAAGGAAGATTCTCCTCCTAGAGCTTCTGTAAGGTGCATGGCCCTACTGACAGCTTGATTTTGGACTTCTGGCCTTCAGACTAGGGAGAGCTGTGAAAGTGTAAATTTGCTACTCATTTTGTGGTATTTTTGTCATGGCAGCCTTACAAGACCAATATAGATTGGGATGCAAGTATTTTTCTCTTTCTTTGGTGATTTCAATCTATTTGTAAGGGCAGAGAATATATGGGAACTTGCCATGTGGTAAGCAAATAAATACAAAATCCCAGCATTGCTTCCTATTGCAGCTCTCCCCCCAACATGGCCTCAAAGGGCAAACTCAGCAATGAGTTTTCCCCAAGCAATTGTGGGGCCAAGAGCAACAGTATACAAGGATGTCCATATGCCATATGGCTAAAATACTTAAAACAATAAGTCAAGCTGACCAACTGTGTTTAAAAATTGTTATACTTCTCCATAGACAAATATACCTTCCTAACCACTTGGGAAGCCAAGCTTGGATTTAAAATTCTCCCAGGCTCCTCAGTGGTCTGAGATGCTACTGTCAGGTGTAAAGATAGTTGAGTGCCCTTATGGCTCCCAGCTCCTTCCTACATCTAATGGGTCTTATGGGAATAGAGTGAACACTCCAGCCCACATGTCCAGGCTTTGTCTATATTCCACACAATCTGTTGTTCTTGGTTACTTGTCAGGCCCAAGAATGCAGGCACCTGTAGAGTGGTTCTCCCTTGGGAGGATGGATCTAGGCAAGAGGCCTGAGTCAGCCCTGGATACAGGCTAGAGTCATTTATATAGAAAAATCTGGGGCCCTGGGTATACAGAACATGGTCTAGGGGGCAGGGGGACCCAGGGCCCAGGTACACAGGTTCCCAACATTCCCACCCCAAACAGGCCTGCACTTACTTACAGGCCTGTCTCATGGGTCCTGTGGTCTCCTCACTTGTTGGGGAGGAAGGGAGGCAAAAGAGGGACCAAGGAGGGCCTTAAAAGCAGCCTTGCCTGGGTCTAAGGGAGGGGCTGGTTAGCAATTAGTCATGCTCAGGGAAAGATCCTGCTCTATAGCACACTGAGGACAAATGGACACTTCATTCAGTTTTGTGGGACATCCAAGAAAGGAAGCACATTACAAAACCACAGCAGACACTCTTATGTATCTCTGTGCTGTTATTCAAGACCTTCCCTCCCACTGCCCTCTAAGAGCCTCTAAAAAACAAGATTTCTTTATTGAGAACAATCTAGCTTTAACCTCGCTTCCCTAGCAAATCAGAATCCAAATTATCATCTACCAATGCACAAGCATATCTGAGTGGATGTGATGAAGTTTAATGACCCTTCAAAGCAATGTATTACACTACTTACCAGGGAAAACAAGTAGGGGGTAGTGCTGGTATGAGACAGAGAGCCAATAGGAGAGTTTTTCTGCTAAAAATACCCAATAATACGGGTACCTGGGTGGCTTCATTGATCAAGTGTCTTTTTTTTTTTTTAAGATTTTATTTATTTGCTCATGAGAGACACACACACACACAGAGAAAGGCAGAGACAGGCAGAGGGAGAAACAGGCTCCATGCAGGGAGCTCGACGTGGGATTCAATCCTGGGTCTCCAGGATCACACCCTGGACTGAAGGCAGCGCTAAACTGCTGGGCCACCCAGGCTGCCCTGCCTTTCAATTTTGGCTCTGATCATGATCTCAGGGTAGTGAGACTGAGCCCCATGTCAGGCTCTGTGCTCAGTGTGGAGCCTGCTTAAGATTCTCTCTCTCCCTCTGCCCCTCCCCCAATCGCTTGCCTGCTGTCTCTCTAAAAAAAAACAAAAACAAAAAATGCAGAAAACCTTAAAACTTATTTCCTCCCTTTTCATAATCATTACATAAAATAGAAAATGGAATACGACTGTATATTTACGAGAATAATATAACATCACAGAGTAGAGTTTAATTCCACCAATTACAAATGCAAGGATGGTTTGATAAGAGAAAATTTATGGATTCATCACACTGGTCACAGAAGAAAACCCTAGCGACTAATAGAATTCAAATTTCTCCCTTCCTGCAATACTCCTGTTAAATTGGAGGGAGGTAGAGGCTTAATATGAAAAATAATAAGTCAAGAGACTACAAAATAGCTAATTGGTCAAATAATTGGAGGCATAAGGCATGAATGCCTAGCCTAACTCAATACATTCTTTTTTTTTTTTAAAGGCTTTATTTATTTATTTGAGGGAGAGAGAAAGTGGGGAAGTGAAAGAGGGAAAGGATCTCAAGCAGACTCCCCACTGAGCACAGAGCCTGGTGCAGGGCTTGATCTTATGACCCTGAGAACGTGATCTGAGCCAAAACCAAGAGTTCGATGCCTACCCAACTGAGGCACCCAGGCACCCTTCCAATTCCATATATTCTGAAATTCTGGGAGCTCCAGACAAAGTGGGGCTCATTGTGAGCCAGGGTTGAACCTGTCAGCCTATAGTTCACTTGCCTGATGTTTAAAAAATTTGAATTCATTTTCAACTTTTCAATCTATATTTATTGATTATATAATTATAATATTTAGAATAGATATGGAGTAGAATAATCATAATTATCTATAATTATAGATTAAATGTATTAAATATGTTTTCATAATTTCACACCACAGATTATAAATTTATAATAGATTATAGATTTCATATTAAAAAACAATCTTTAGTATACCTTTTCTTGTTTTTAATCCAACTGTCTGTCAACATGAGGCCTAGTCCCCAAACAGCAGAAACTGGCTGGAGTTAAGTATGGAATTCCCCCTTTGGATACGACCTGTGTTCTCCTGTTTGCCAAAGGCCTCCTCTGTCCCAATTCACTCATTTATGTTCCTGGCCTGGGCCCATGGGCATCTGAATTCTCCAACCTATACTGTAAGATAAGAAATCGAGAAAGATGTATAAAATTTTTTTTTTTTGAGTGATAGTGAAGCAAAGTTTATTGAGTGATAGTACAAAGCTCCCAAAGAGGGAGGGGACCTGAGAGGGTTGCCATGGGGACTTTTTTTTCCATTTGTTTTTATTTAAGTTCGATTTGCGAACATGTAACACCCAGTGCTCATCCCACCAAGTGCCCTCCTCAGTGCCCATCACCCAGTTACCCCAAGATGTATAAATATTGAAAAGGGGACAAGAGTCTCATTACTATTTTCGAATGAGGTGATGGCCTACCTGTACTATCCAAAAGAATCAACTGGAAAACCATGAAAATGAATAAGAGTTCTGTGAGACAGCCAGTTATAAAATCCATAAAAATTAATATAGCAGAATAACGAGGGGCTGGAGGAAGAATAGGAGTATAGTCACAAACCGCAATAGCAACAAATAACTTTGCATTAACTCGGCAAGAATTGTGCCAAGGATTTATATGACTCAAACTATAAAATCCTACCAAAGAATGAGAAAAATGACTTCAACACAAGTACTATAAAACATGCCATTTCCCTAATACTGTAAGGGTGTCCGTTATCACCAAAATAACATAATGTAAATCTAATGAAAATCAAAATATAACATTTGTTGGAAACTTGACCGGAAGAGTCTTAAATGTTCATCTGGGAGAATAAATGCCTAAGGATAGCCAGTTAGCCAATAAAAATTTCAAAGAGCATAATAATAGGAAGGCATCTGTCCAAAAAAAAAACCAAAATTTATTGTAAAGTGATAACTAAATTCATATGATATAGGAACAATCCACATAACAGGAATAGAATTGGAAACACAGAAACATATTGAAGTATAAACATAAAAGCAGTATAAGACGAAGGTGCTAATCACATCAGCAAGTAAAGAAAATACTCTTCAACAAAGGTGCTGGGCAACTAGCTAACATTTTTATTTTTATTTTTTAAAATTTTGTTCACTTATTCATGAGACACAGAGAGAGGCAGAGACACAGGCAGAGGGAGAAGCAGGCTCCCTGCAGGGAGCTGGACACGGGACTTGATCCCAGGACCCCAGGATCACGACCTGAGCCGAAGGCAGACGCTCAACCACTGAGCCACCCAGACACTCCCAACTAGCTAACTATTTTGAAAAATGTTAGCTCCACCACAAACCGACACACATTTTCAATGGGACAGAGATTTAAATGTAAAAAACGAAACAAGAATACCAGAAGAAAATTGAGGGTGGGTTTTATGCATTCTCAAATGAAAAAGGGAATTTTGAAACTATTATAAGCTTTGACAACATATATAATTTTTTAAACCTGAAAGGCAAAAGCACGGACAAAGAGGCATAACACAAATTTAGGAAAATATTTGCAATGTTTATGAAACTTGCTAAAACTCTCCACAGATAATAACTGGCACAGAAAAATAAGAGAAAGAACATTTGGTGGATAAAAAGGGAACTGACACCAATAGGCAATTCACACACACACACACACACACACACTCTCTCAGAGAGGGGGAGGGAGAGAAAGAACACACACTCAAGCACAAATGGCCAGAATACCTATGAAAGAAAAACAAAAAACCAAAAACGAACCTCATAGTAATTGAAGAAATACAAACAAGTAAAACCGGCACTTGAACTTAGCGTACTGATGATAAAAGGCAAAACACTCTTCTTCGCCAGGATGTGGGAGCATAGGCTCTCCTGGAGTCTGCTAATGTGAATATAAATGGATGAACCCTTTTTGCAGAGCAATTCAGCCACATATATCAAAAAGTTAAAACATGTTCTTACTCTTTGCTTAGGAACTCCCACTTATCGAAATGTATCCTGAGAGTGCGATCACAGATGTGCACATAAAGGCTTCGTGTGAAAGATGCTCATTTCATCAGTGCTTCTAATAGGGAGCAGTTGGAAATGTGAGGTCAGCAGTATGGAAATGGTTTAAGAAAGCCCAGAGCTGGCTGAGTGTGTGAGAGCACTAGCCAGCGTTCATTCGGATTTGTTGGTGGCTGTGAGGCACAGTTGGTGACTATTCTAGATTTTACCCACACAAGGAGATAGTCTGTATCCCTCAGACTATGGTGCAGAAAAATGTTTTTTTTTTTTTTACCCTGGAGAAATGGGATATGATGTTAGGCAACCTTCCCCAAAGCCAAAAAAAAAAAAAAAAAAAAAAAAAAATTGCTTACAGAATAGCATCTATAAGAGGATTCCATTTTAAATGGAATATAATACATATGTAAGGAAAGATAGAAAAAAGTTTACAATACATGTCAAAATGCTAGAAATTATAACTCTGGCTAGTAAAATTAGACATTGTTTTGCCCACTCTTAATTTCCAATAACTGCACAAGATTCTAAGTATAATCTTTCTTTCTTTCCGTGAGCTGGTCGGGCGGGAGGGCGGGATGGAGGGCTGGAGTGAGGGAGGTTAGGGAGGGGGATGAGAGCGAGAGAGGGAGGGGGGGGTGAGGGAGGGAGGGACTGGTTGGAGGGGAGTGAGGGGGGGGCGAGAGAGAGGGCGGGCTTGCGTTGGAGTGTCGGTCGGTATAGTGAGGTGAGGGTGTCGGAGTGAGGGCTGGGGTTTCTGTTAGGTTTTGATGTAGTTATTGGGGTTCTTTGCTTTCTCTTGCTTTCTTCTGTCTTTTTTTCTTTCTTTGCGTGTCTTTCTTCTTTCTTCTTTTTTCTTTTTTCTTCTTCTTTCTTTCCTTTACCTGCATTCATTCTCCTTCCTTCCTTCCTTCCTTCCTTCCTTCCTTCCTTCCTTCCTTCAAGAGAGATAGAGAGAGAGAGAGGTGGGGAGGAGAAGAGGAAAAGAGAGAGAATCCCAAGCAGGCTCCATGCTGGTCATGGACTTGGGCTTGATCTCACAACCCTAAGATCATGACCTGAGCAGAAATCAAGAGTCGCATTCTCAACCGACTGAGATACCCAGGGACCCCCTAAGTATAATCTCTTTAACAGAAGTTCTTTGTATTTTTTTTGATGTCATGGTCAATACTGGTAGAAGTTACTCCTCGATCAGGGAAGGTAATGTCTAGAAAGTATCTATGGCTAGGGTCAGGATACTGGTGTCAAGATAAAGAGGAGAAGGAGAGGTGTGTGTATCGAGAGACTTACATGTGAAGATGTATGGAAAACCCCCAAGTGATGGCATTATGGTCTTTCCTTTTCTTTTCCATGGTCCAAAGTTGGTGAGATTATATATATGTTTATAGTTGGAGGATAAAATGATACAAACTAATAAATATAAGAGCCAATCATGGTTATAAATCCCCCCAAGGCCTGGCCCTATCACCCCAATATCTTGCTCCCCTGCCGTGGATGGGGTTTATCAAGAGACACCTTAGAGAAAGTGAAAAGAAGTATAAAAGATTGGTACAAGAATATATTAAGTGCTCCTTTAATAAGAGCACAAATGGAGAAAGATGAGCAAAAACCACGGATATTTCTTAGGAGATAAGAGACATATTTGGCCAATCACATACAAAGAGGTGCTCGGCATAACAGGTGAAAATGCAAATCACGATCACAGTGAGGTCCCATTTTAAAGACAATCCATCAATGAACATGAGAAAGATCTGATAATCCCAGGCATCAGGGAGGGTATGGATTGATCCATTCTTATGCTGATGCAAGTGTAGATGGGTCCAACTCCTGCAGGACACAGCTCGGCATTGTGCCCTATCGTTGGACATACACATACTATCTAGCTCAGCCATTTCATCCTAAACATGTATCCAAGAGAAATGTGTGCACATGTGTAAGACCAGGTAGGAAAGAACTGTTTACCATATCAAGAATCTGTGCACAGTCCAAATGACTGACAGGATTGGTGGGTAGACTGTGGTATATTCATCGAACGGAATAGTACAGACAAGCCAGAAAAAGTGAATGAGGGCAACATGGGGCAATAGAATGGATCTTACCACTATTGGTTACATATGACATGATATCTTTTTTATAAAGTTAAGAATGACATGTATGTACATACACATACATCCTTTCGAAAATCCACAGAATACATATAAAAAACAATGAGATTAAATAAAGCAAGGGAATACTGAACACATAGGTCAGGATGAAGTTTCATTCTGGGTGGGAGAAGCAGGATAATAGGGTTGGGAGGGTGGACCTCTAGGCTTAGATGTAGGTTATCATCTTATGATAGCTTTTTTTTTTTTTTTTTTTTGCAGGAGGTGGTAACTTCGTGAGTACTTTCTGCATTATTCAAACCAACAAACTAAATCAAAGCAGGTTGTGCATGGATCACTGGGGAGCATGCTTCACAAGCCAAGATTATGAGTACTCCAATTCCACGTAGTGGCAGCTCAGTTAAGAAAAGAAAAACACAACGGGGGCACCTGGGTGGCTCAGTCAGTTAAGCATCTGCCTTTGGCTCAGGTCATGATCCTGGAGTCCCAGGATGGAGTCCTGTACCAGGCTACTTGCTGAGCAGGGAGTCTGCTTCTCCCTCTCCTTCTGCCCACTGCTCCCCCTTCTTGTGTTCTTCCTTTCTGTCAAATAAATAAATAAAATCCTAAAAAAAAAAAAAAAAAGACAAAAAAACACAACCTTCTGTTAAACCAAAGTTAGAAGGTGGTAAGAGAAATGAGATTATTGAGAGGAATCATAGAAAGCTTGACTTTGGGTGACACATTGAAGATGTCTTTGGAAGAGACCCAGAGGAAAGGTTTGAAGCACCAACTAAAAGCCACATTACAAAGATATGCCTCCTAAGTAGCCCTAAGGAGTACATTAAACAGACCTACCTGGAGAACGTCTTTCCCTTTATAAAAATTCTCTCCCATTTCACAGGTACCCTCTGGCACCACTCAGGGACACCAGTGACTAGCCCGAAGATTCTGAACAAATAGGATGTGGGATCCGTGGCTTTTCAAGACAACTGAACTCTCTCATCTGCTCAAAAGACTCAGCTCACGCTATCTCATTCCTACAAGGCATTAAATGTGAAATAAGGCCTCGCCTGGCAGCTTGCCACGACGGCTACTCTTACCACTTCTGTAACCTGTGCTCACAGCACCCAGAACCCCATAATGCATAGCACAGCGCTTTGAAGGTTTGGTCATTTCCAGGCAATGAGTGGGTTTTTCTTTTTTCTTTTTTAATATAACTAACACTTGACTATAATTCTGTTATTACAGATACAAAGCCTGGTTCTGCTTTTTAGACTCTTTAAGAGTCTGGGAACAAATAGCCTGTCACTCTAGTCTATGGGCTATGTTCTACTTTTCGGGCACACAGTAGGCACCTCATGAATGTCTGCTGAGCAAACTTGGCCTCGTTTTCCAAATAGTAACATGGAAGATGTGCTTACAAGAGAAAACACTTGCTAAGTGAAATATTCCTCCTACAGATTATATTTCTATAGCAAAGAAAAATGATCTAAAAAGGTCTGAATGTATTTACCGGGGCGGGGGGGGGGACGTCAAAACGAGTGTTGAAATTCAGTCCTGTCTTTGGAGATTAAGGACACGCCTGTCCATTATATGTGAGATCAGCCGCGGTGGCAAGGACACCACTTCAAAGTGCACACAGAATCCAGGGAGTCTGAAAATAACATGCACTCACATACCCACCCAGCACCCACACACCCCCACACCCTCAAATATTCCATCTCCTGGACACTCCTACACAACAAACACACACACTCTCACACAACACACATTTGGTGACAGTGACTTGGCTGGGAGATCAGGGATTTAAGGCAGAGCCCCTTTTATATTAATGACCTTCTTGTGAAAGGTGACAGATCCCCCCACTTTATTTATTTATTTTTAAAAAGATTTTATTTATTTATTCATGAGAGACACACACACACACACACACACAGAGGGAGGGTGCAGCAGAGACCCAGGCAGAGGGAGAAGTAGGCTCCATGCAGGGAGCCCGATGTGGGACTCGATCCCGGGATCCCGGGGTCACGACCTGGGCCGAAGGCGGCGCTAAACCACTGAGCCACTCAGGCTGCCCAGGTCCCCCCACTTTAATGCGTAACATTGAATTGATTCACCAAGAGACAGCAGGGGGAACAGACACATGGAAACGTGAGAGAAACAGGTAAGCGGTGGGAAGCAGGTGCGCAAGGAGAGTCACTCTTCGGGCGCGCTGAGCGTCTATTCTCTGAAAGGAGAAAAAGTGACATTTTTCTGCTTGCAGAAGCAGCACAGCAAGTCCACGGACACCCCCCTCCCATTTTCCTAACTGAGGTCGTTTGCACTGAAACCTGGGCCACCCTGCCCCTCAGGGCTGCTCCTCGCTTCGTTCCACCTGCCCCAGCTGCTTGGTCCTTTTGCACCATCGAAAGGACGCACATGTTCACCTCTCCCTAAGCTAAGTCGCTCGCTGGTGTGCAAGTGTGAAGTCATTCACGTGTGCGGCACCTGTTGGCACAGCCATCGGTGAGCCGTCCTGCCCTGGGCCTGACCTGACTTGCATTCGCAGAACTAGGAAGGCACCTGGGGCTAAAGAGCCTGCAGCGGCCTGGAGGCTGCCAGGGAGGCAGCGAGGGGCGGGGGGACCTCAGGGGTGCTGCTTTGCCCTTGGCGCCCCAACACCTGCCCCCACTCCACACCTGTTGCCAGCCTCTACTTTACCTGTCCCCGCTGCCTTCCTTCCCGCAGGAGGACTGAATAACCCCCTCGCCTGGCAACGCAGGCTCTGGGAGAGCCGGGCTGGGGAGCAGCCTATCAGTGCCAGGTGACATGACGTCATGCTCCCTTCAGGTGTGTGCACTTGGTCTGCCTTTGCACCCAAATGCCGAGCCACAGGAGGGGAGAGATTGGGAGTGAGGGGGTGGACGGAGGGTTTCGTGATACATCACGATAAAAATGAGTTGGCCAGGTTTGTTTGTTTGTTTTTTTCCCCTCCACTCAATTTAACTGTATTTCTTCCTAAAAAAGAAAAAAATCTTTGAGTAGTTCACATGCAATAAACTGCACGTCCCTAAAGTGTACACTTTGATGCTTATTGGCACTATGTGTATGTTGTGAAGCCGCAGATTGCAAACCCTTCCATCAACTCTAAATGGGGTTCCACGGGGTCACGGCCAGTTTAAACCTCCAATGTGAACGCCTTTTTGGTCTGGGTGGGTGGGTGGGGGTGGAATTCGACACCCCCCCTGCCCCCCGAAGCCCAGGGCCTCACTGTGCGAGGTCACTGATTGAATCCAAGAAATCAATAGCAGTCCCTGCCCGCCACCCTCTCCTTGCACCCCATCCACCTCTTCCGCACAGAGCACAAAAAAAAAAAAAAAAAAATCCCTTGGACCAACAAAAGCCTCCCGACTTCCAGGCTGACTCACCCACGGTCCTGGGGCACATACTCGGGCTCTGATAAGAGGCAGTCTGTCCTCCGTTTGTTTATCATGAGTCATGCCGGAGACAGGCAGCTACTTTTCTTGCCTCTCAGGTCACGGTTAGGCAAGAATCAGAGGCAGAGACACCCCCATTCAAAGCGCAGTCATCCCGAAAGCGTCCGGCGACTCCCGCCGAGCGAGTTTGGGGACTTGTGACTTAACGGAGACACCTGCTGGTGGAGACGAGGAGCGCCCCAGCCCCGGCCTCGAAGGGGGTCCCCTTTCTTCCCCACGCTCCAGCTCCGAGCGCTGCAGCTTAGCAGCTCCGAGGTTTGCAAGCGGGATGGGAAGAGACAGCTGAGGTTCTGTGCATCCTGCCCAACAACCCCCCAAATTATTAGTGACAGGGCGGGGGGGGGGCGGGGGTCACAACTTTCAGCCTATGCCCACCTTGGAGTCATTAAACACGAAATTGCTTCAGTGAGGAACCTTCTCCCAGCTGCCAACCCGCCGCCGGTGGTCAGGCTCCAGGCCCCGAGCCCGCCAGCCAGTTGTGAAGGCCCCCGGTGCAAACGGCCCAGCTTTCGATTTATTTAGTCCGTGCCTTCTTGGCCTTGACTGAAAATTCCTGCACACGAGTCCTGATGGGAGCGTGGGGGAAATGTTTCAACTAGAATTAATGTCACGATCCAGTGGACGTAAAGGAGATCTATCTGCTGTTTCAAGGTATTGCGGCAAAATGCTCTGTTTGGAGAAGAAATCACCATAGCAACTCAGCCGCCCCAGTTACAGTAAGCTCAGGGCGACCAAAATAAAAATCCTTACCAAGTCTTAGCATTGGCTGGGGAGGGCTGCTTGACCATCCCGACCGTGTTTTCAGGCGACATTAGCCTCCTTGACGTTTGGTTTCATAAATCGCTTGCAAGGAGGGATGCTTTAAATAATTATACAACTATACGGTCAGGTTACAAACGGAGGGGTTCTAGGCCATTCTCTGCCTGCCAGCTTAAACACGAGCCAACCTCACTGCCAAACATCAGCGTTGTGTCGTTAAAATAGGTTTCCGCAAAGGGCTCATTGTGACTTCTGGTGGCTGGCCAGTCCTGCTCTAAGTTGGGGAGGGACACGGTACTCTAACTGTAAGATGTGAAGAAGAGGCAAATCCATACAAAAGTGGGTTTTCCGTGTGTGGGAGGAAGAAGAGCAAAATCACTCTTGTCTCCCTCCTCGCCTCGGGATGCCCCGCAGTGGGTTTTGCTTCCATGAATGATCTGCTGTGCCTCTAGCATCTTCCTTCTTTTGCTCTGCTCCTTCCTTCTGATCACCAGCATGCAAAATCACCTTCGGAGTGAGCTCGCCTCTCCTCTTTTCATCCAGCTGCACTGGGACCTGGCCTCCTCCCACCCCCGTCTGGTGTGGGCCCTCCAGTTCCCTGGAACTGTCACCCAGGACCCCCCAGGGATTTCTAAGGTGTTGTCCCTGTCGTAGTCTGAGGCCACCGGTGCACCCACGCTCAGCTCCCAACCCTTGTGGGTCACTCCCATGAAATTCCTGGCCATGTTCGATTCTGGTGCCCACGAGAGATTCAGGATCTCTGAAGAGTCGGCCTCCCCTATGTTCTCACCTCCTAGATTTGGGTATGTTCTGATGTTCTGGTTTGCGTGTTAACCATTTAAATGGCGTCCTTGGTTCTTGTTTTTTAAAATTTATTCATTTATTTTAGAGAGAGAGAAAGCATGAGTGGAGGGAGGGAATGGGTAGAGAAAGAGAGAATTTCAAGCAGACTCCCTGCCAAGTGCAGATCCCAATGCGGGGCTGGATCTCATGACCTGAGCTGAAATCATGAGTTGGACGCTTTACCAAGTGAGCCACCCGGGTGCCCTGTCGGTTCTCACTTCTGCACAGATGTCATCAGCTACACCTTGAATTGAGATTATCTGCCGGACTATTGGTTATTTCTAAATCAACCTTGTTCAAAACTGAACTTTACCTTCTTTCCGAAATGATCACGGCCTTCCCCAGACTCCTTCTCTTCACAGCATCATCATTTTCTGAGCCTTGGCTTAAAGCCTAAATAATAATATAGACTCCTCCTTGGCATCGATGTTCTTTGCCACATTCCTCTTCAATACTTGGCCTTCTTTCCATTTCCAAAGCTCTAATCTTAGTTCTGGTTGTCATTCTCTGTCACTTGGGTTGTTGCCACAGCTTCCAGAATGGTCTTTCTACCTCCAATCCTTCCTTTTAGGTGGCAAGGTGCTGCAGAAAGAAAGTAGGCTTTGGAGTTTGAGTCCCATCTCTGCTATTTGCTTCTGTTGTGACTTTGATTTCTTAATCTCTCAATCTTAGCTGCCTCATCAGCAAAGCAGGGAAGATCCCTACTTCAGGCTGTGAGGCCGTAGTGGAGTAACATATATAAAACATCGAGCCCTACCTTCTCTCTGAGGCTATTCTGGATTCCTATACCTGGATATGACGTCTTCCTCTGACCTCCAGAACACTTCTACCTTGCTTGTGGTATTTTACTTATTTTACTTGTAATTACTTGTTCATGCTTTTTGACTTCTCTTCACCATAGGCTGAATGTCCCTTAATGCCATGGGCTTTTGCAGCATCAAGCCCAGAGACAGCCCTTTGTCTTCTGCAGTAAATGCCTCATGCCGAAAACAAACCTGCCCAGTCATGCTTCCCTTAGTCTACTAAACTATCTGCTTCCTTAAGCTTCTGCTGGGCGTCACCCTTCCCAAAAACAAAGTTGCACAGAAAAGCAAAGCTCTCAGTGAAAGGCATGCTCACACTGACACCAAATTCTGTTAGAAAAGGGTCCCCGCATATCACCATCTTCATTAGACCTGGTCTATTTGCTATTTTCATGAATCCCAGGAAACTCTCTTAGTTGAAATCACAAGTTGATTTTGCTTACCTGACTCCCAGGCCCTCGGGGAGCAGTCAGTGCTCTTCTGGTATAGA
Source organism: Canis lupus familiaris (assembly GCF_011100685.1). Taxonomy (NCBI): domain Eukaryota; kingdom Metazoa; phylum Chordata; class Mammalia; order Carnivora; family Canidae; genus Canis; species Canis lupus. The sequence goes on from NC_049227.1 coordinate 29,462,935, forward strand.
AATACCTTCCACAGGCAAGTGAATCATTGGGAATATCTAAAATTCCTCTTCTTTCTCCTTTTCAGGGGTCAGTTTCCTGCCTCAGTCAGGGGCTAGACAGAAACAGAACTGAGATTGAAAATTCAGGTGAGCTTTTGTAAACAGAGAAACAGAGGTCCACTGAGCATCTTAAAATGAGTCTACAGTTCTTAAATATTTAATTTATAGTTCGTAATATTACCATCTTAGTATCAAAGTACAGTTCTTAAATATATATGAGTATATATCCATGCCTATGTATAGTATCCATCTTCTAGTTTATGAGGTTTAATTTTAGGTTGAATGAGGCTGGAAATTCAGTTTTAGCATCATATGGGAGCTCACATTGGCAACACCACTTGCAAAGCATAATTTTTCCAGAAAGTTAGAAATATGACTCTCATACAAATAGAAAAAAACCCAAAAACAACAGAAGTCAATGACTTTATTAGATTCAATTAATGAGGAAACCAATAAGATGTTAGGACTGATTTAAAAGAAAATTAAAGGCTCAGAGATTTGTAGCTGGTCCAATGAATGCAGAAATAAATTTGCTAATAAATGTAGAACCGGTTCAGGTCCCGCTAGGCAATACTCTTGCAATGCTACCTAGGCAACACCCTTGCAATGCTACAGAACAAGAATCACTTGGATCGCTGTCGGGGTTTCTACAAGTTAACTTCTATTCTCATACAGTTGCAAAATAGTCAGTAAGAGGTACCCAGCCCTGGAAATCAGATGACCCCCAGGTAGTATACGCTACTAGATGACATCCAGCTCTTTTTTAAATTTCATTTTATAAGTAATCTCTGCACCCAGTGTGGGGCTTGAACTCATGACCCCGAGATCAAGAGTCACATGCTCCACTGCTTGAGCCAGCCAGGCACCCCAACAACATCCAGCTGTAAACAGAAAAGGTACTCCGTATGCTCTTTGACCGATTTCCAAATTCTACATATTTGCTTTTGACATTATTAACCCAGAGAGGCACGGAAACAAACCAATTTGCTTTTTTTGTGACACATCTGTAATTAGGTATCTGGAAGTGGACCACTCATCAGCAGTGTTTCATCATGGGCTCTGGGGTCAGACTGTTTGGGTTCAAATCATGATTCCATCATCTACCAGGCAAATGACTTAACCTGTCACTTGGATTCACTGCAGCAAAAGAGGCTTTTAAGTGATAGTACTTTTAGGTCTTTGTCATGACGATTGTATCACTACTCCTAAGAAAGGGTTAATTATTCTACCAAAGCCTTAATTCTGACATTAAAACATTTTGAGAAATAACCTGTCTTATGCCTTATTAAGAAGGGATTGGTCCTACATTTTATTTTATTTTATTTTATTTTATTTTTTTTCTTGGTCCTACATTTTAAAGCAGAAACCAAAATAACTACATCATCAAAATGAGCCAATTAGTCAACTAATTTAATAATAATTAAACTTAAGAGATTACAGTAAATTCTAGATGTGTCAAGAGGATAATTTACTTTCAACTTTGACGTTGAAGGAACAACAACAAAAAAACTGTATGAGTCAGGGGCGGCAGGAAATTAATCTCTGTTGAGTTAAGATGTTCCAGGCATTGTGCTTACACATATTCATTACATGTCAACAAATGAGTGTTTTCAGAAGGAGAATAGTCTTTTTTCTCCCCCTCTCTAAGGGCAGATGTACAAAATAAAAAGCAGTAAGGGAAAAATAACCCAAAGAAAATTATGCTAAGGCCTTAGAAAGTGGGTTTATCACACAAGTCAAACGCAAAAGCAGGGGTTGGAAGAACAGTTCAGCTTTAATCATTTATTCTGCACAACAAAAAGCACATTAAATATTCTCTTCATTTTAAATTGTATTTACCAACATGTTGGAAATATGATGCGCTGGGAATACATGTTCTTTCACTATGCATTGTTATTTTTACTTTGCCCACAAAATGCTGAGGAAAATACTGAATAAATACATTTTATTAAAAACACACACACAACTCCTGTTACAAATTGATATAAATTAGTTATGTCTCCCTCCCATCCAAATTTTGGCTTACATACATTCCCTTAAATCAAAAAACAGCAGTGGTGTGGCTTACCAAAAACCTGTGGATATAGACGGTTAAGTCCTGAAGTTTGGAATTGGACAGGAAGTAGCAATAAACCAAAATAGAAAGCAAAATAATGAAGAAAAATGACAACTCACGTTGAAGTCTGGATACATTTTAATATATTCAAGACTGAGAAAAGAACTTTCCTAAACTGTTGGTTTTTAAAAGGACATTTCTAGGCTAAACTGAGCAACAAAAGAGAAGAGAATTTCCCTAAAGAAGTTTTCTGAGCCAAAGGAAAATCAAATTATGCCTGAAAAACAAAAGCAAAGACTAATGATGTCTGTCTCACCCACTTCTTCGGATTTGCTTCAGTGTAGACTTTCCTGCTGAAGGCCATTTATTAATTCTATGTTCTGTTATCTCAACACAACAAAATCTAGACTTAACCCTCTGTGTCCCAATGGGTTGATGAATGGGACAATTATCTTCAGTCCCTTATGAGCAGGGAAATGGCATTTTGGATCTACTCAAACATACAGCCTCCTAAGCCCTAGACTGAAGAAGTGGCAATGTCCTGCCAAAAGGACACTATTTACATGGCTGCTATTAATACATAAAATGATTACTTGCATAATTTTTTTTTAAAAATCAAGAGGTACTATGATTTAAGCAAACAAGGTTGAAAATGATTTCTCTCAGCTTTCATACACTCTGATTTTTATGCAAAAAAACTTGGTAAAATAGAATAAAGCTGATCTCAGGCTTTTAAAAAAGGTTTTTTAAAAAGCTAAGCATGAGTTCATAAGTAAACGGGATGTTTACTATTCTGAAAGAAAAAAGGCAAAGGTAACTATGATGCTAGGCAATAAAGTGATAATTTTGCGAATTCATGCATTAGTTCCTTTGCCAAAGATTCTTAGATTATAAAAATGTGTGAAAGAATTTGGTAAAAGTCAGTACATAATGGTTCTATTGAAGGTTTTTCACCATTGACGACAGCTTAAAATAGATTTATTTAGTTGGAAGGGGAAGTGGTGGTGAGAGCCTTGTGTCTATAATGAGCATTTTCAAGTTCATTAGAGACTACTATTCATAATTCAAATACACAACAAAACAGCTCATCTGTCTTTCAAATGTCCAGTACGTACAACAGCAAAAAACAGAATCCAAGAGAGGGAGACACCGGCTCTCTAAATACAATTAAGACTGTATTCTACGTTGTACAAGATGACAAGGGCTGTTTAAAATGGTGGCCTTATGAATACAGCTTATTTCTGAAAGCTTAAATTGAAGTGGAACCCATATAAACAAATGCGCTATGTTCCAATTTGCCTTTTCTTGTAATGCAAGAACAATATAAGGCAGGTAGAATTATGCAAGAAAAACCAGAAACTATATACCACAAGCAGAAGTGCTACAATAGGATGAAGAAAAATGGTGATAACCATCTCCTTTGGAGGTGTGACGTTATTTTTAATGTACTTTTCGCTCCGACTGGACTCTTAAATCAGTACATACAGAAGTGAAAATTAACATATGTACCCGACATCTCGTTTTCTAGTCTCTAGCGTATCTTTTTAACCTTCGGACAAAATTTAGTAGCCCTACCTTTTAATCTACTGTAAGCTAATTTTTGTTTCCTGTCCTCTTCCCAATTCCTCAGATCACTGTACTGTACGGAGATCCATATAACAACATGGTTCCCTGAAATCTCTCAACTCATTCTTGCGGTGCCCTTGTATAGAGTTTGAAATCCACATCTACTTTAGCAGTATTAACGTAGGCTAACATACCGAGAGAGCAGGAAGTCAACACGAGAGGTTCAGCTTGGAGAGGTTGGTTGAAAGAACTTCCGTGAAGGTGAAGACCATTTTGTGTTATGTGGTCCAGTGTCTACTCTGAGTTCCAACACCGTGATGAATAAAAACATGGCTGATGCGGAGGAAAACGTGTAACTGTGCACGGTATGGCTAGCGGGGCTGATGTCTATATTTGCATCAGCTCTTGAGGTAGAAAATTTACTACTCATTACTAGATAGGAAAATAATACCTACGTCAACAATGTTGAAATAGAAAAGTTTAAAAACTGCACAAAGATGCTATGAAGGTCCCTGTATGTACACTTCGGTAAAAAGCTAACCTAACTCAGTTGGAAGGTTTGAGAGGGAGATGGTTTTGTGAGTTTTTAAATATGTCTATATTTCTCTAGAATTCTTATCTATTCTATGCATTGATCTTCCATTTACTTTTTTAATTCCTTTATCTTGACTCCAGGAAGGAAAACCAAATCTTAAAGACTTGGTGGGCCATTCACTTGCTTGTATGGGAGTCCTCACACAGATGCAAGGAGCCGCTCTGCACAGAGGCACGAGATGGAGTGGGGGGCACCAAGAGGTGAGCTTAGGCTGCTTGGGGAGAAGATCTGGTGCTGGTGGCCTCAGGGCATGTGAAGAGAGTCTCAGGAAAGAGGAAGTCTCAAGAGACTCTAGGCATTTGGTGGGCTCAGAGGTCTCAGATTTAGTAGGTTAAATATTTGGAAACTGAGTGTTCTAAGGACTCCTTCACTTTAACACCATCAAATTCTGGAAAGAGATAATTCATCACATGTCTAAAAACGACTGGCTTTGCACAATCGAGCCACAGTGCATGTTACATACACTCAGGGGATTAGGACGTTAACTGGCAAGGTGTAGAGGTGGCTGTTTTACAACAGCAGTAGGAAGTCCTGAGGAATTTGAGTTAGGGGTAGAAAGGTGGATGAACGTGCTTGAGGGCAATGCAGGGAGAAGTGGTGAGGGAGAGCAGAGGGGTGTTCTTCTGTGTTTTGGGGCCCCTCTGAAGAAAGATGGTAAGAATGTGACCTTGCGTTTTATTGGTTTGCATTAGAAACATAAACTTCTGCCTGTTTCAAGAGTGGCCTTCTATCAACACCTGTGGACACCTCACCTGCTCCAGACCCACCTCATTTAAGAACCGAGTGTGCTGACCCTGGCCTGGACAGCGCAGGGAGCCAGGAGAGCCGGCACAGCAGAGTAAATACAGGGCCTGAACGCAGAGTTCCAGGAGGAATCTTGGCCTCTGGGCCACAGAGCCAGGAAACAGATGGCACAGCCGTTCAGCGCTGGAAGACAATGAAATTCTGAGACGATCATTAATTGCGACCTATAGGTGCAGGCAAAGAGCAGCTGGGAAGCCCAGTCACGGGACCAGGAGATGGCCGTCTCACGGTTCATTTCCTCATTTTCCCCTTTGACAGGACCTCTGCATAGGAGGTGTGGATGAAGTCATAGAGCTGCTTGGCATTGCCCGCGTTGCCCAGAACACCCACCAGCTGGTCCTGCGACAGGCTGGCCAGTTCTGCGATGTTCTTTACATGATGCATCAAGGCACGGCAGTTTTTGGCATTCACCCCTGGCATCTTTAACAAGAAGTCCTGGGGACCAGGGTTATACTTTTCTGACTCGGGGAGCGTTTCAGAATCTGCCGTGACAGCCATGGCCGTGGCCGCATCAGGCTGTGGCTTGTTTTGCTTCAGCTCCTCGAACAGCTCGGCGGTGGCGTGAGGGGATGGGCACCAGAGAATCCGGAGTCTGGGGAAGTGGAGCGTGAGGAGGGTGAGTTTGGAACTGATGTCGTTGCTGGAGATCTCTTGGTGGAAGGCGCCCCGGGAAGTGAGGGAGAAGGGCTTCCCGGGGTCAAACTCTATCAGTAGCACCGGGCGCTTGTAGTAGCGGGACATGGAGATGCATTGGCCGTACAGGCGGCCGTTGTTTAAAGAGCCAATCAGGTCACTGATGCTCTTGCGCTCCACGCACATTTCCGGGGTCAGAATGTAGTCTCCGACCTCCAGGGTCACGGGCTCGATGTCGATGCCCCGACGGTGGATCAGGGATGGGAGTTCACTGCGAAACTCCCGCACGTCCACCACGATTGTTTGCTGTGTCCTGTTCTGCTCCTGGCCGCCTAGGAACAAAAAAGCACCACTATAAGTGATGTCACTGAGGAAGAGCTCACAAAGTTGAATAGAACAATTGAAAGTTTAAAATCTGTAGTTTCTGGGGTGCCTGGGTGGTCCAGTCGGTTAAGCCTTGGACTTGATTTTGGCTCAGGTCATGATCTCAGGGTCCTGAGATCCAGCCTGAATTCGGGCGCCCTACTCAGTGGGGAGCTTCTCTCTCTCCCTCTGCACTCTCCCTAAAATAAGTAAATAAATCTTAAAAAAAAATGTGTTTCTGTTGTCAGCCTCTGAAGCACGGTAACATAATATCCCATGTTGTTATTCCTCATTTTTCTGTGTTTTCAGAAAGGTTTGTTTACAGAGTAAATAAAAGAAATTTCTCTTAAAACTAAATAGAGCTGCTAGGAGAGTCATGATGATTCACAAACATCAGCGTTTGCCATCGCCCTCTCTCTGGTGTGGTCCCTGATGGTTGCACTGCCCAAGTTCTACTGACCATCGTACTCCTAATTCCTATGACAGTCTGGCACGTACTAGATGCTTAAAAAGGCTTGCTGAGTAAACTGCCTTATAAGCTGTTGTGAAAAATTCTGGAGCCGTTAGCGCTTTTACCGGTGAGTCTGGATGTGGAGAAAAAGGAAGAAGCCAGTAGAACAGGACTTCCCATATTTGAGCGTGCCCAGAACCGCTTGTAAAGCAAATTAAAGGTGGTTCTATACTCAGAATAATGGTGCTGTAAGATGCAGATGTCCTAATCCCCAGGACTGTAAATATGTTACTTTATGTGGCAAAAGCAACACTGCAAATGTGATTAAATTTAGGACCTCAGGATTGGGAAATTTTTCTGGATTATCCAGGTGGGCCCAACGGTCCTTACAAGTGAAAGAGAGAAGCAGGAGGGTCAGAGTCCAAGCCACTGGCTCTGAAGGTGGAGGATGGGGCTGGGAGCCAAAGAGTGCAGGTGCCTCTAGAAACTGGGAAAGGCAGGGATATAGATTCTCTCCTCCAGCCTCCGGTAGGAGCACAGCTGGGGCTCACGCCTTGGTTTTAGCCTAGTGAAACCCCTGTGGACTTTGGAATTTCATGACAATAATTATGAGATAAGGAGTGTGTGTTGTGGTGTTAGAGCAGCTGTGGGACAGACTCAGAAGGACAGACTTCTGTAAAGAGCACCTGTGTGGCACCTATAGGCTCAAATCTAGCTTCCTCCGTTCGGCCTGACGTTCTATATTCTGCATGAAATGTCATCAACCTATCTGAGTTAATAAAGACCTTCTTTAAAAAAAGACCTAGATGCTCTGAGGCCATGTTTCTCAAAGCATGGTCCAGGGACCACTGATATCAGAAGCTCCGAGATGTGGACCCCGTTTCAGATCCACTGAATGAGAATTTGCACGGAGTGAGGACTGTGGCTGCATAGCTTTGACAAGCCCCGAGGCATTCCAGAGGATACTGGATCCAGGAGGCCCGTGGCTCTAACCCGGTCCTCACTAGAGGGGAAGTCAACTCAGTAGTATTGTGTTCCTCTGGCCACTTGGCTGATAGCAGCTGCTGCCATGGAGGGATGAGGTTTCGGGGAGAGGGGGACTGTTTCTGGGTTCCGCTGCACTTGGAATTCAGCAGCTCTTGCTGGCATGCCACGGTTCAGGCGCCGCACGGCAACGAGGGTGCCACGCACCTGGGATGTGAGGAGGTGCCAAGAAGCAGCACACGGGGGCAGGAAGCGAAGTGGGGATGCGCTCCAAACAGCTCCTGTCTAATCTGAGGGAAAACGGCTTCTTCGGGTAAAAATAAGAACCTCGTTGCCATTTATAAAAGTTTCTTGGCAACGGTACATTCTGAATCTCAGCCAACCAACCAGGTTTACAAGCAGCGCTGGAATGTGACCGACTTTGAGGCTGGGGTGCCTAGAACAGGGCCCCCTTATTTCACAGATGAGGAGCCAGGGGTCTGGGAGGGCCGCGTGGTGAGAGAACGGTGGCAGCGCTGGCTCTGGGGATGGGAGTAGGCACCCATTTTTACAAGTTTGTGGAGAGAAACCACACCTCTACAGAGAAGCTCTGGAACCTATCCTCCCTCCCCCGGCCTCCGTCATAGGACCGGGAGCGCTTGGCCACAGGATGGGACTCACCTGCTTTCCGCGTGTCGGTGGGGGTGCCTGCCACTGCGGAGCCTCTTGCCAGGTCCAGGTTCCCTTCATCCCTGCCTTCCCTTCCCTCTGGGACAACCATGCTTGCCTTCTCCCTGGGGAGGACAACATTTTAAACATTTTTTTTTTTTTAGATTTTATTTATTTATTCATGAGAGACACAGAAAAGAGAGAGGCAGAGACACAGGCAGAGGGAGAAGCAGGGTCCAAGAAGGGAGCCTGACGTGGGACTCAATCCTGGGACCCCAGGACCATGACCTGAGCTGAAGGCAGACACTCAACCACTGAGCCACCCAGGCATCTCCATTTTAAATATTTTTTGAACTAATTTCAAAATTCCAGATTTTAATCTTTTATTGATTATAATACAGAAAATGGCCACAAGAGCGTCAAGATGAGAAATGTGTTAGATAAACCTACACAGATGAGCAAGGGTAAAGCAAGGAGGAGGAACTTCTTGGTTAGGTGCTCCTTCTAATTTTCCAGAGTTGTTTATTTTCCATCCTTTATGTCCTTGAAACACTTTGAGACATGAAATAAGCAGGTAAAAAAATGCCACCAATAGGCTTTTTATAAAAATAGGCTAACGTGGTACTGAGCATTAAGAATAATTTAAATCGGGCCGCCTGGGTGGCTCAGCGGTTTAGCACTGCCTTCGGCTCAGGGCCTGATCCTGGAGACCGGGGATCGAGTCCCGCATCAGGCTCCCTGCATGGAGCCTGCTTCTCCCTCTGCCTGTGTCTCTGCCTCTTACTCTCTCTGTGTCTCTCATGAATAAATAAAATCTTAAAAAAAAAAAAGAAGGTCTCTTCCATTAAAAAAAAAAAGAATAATTTAAAGCATTTATATTCCAATGTGTTCAGAGTAAATCATTAATAGGAATGGTTAAAGACTAATGATTAAGAAAATCAAAGCACAGATGACAGGACTTCGATTTAAAAAACACCAGGTGGGAGGCCCCATTAAACACTTGCAATTCAAAAGGCAAAATCCACAGTAGGACAAATTTCCCAACAGAGATTTAAACAAACAGATAAATCAATCAATCAATCAATCAATCAATCAATCAAGAACTCAGTTTAGGTGATAGAGCAGCATGGATTCCCTCATAGATTTGTCTTAAAAAAACTTTCTGGAGTGCTCCTACCCGAGGTGCTAGGAGCTCTGGATATACATATGGTTACATAGTAATTCCTGTCTTCAAAGTAGCTCAGTATCTCACACCTGGCTCAATCATAATTAAGATTTGTTATCAGGGGCTACAATCATGACAATGTCCTCGATAACCAGAGAGTGAGGAGGCCAGGCTTGCCATGGTCTTATTTGTCAAAACCAGGGAATTACGTTATCATCAATCCATGAACCAGCAAGCGCTATGTGTCCGACTGGTGCTGGGGTCGGAGGGGAAGAGGGAATGTATGAGGCTGGCTCTCTTCCCTCATGGGGTATGAAACTGAGTAGGAGAAGCAAGAACAGGCAGGAAACGATGGTGGCAGTAACAGAGCCCGGGTTACGGTGACACACAAGGGGGATGGATCCTCAGGACTCACTCATAATTTCAATAAGGAGTTAAACAGCACAGATTTTCCAAGTAAAGGAAATAAAACCAGATGGATGGATATTCCAACCACCTTGGGTAAACGATGTGTTAGAACAGGGCACTACTCGAAGATACCACTAAAGAACAGAAATTACAACTTTGAGTTCTATACTCTAAAACAATATACAAACGCACAGCTATTTTTAGTATGACATTTGGTAACTAGTTCATGCAAGGGGCCAGGCACGGTTCCAGGTCCAGGTTGCCTCAAGATTCTTAATACGGGCGGCAAGTGGGGCCTGCTGGACAGCCACTCCTTACTGCTCCGTGATACCTCCTAGGCTCCAGTTGAAGACAAGAGGCAAGGTATCCAGACAAGTTCTTGCTCTTCAATTTCTTTTTCTTTAACATTTGGGATTAATATTGGGATCTCTTCCCCCTTTATTTCAATTTACTTTACTGGCTAAGCTACACGTCACACACGGGGGCACCCCAGTTTCCTGATTAATCTGTAGTCTGTGAGAGGCTGAGTAGTCTAGTGGCTTAGAGTATGAATCCGTATTTTGTGGATCTGAAACCCCTGACCAGCCATGTGGCCTTAGGCAAGTAGTTTAATGGCTCTGTGCCTCAATTTCATCTGTAAAATGGGCATAATAATAAAACCTACCTCAAAAGAGGCACATTAGGAGGATTATCCAATGTATAAGGTACTCAGAACAGTGCCTGGCACATACCAGGCATTATAAAATGTTAGCTGTTATTATAACAGTATGTATAATGCGGTAACCTCATCCTCTAATTATCTGTGACAATGCTGAAAAACCGAAGATTTGTTTCAAATGATTCCACAGTGGTTTCAATTAATATTGTCATATAAAAACAGCTAGTTTACTGTGAAATGTTATAATTTAACTGCATATTGAATCTGAGAAATAATAAACTCCTGAAATGAAGCCTGGATTGTGAAGCACATGATAGGTCTCCCTAACTGGTAACACAAATGTTTAGTGTAACAGAAATTTGCCATCATTATAAATATTTAGTTCTTTGCTTTCAACAGTTAGCATAATTATCCAAGTCACTCTGTGTGACAGATACAAATTACTAATTAAAAATGCAGATTCCGGGGGAATCCCTAGGTGGCTCAGCAATTTAGCGCCTGCCTTCAGCCCAGGGCATGATCCTGGGGCCCCGGGATCGAGTCCCACGTCGGGTTCCCTGCATGGGAACCTCTGTCTCCCTCTGTCTGCGTCTCTGCCTCTTTTTCTCTCTTTCTGTCTCTCATGAATAAATAAATAAAATATTTTTAAAAATGCAGGTTCTTATTTCCACTTAATCTGGAGTACAGAAGTTTCTTATTTTTGCTTCAATGTCTCTAATGATATCTGAATAGCTTGTACAACATGATAATATAGGGAGGAGATGCTGAACTAGGAATCTTCCTCCAACAGGCATGTATTCTGGTCCTCATGCTAACTCATTTTTGGAATCACAGTTTCTTTTTTTTTTTTAATTTTCTTTTTATGATTTAAGGAATCTCCACACCCAACGTGGGGCTCGAACTCACAAACCTGAGATCAAGAGTCGTGTGCTTCACCTACGGAGCCGGCCAGGCGCCCTGGCGATCACATTTTCTAACTAAGATTCCAAAGAATCTTACCCTTGCCTTTGAAAAGCAGTGACCTCTCCAAAACTATGTATACTCAGAATGTTACTGCCAATTTTTCTACCCAGGGAGCATTTTATTATCAATACTTAGGAGAGTCGTTTTTTTTCCTCTTGTCATCTGTAATCGACTGATCTAGCCCAGGCAAGCTCTCCTTCCACTGCCAGTTTGCCAGATTCATTCCTTTTGGGTTATTTTAAATAGTAGCACTGCTTTTATTCTTACGACATCACCCACGGAGGTCCTGGCAAAAGCACGTTGTCTTATTCTCACATTAAATTTCTAAGCACAGGCTCGGTGCAAATGCTCTTTCTGCAACACGCTTCATTTATATTTTCCTTTTCAAAACAAATACTTCTCAAATTCCCCAAGTTTTCTGGGAAAGTAAATGCCTTAAGATTCTAAATGGTGTAACTACCTGGTTGTTGTGTAATATGGGAAGATCTAACTCCTAATAAGTAGACGGTCACCATTGAGAGCTAGGAGATTAAGCTGGGCCACAGATAAAATTACATTAAAATCTGATATGGGAATTATCTCATAGACTGAAATGTGGGGGACAGTAGTCCATGTTCCGGATTCTGTTGGTGGTTTCTAGTATATACCAGGCTTATCCACACGTTGTCACCCAGCCCTTCTGGTGTGGAGACTCGCTTATATGAAACAGGAGTGGCATGGGGCGGTGGTACCTTGTGACAATCCACTCAAAATACTCTTTTCTAGATGAGGTTCCCCGATGCACCGAAGAAGGCGCAGCCTGGGGCATAAAAACTCACCTACCTAGGTGCCTTCTTCCCCACATCCTAGCAGGCTCTTTTGGCTACAACTCTGCAGGGAAGGCCCAGTCTCCCCAGGATGGCTTCTGGGAGGATGAGCTCTGAATGCTTAGAACATTCTGTCTGAGGCCTGGGGGAGGGAAGGGTCACATGGCACCAGTCTGATCAGATGATTTATGCTCACAACTTGATTTATGGTGAATACCTGTTTTTGCTCTGCGGGGCTGGAGTCTGTCATGTGCGTACTCTGTGGCTATGTGACTGACCCCCAATAAAAACACTGGACCCCAAGGCGCGAGGAAGCCCCCTTGTCACCAATGCTCAGCAAGTGCTGTCACACCTTGCAGCTGGAAGATGAAGCACATCGGCAGGACTCCACAGGGAGAGGACGCCTGGGAGCTCATGCCTGGTTTTCCTGGACTTTGCCCCATCGCTTCTTACCTTCTGCTGATTTTAATCTGTATTATTTTGCTGTCATAAACCCAAACTGTGAGTGTACCAGTTTTTTTCTGGCTCCTGTGGGCCCTACTAGTGAATCACCGAGCCTGAGGGTGGTCTTGGGGGGCCGCCCTCAACGTGAACACCAGTATCCTAATCTGAGTGATCTCAGTTCTGCGTGCTCCTTTGTAACTTGGCGACGGTTAACCGGTGAAGCCTCCTGCAGAGCATGTTTTGTGAAGAGTAAGGGACTAAGGTTAAGAGGTACTGGCCCACATCCTGTAGCACCAATTCTTTGATTCCATTCCTTCATATCTGTTGCCTTCTCTCTCTTCTTCAACCTCATCTTGGCTACCTCTGTTTCTCCTGACTCGTTTCCCTGCTCCATCCCTCAGGTGGCTTATCTGTCACTTCTTTCATAAGGCCATCCTGGTCCCCACACTGGCCAGGTCTCTCTGACATGTGCTAGTGTACCCCGTTCTTTCACCTTTGCAGCCAGACTTTGCACATGTCTGCTTCGTGGAACATTCAGAGGGACTTAATGTTCACCTTTTCCACTAGAGGATAAGCTTGAGGAGGGCAGGGACTTCCGGCAACGCTGTGACTATAGCATTTTATTATTAGCACAGAGCTTGGTGCCTAACAGAAGCTCAGTAAATATCTGTTGACTGTTTAGAGTCTTGGGGGAGCGTGGGTCTTCTCTAGAAGACATAAAGAAGCGCCGAAAGCTTTGGACAAGAAGAGGCAGGCTGTTTAACACTTGCCTGGTTATCGCACTTCTTGAAATATTGTTCCAAAAAACATATATCTAGGGGTGCCTGGGTGGCTCACTTGGTTAAGCGTCTGCCTTCGGCTCAGGTCATGATCCCGGGGTCCTGGTCCCGGGGTTCTGGGATCGAGCCCCCAAGTTTGGCTCCCTCCTAGCAAAGAGTCTACTTCTCCTTTTCCCTCTGCCCTCCCCTCCGGCTCATGCTCTCTCCCTCAAATAAATAAATAAAATATTTTTAAAAACCCCACCTGTATATACATACATATCCCAGAAAACCATCCCAGAGAGCATTTTAATAGAAAACATTTTCATAGGGTGAAAGGACTGACCACAGGCTAGAAGAATCCATGGCCAAGGCATGGGGTAAAACCAGAAGATACAGGGGGTAGGGGGGGAATGGTCCTGCCCATGTAACCTGCCAAGCCCCTCCACGGGGACTCAGTGGCACTGATGCAGTAAGCCCCCGGAACGTATGCCCTGGATGAAATGGGGCACGGGGATATTTTAGGTGTACACTGAGAGCCCACAGTCAGTGTTGGAGGAAGGCTGTCTATTTTGAAATTCTGTGTGGAGCCCTGGCAAGCTAACAGCCACTAAAAATGATTTCCGCCCTCTTGTTGCCATTGATACATTACCCACGTCTGAGGCTTGGAAGATTGGTCAGCCCAAGCCGTATTCTCCTCTGGTCTAGCCATTTCTCTGGCTCAGCTCAAGGATGCCCTGTCTAGCCCCCGCCCTGGCTTTTGAGGTCCCTTAGAGACCATGCGACACATCTTCCCTCACGAGGCTGCCATCTCCTTGACAACACCCCCGGTGCAAGGTTATCAGATTTCTCAAACACCTGCGGGGGTGTAAAAGGTGGCCATCCAGTCTGTGCATATGTCACTTGGAACATTTTCCTTATGTGACACTGGAAAGCATTTTCTATTTGGATTCGGAGTATTACCAGACGCTCATCCTAGAAACAGTACACGTACGTTCAGATCAACATCACACCTTCAAAACAGTATTTTCCCAGAGTGATTCTACTGCTGGTGATCTGAACCAGCAGTAGGGGTGGAGGGGGGAGGGAATGTAAAAGCATTTCCCAGCAAATGGTAAGGCGGTCACCCACCCACAGACAATGGCAATTTTACCAGGAGAAAATAAATCATAATTCCAAGGGAAGGGAGAAAGCTTGTGTGTGTAGGGGAGGGGGGAGATTTAAGAACGTATTTCTTGAGAAAAGGGGTGGCTAAGCTGTATTTCTGGTGTTCTCTGTTACGAGTCTTTACAAGCAGAAAAGCAGTTCTCGCCACATTTCCAATATTCTGTTAAATCACTGAAAGGCAACTGGAGAAGATGGAAAAGACAAGGAGGGGACAAGAAATGTGCATATAGCCCAGAGCTGAATCAGACCACAGGTTTATCTTGAGGTGACCCTCCGAGCCTCCTTCCCTCTCCATCTTTCCTGAGGGCAATTAGGTAGGCCCCCACTCAGAGAAGCCTCTACATCTTGAAAGGCCTCTATGTATTACCTTATGAGTTTCTCAAAAGCTTCCTTTTCCTTCCGCAGGGCAGTGAGATAGCGCTGTTCCTCGGTTGAACCTCCATATATAAGAAAGTAGACCCTGCCAGTTAAAACAGAACTCTTTTAGGCTATAAAAACACAATTTTTAATCCCTGAAAGGAAGAGCGCAGCATTCAAAATCAGCAATCTACACTGCTCAAATAATAAATATTTGACCAAGAATAAAAGGCTCCATTAATCACGTACCTAAAATTAAGCTGCTGCAACCCCACCTGGTAAAAGTCTCATTACCACATTTTTTTCCTCCTTTACCGAAAGGAGGAATAGAGTTTAGGTAAACACTGAAATATAACTAGAGGGATAGAATAATTCTTGCTTCATGACTATAAACAAATCAGAAAACGCAAAATCTCAGCGGCTTCTCTTTTTTTTCAGTTTTTTCTTTACACCTCTGCCAAACGATCATTTGCAAAGTTGGATAGTAGTTATAAAACGCAGATTGAAAAAAAAATAAAATAAAATAAAACGCAGATTGTGTAAAGTTCACATTAGTGAGAAATAAACAAATGAAATCTATATGGCCTTCATCTTCCTTCTCGGCGCTTTTTTTATCTGTGTCTTCACAGAACCAAGGCAGTGCATGTGTTACATAAACACACAGATGCAGAAGACACACGGATGATATAGGGCTTAAGAAAATAATTCGACATATTATTTTCTCTTAGGAAGGACTGCTTTTCTATCTTATTTGTAGCTCAGAGGCTGATTTAATAAGCATCTCCTCTCTCCCTCTTTTGCAACTATCAGAGGTTTTTCCTTTTTATACTTTCGACTTTTCTTCTGGATTACATGTTTCTAGGTTATATATATTTTTGAAGTGTGTACAGAGACAATGAGCCCAAAGACTTCAGCTCTCCCCCAGAAATGCTATGTGGCCAAGAGCAAGTCATCCATTATTATTGGATCTTAGTTTCCAACTGACAGAGGGAACAGTTGAATGCAAGGTCCCCTCTGACTCTGACATTTTGTTTCCAAATACCACACTATTCCATTCTCAGGCAACAAAGAACTTGGGAGCACATGAGGTATCTACAAAGTTGATCAGCAGCAAAGTCTGAAAAATTTACCAGCCTATAATTATCTGATCAGCTTCATCTAATCTCTTCATCCTGTGTAATTTCTTACCCACCTGCTCCGTTCATTGCTGCTCTGGAAGCCTGCATTAGTTAAACTGCTAGGAAGGTTTCTTTTGGCTCTGTTTTTGGTTCAGGCTGAGTTCAGGATATTAATTTTGCTGTTTATTTCTCTCAGATAATTTGAGACCCAGAACACTATATTCTTTGAGAGGCATCATTTTCTCATCTGATATTTCTGTAGATTTTTTTTCCTTTAATCTGCTATTTCTTGAAACTCAAGAAAACATGGTACAATAATTTCCCAAATACTTTCATTTTATGTGGATGCAATTTAGAGTCACTTCTTGAAATTTACAAGAACGACATTTTAGAAGATCAAAACCATTTAGCTGAGCCATAATTATAGTAATTTTTGGTAGAAGTTAGGATATGATACATTTCCTAGATTTGTTCAGATACAGCATCCCGTAAACTACAACCAATGCACAAAGGGTACAGTACAGAACAACAAAGCATCAAGTAACCAGAACACAGATAGCTTCCTAGATTTGTTGTTCTACTATAGTTGTCATCCTTCCTGTGCAAACTTCCCTGGTGGATCAGAAAGCAAAAGAAGGTTTCATAAACATAACCCACATCATAACAACAGAATATTAAAGAAAATCCATGTGCAACAGGTACAGCATCTGTGTGAAAGCCTAAAGAACTGTGAAATTGAAGCCTTTAAAAGAAGCCGTTCAATGGAATATTACTCAGTCATAAAAAAGAATAAAATTTGCCATTTGCCACAACATGTATGGACCTAGAGGGTAGGTATGTTCAGTGAAATAAGCCTGATGGAGACTGACAAATACCATTTGATTTCATTTATATGTGGAATCTAAAAAAAAAAACAAAAAACAACAAAACAGAACAAAACAAAATGAACAAACAACAAAGAGAGAAATAGACTCAAATAGAGAACACAATGATAGCTGCCTAAGGGGCGTGTGGGTGGGATGAAAGGGTAAAATCAATGAAGGGGACTAAGGGGTACAAACTTATAAAATAAATAATCTGTGGGGAACATAATCAATATCATAATACACTGATCATGGCAAGCATTTTGTAATGTGTAGAATTATTGAATCACTATTTTGTACACTTGAACCTAATTTAATATTATATGTCAACTATACTTCAGCTTTTTAAAAAATACATATATGTACACAAAAAAAGAGAGAAGAAATGGCTAATATTCTTTATAACTTGCCTTAGAGGCTTTCCGGGCCTGCTTGCCCTGTAAATTTCAAGCTGGCGAACAAACGTCAGCTCTGCATCGTACAGAACCACGTATCTTGGTTCCACTTCATGGAGCACCCTTGTCAGAGCGTAGGGGTCACTACAGCCCAGGAGTGGATGGAGGATGGTAAGCGGGTCTTTCAGGAGTCCATAAGCGGCATCAGATGACAAGTTTAAATCAAATTCCTCATGCTTAATTTCTTCTAGGGAGCTTTCTGGGCTACTGCCCGTGTCTCTAGGATAGCCTTCCTTGACATCCTGTTCCTCGTCTGGTTCTTCAGACTTTCCTACCATCTGAGTTAAGGTTAACCTTCGCTTTTTCTTTTTGAGAGTCCTTTCTTTGGTGGCAGCCCTTTGTTTGTTTTGGGGGTCTTTAGGCCTTTTGTTAGATCTCGCCATTCTCTTTGGACTGTCTTCATGTCTAAGTTTCATCCACACTTCTTCAGCTTTGCTGTCCTTCTCAAAAGTTTTCCTGTAGAGCCTCATCAAGAAGGCCTCTGCTCCAATAGTGATATACTCTCTCAGCTGGGAACACGTTCGGTCATCGCTTGCACAAATGAGTACCTGACCTAAAATTACGAAACAGGGTTATGTTACTATGACCTCACGTGTCCCTGTACTTCCTACCTGTCTGCCCACTCGCCTCTTCCACCGACAAAGAAGATATATCTTACCCCTTGGCGTGAAGGATACAGTATTCACAATTTGTTTAAAAAGGGTCTCAGATGCTTATCAAATGTTTTCCCTCTCTGGCAGGATTAGTTAAATCTTTTGAGTAAAGTTGAAGCCAGAAACATTTAGTCTTAGGAAAGCGTAGCTGTGGTATAATGGAGGCTTTACAGAAGCTCTTTTTAATTAATAATTTTCCAGAGGATTTTATATACCAAAATAAATTCCAAATGGATTATAGAGTCAAATGTTAAATACTAAATCATAAAAAAAAGGGGACCATTCTCCATCTTTCTGGATGGAAATGATTTTCTAGGCTTAAAAGCAATGGAAGAAATCTCAGAGAAAGCAGATGTCTATAATCTAAGATTGACTCTATAGAAGAAAAAAGCTATGCATTAAGAAAGCATAGCTTTCTTAGCATAAAGACAAAAAAACAACTTTACCAAACAACTACCATAAATGACAATATCTTTAACATATAAAAAGCCAACACAAACTGAGGACATAGTCTAAATTGACAAAGGAAAAAAAAAGGCAATTCACAAAAGAGGAAAAGCATTTAAGAAAAAGCTTACCAAGCATCAAATTTCAAATGAATAACATTTTTCTCCAATCAAATTAATAAAATTGTTACACATATACACGTATATATGCACACGAATATATACAGAATCACCAGTCATTGTCTGCTAAATGAAAAAGAGATGAGCTCTGGGGCACCTGAGTGGCTCAGTTGGTTAAGGTCTGACTCTTGATTTCGGCTCAGGTCATCATCTCAGGGTTGTGGGATCTGTTGGGATCTGTGAGCCCTGTTGGGCTCTGAGCTCAGCATGGAGTCTGCTTGAGATTCTCTCTTTCCCTCTCCCTCTGCTCCCGCCCTCACCATAATCTCTCTAATAAATAAATTAAATAAAACTAAAAAATGAGCCACTTGAGTGGCTCAGTGGTTGGGCATCTGCCTTTGGCTCAAGTTGTGATCCTGGCATCCTGGGATCAAGTCCAGCATCAGGCTTCCCGCAGGGAGCCTGCTTCTCCCTCTGCCTCTCTCTCTGTGTCTCATGAATAAATAAATAAAATCTTTAAAATACAGAATCTTAAAAAAAAAAAAAAAGATGAACTTTTATGCTGCTAGAAGAAACGAAAATTCACAAAAATTTTGTACAAGTCAAACATGGTAATATGTCTCAAGAACATTATCATTTGACTTGCTAATTATATATCCAGAAATTATATCTGCACTATAACCCCAATAATGTGAGACAGAAAATACATAAAAGAAACCCTGGAAGCAAATATGCCAGCATGGCTCCTAAACATAATTTTTCCCCCTTCTCTTTTTCCTTCGTACTTTTCAGTTTTCCTAAGTAAGCATGCATGACTTTGGGTCTTCAATCACAGTACTGGAGGTTCTTGGATAACATCACCAGTATATTTACTAATATGAGAATTATGTGCTTGCCTTTGCTGATTTATAGGAGTTCAAAATCTCAATAGATTTTTTTTAAAAAGGATTTTATTTATTTATTCATGATACACACACAGAGAAAGAGGCAGAGACATAGGGAGAGGAAGAAGCAGGCTCCCCGCGGGGAGCTTGAAGTGGGACTTGATCCTAGGACCCCAGGATCACTACCTGAGCCAAAGGCAGATGCTCAACCACTGAGCCACCCAGGTGCCCCTAGTTTTTTTTCTTTTTTTTAATCTAGTTTTATTTTATAACAGTTGTATTTTTAAATGTAGTTCAGGTTTGGTCTACCGTGCTAAGCTATTAGTATACTCATGTTTGAAGACAGCAGCCCTGGAATCTGCAATTTTTTGGCGGAGGCTAGGTCAATGCTGCTCCATAGAACAGTTAAGACTTTTTTGGAAAGACACTTGCTGAGAATAAAGCAAGCCCATTAGCTTTCTCCTTGGGGATTCCAGACTGAAAGCCTGGTGAACGTGTATGCGGAGATTTAGCTGCCTCTTTAAATAGAAGTCCTGAGAAGGCAACCAGCACACACACACACACACACACACACACACACACACAGGCAGACAACCCTGCTTTCATGAATATACAAGGATTCAACCTGGAGAAAATCACATCAAAAGAACAGAAAATGAGGCTGCCACCAGGATTTCGGTGTTCCTTTGGGATTTACTCTTCTATGCTTTATAAACAAAATCAAGTTAGTTATTTTTATTTTTTTAAAGGATTTTATTTATTTATTCATGAGAGACACACAGAGAGAGAGAGAGAGAGAGAGAGAGAGAGAGAGAGAGAGGGAGACAGGCAGAGGGAGAAGCAGGCTCCACGCAGGGAGCCCGATGTGGGACTCGATCCTGGGATTCCAGGATCACACCCTGGGCTGAAGGCAGGCGCTAAACCGCTGAGCCACCCAGGCTGCCCAAGTTAGTTATTTTTAAAGAACTAACAAAGAGGACTCACATGCTGCATTTTGAAAGCAAATGTCACCATCTCTTTTTTTCCTACCTGGACCACCAAGGGCTTCGCTCTCCTTATTTTCTGCCTCAATTTCCTTCAGTACTTCGGTCAGTGCTTCCCATTTTGGGTTGCTTTCGAGGACCAATTCCTTTTTTGCTTCTGTATAGAAATGAAAAGATGACCTCATTCTATGTGATAATATTTATCCATAAAGTATTTCACAGGCTTTCAAAACAACAGGTAACACAAGCATCATTTGGAAAGCCCATTCCTTTGAGCCTCCTTCCTGATGCCAAATAGAATCTTCTTTCTTTGAAAAAGGTCTGTTTATTAAGGTCTAAATGAAATACACTCCCAACCGACGTGAATAGAGCCCTGAGAGCAAATTACTTGCATGGTCATGAATTACAGAAGATACTGTCCTAGTTCTTAATTGTGACACTGTATATCAGCTGCTACATAAAATCAAAGGACCAGTATAGAGTAATGGTATTTATTAATCCTAAAATTCCCATGACTTTCACAATCCTGAAGATGGGATACAAGTTAGATAGCAGTCAAATGCTTCTGTAAAGACTCAAACACATCATTAATCTACTTAGTTTTGAACTAGACCTTTGAATGAGACAGAAGGCCAGCATCACCCCATCTCATGCTTTAAAAAAAAAAAAAACCCAATGATATTTATTATACCTACTAGTTAAGTGTTGGAATAAAATCCATACTTGCCTCATTCTAGTATATTTATTTTTTTTTAAAGCTAAAAGGAATGTTAAACATTCTGTTAAGACTTGACGGTGCCAAAAGTAGTTATTACTCTGAAGTTAAAAAAAAATCAATCTGTAGCTCATATGTGGTGGTGAGAATACTCTTGATTGATACTTAGCACTTGCTATTTGTATTCCTCTGACAATGGATTCTAAGGTTTGCCGTATTGGATACTTTTAACATACATTGCATATAACATGTTTAAGATACAGAGCACATGTTTTTCACATGGCTGAAGGATATGTAAGATTAATATGCTCACTCGGTAAGAATTTCCACACTAAACACATAAATAGACACAGTTAAAGATCGAGCCTATGCTGAGTGAAATAAGTCAATCGGAGAAGGACAATCATCATACGGTTTCACTCATATGTGGCATATAAGAAATAGTGAAAGGGATTAAAAGGGAAAGGAGGGGAACTGACTGGGGAAAAATTAGAGAGGGAGACAAAACATGAGAGGTTCCTAACTCTGGGAAACAAACAAAGGGTTGTGGAAGGGGAGGTGGAGGGGGAGATGGGGTAACTGGGTGATGGGCACTGAGGAGGGCACTTGATGGGATGAGCAATATGTTGGCAAACAGAATTCACATTTAAAAACATGTTTAAAAAAAAAAAAGACCAAGCCTACAAGATACCTTGGTCTTCTTTGATCTCCATTTTTTCAGACATTTTGCCCTTTTTGTTCATTTTGGCATCTGGAAGATGGTAAACCCTTGCTCGAGCATTTACAAACATGGAGGTGCTAGAGTCAAGAAACAGCCAACCTAATACAAAAAGTTAAAAAAAAAAAAAAAGCCCTCAGTTTGGGATGAATGTTAAAGACTGATGGTCACATGCCCTATATGGACAACTGTTCACCATCTTGTTCTCCTCTGAACCACACCCTCTCCCTTACTGTGGCTTCCATCACTGTTTGGTTAGACCAGTGGTTTTCAAAGTGTGGCCTACTGACCTCCGGGGGTCACTGAGTTGTTTCCAGAGGGTCTGGATCTCAAAACTATTCTCATAAGGACACTGACTCATTATTTGATCCCCCCCCACCCCCCACTGTGCTGACATTTCCAGTGATGGTGCAGAAGCACTGGTGGGTAACACTGCTGGCGCCTGAATGTAATCAAGGCAGTAGAACCAAAGTACACTAGTAGTCAACGCATTCTTCATTGCTATGCATTTGTAGTTTATCACTTACGAATGTCCCTGATGAAGAGGTAAAAATTATTAATTGTATTAAATCTTGGCCTCCGGGGCTCAGGGACTACACTTTGAAAATCGATGGGCTAGCCAAACAGTGACAGAGGCTACACTAGCAGGTGCAGATGTGGTTGGTAGAAAAACAAGACGGTGGCCAGCTGTGGACATGTGTTTCCCTACAAATCTCCTCAGTCTTCAGCACTCTGGCTGATGAAACCTTAAAATCCTTCCTGCTTCTTTGGAGAAAACGAATTTGAAGTTCTTAACAACTAAAACTTCCAGAACACAACCTATTTCTAAGTTGGGGACTGCCTGTAATATACAGAGTCTTTTCTAGAAATAAAATCGCCCGGAATGGATATGAATATTTATTATTATACAGAACAGAAGTTAAGTAGGCGGAAACATTAGCTATCAATAAAACCTACATCTTTGTGCTATGAACATAAAAACGTAGTTTGAAATCTTAGTATATCATGTAGTTGAATATAGCACTTCCTACATCTGATTCCCCAACGAAATCCAACACTTTATTCAAATCAGCTCCCATAATAATATTAGTATTTTTATCTCCCACCTGAATTCTGACCAAAAGCCTTCTCTGTTGCTCTCAGGGATTCCAGAAGATTAAGGAATGTGATACAATCATACTGAGAGAGATATTGCAGCAAAGTTCGTAATATCTTCAAGTCCTGAACCAAGGACTTAGTCTTAGCTCCAAGCTGGTGCCACAAAGGATCCAGATAATGGCGGATTGTCTAAAACAAGAATAAAATTTAGTATTGCTAAAAACACATTCAATATAGCTATTATTAGTATAAATTATACTTTCAATGAACATTATCCTATCCCCATATACCTAAAAATGGTTAGAGTGGTAAATTTTATATTATGTATACTTTACCACTCATACAAAAAAACTCCAAGCATCATCTCCCTAGGAAATAGACAGAAAATTTCAGTACATAAGATTTTTTTTTAAGATTGTATTTACTTATTTGACAGAGAGAGCATAAGCAGAGGACGTGGCAGGCAGAGGGAGAGGGAGAAGCAGGCTCCTCTCGGTGTAGGGAGCCAGATGTGGGGCTTGATCCCAGGACCCCAGGATCATGACCTGAACTGATTTTCAAATATATATTTAAAATAAATATTTCAAATGCATTTTCAAATACAAAGCAGTGTTTTATCCCTAGAATCTCTGATCAGATAGTCAATTCATAATTATTCATATTTACATTATTAGGAGAAAAGGACTGATAAACATCAGATAACCAATTATTTATTTATTTATTTATTTATTTATTTATTTATTTATTTATTTATTTATTTTTAAAGATTTTATTTATTTATTCATGAGAGAGAGAGAGAGAGAGAGAGGCAGAGACACAGGCAGAGGGAGAAGCAGGCTCCATGCACCAGGAGCCCGACGTGGGATTCGATCCCGGGTCTCCAGGATCACGCCCTGGGCCAAACAAAGGCAGGCGCCAAACCGCTGCGCCACCCAGGGATCCCCAATTATTTATTTTTATGAAGAGTCAAAGCAGGTAGCTTAGACATACTCAATTTCTGCCAAGTTTGGCTGTGACCCCATTCTAGGTAGATAAAAATGTGGGATACAGTTGGGCATGGAACAGAGCACATATAGGAGGGAAACTACATGGTATCAAATTAAGTAACAATGTACCCTAATATGGTGGTGTAAAAGATTTGCTTAGGTCTTTGTTTTTTTGTTTTTTGTTTTTTTTTGTTTGTTTTTTTAATGTGATTCATGGCTGGGAAAACACTTGTTAAATTAACATTGGACTAAATTTGATTTTTTTTTTAAGACCCTAAAAAGCAGGGGCGCCTGGGTGGCTCAGTCAATTAAACATCTGACGCTTGGTTTTGGCCAGGTCATGATCTCAGGGTCGTGAGGTCAAGCCCCACATCGGGGTCTGCACTAACTGTGGAGTCTGCTGGAGATTCTCTCCCTCTCTCTTCCCCACTGCTCCTTCCCCTGCTCTCTCTGTAAAGTGAAATTAATAAAATCTTTTTTAAAAAAGTTGCCTAAAACACAGAATAGCTTTTTGCATATACTATATACACATATATAGTATATGCTATATATTTACATATATGTATGCATACATACACCCACACACATGTCCTTTACAAACTGATTTTGTAACTGGAAAGGATGATACTTATAGCATGATATGGAAGCAGTATCACCATGTAGCATCTTATCTAACAAATTTAATATTCATCAGGAGTAATATTTGTATGACTGTATAATTTATTGTTCAAACTAGGACTCTTGTAAAAATGAAATTATATTATTAATAATTACTCCAGGACAACAGGTAAATGGTGTAACTGCCCTAGACAAACTGGAACACAGAAGTGCATACCTGTTTGGCAAAATCATCTATAAAAGTTAAATTTTCTAACAAGTTGCAAGTTACATCTGCATTTACATTTGGTTGCTAAAAGAATATCCAAAATAATACTTTGACTTTTATTAGTCAGGAAATGATAACCAGAAACTTAGCACAAAACATATTAGGCTATATTTTGTTTTTTTTCCTAAGGACATATGCATTCTACTAAAAGAATGTGTAGGTTTGTTTTTGGTGGTTTTTCTTTTTGGCTTGATCATGCTCTATACTTTAAGAACAAGGGAAAAAAACATATGAAATTAGTTTTATATATCATTATTTCACAGTAAAATAACTTTTTGGAAGAATCAGAGAAATGAGGCGTTACATTTTTCCTTTTTAATAATCACTATGCATTATTTCCAGTGACAGATTGGTTCAGAGTTTCAAAGACAGGAATTTGTTCCACTAAAATATGTAAAAATAAAAAAAAGCTATCTGGAATTTTTTAAAAGTCAGCTTTTTCTGGATTTACAATTCAATCTTTGATATATCTGCATCTGTATTAATATTCATCTATGATAAAAAAAATCAGAGGGGCACCTGGGTGGCTCAGTCGGTTAAGCCTCTGACTCTTGATTTCAGCTCAGGTCATGATCTCAGGGTCATGAGATCGAGTCCTGCATTGGGCTCCAGGCTTAGCATGGAGTCTGCTTGAGATTCTCTCTCTCCCTCTCTTTTTGCCCCTCCCCCTCCTCATGCATGCTTTCTCTCTCCAAAAAAAAAAAAAAAAAAAAAAAAAAATCAGTTAGAATAAAAGTTCTTTGAACTAAAGTCCCATTTTCTCAATTCAAAATGTAATTTTAAGACAGAGCAAAGTTCACATTCCTCAGTAATGAAAACTCATCCCAATTATTTTTATTCTAAACAAAAGATCGTAAATCATGAAGCATTCTTTTTTTAAAACTTAAATTCATGAAGCATTCTTATGTAAGACTCTCCTACCTGTAGATATCCAAATGCTGTCATTTCAGAGCAAAAAGGTTACTTATCCTTTTCTTAATTATACTTAAAATATTAAGATAATAACTGCATAACTGCAAAAATCAGAGTTGTGCTTATATGTCCGTCCATGTATTTTACTACAAATTATTATGTTCCAGGAAACCAAAGAAGCTACCCTGAAACCAGCTCCAAATTAATTATAAAATAATAGCAAATTCCTATTAAGAACACTGCAATTACGAAAATAACTTGGATTCTTCAAAATTATAAGATCACAAACTGTGCTTAAAAGGAAAAGAAACAGTACCTTGTCAAAGGGTTTTCCAATAGCATTTTCTAAAGACAAATCTTCCACTTCGAGGGACGGATTATGGCATTTGAGCTCCTTCAGACATGCATTTAAAATGTCTAGGATGGCGGTCTGTATAGCAAGCATGGCAGGCGTCATAGAAACGTGAATCTCTACAACTTCAGGTTTGTGCTGTTCTAAAAACGAGTTTACAGCTACGTGGAACCTGCAGAGACAAACAGTTTTCAAAGATTTTCTTGAGTTTTAAGAGCTTTGTATTTCTGATCTTGTTTTAATACTCTCACAGTTTTTTGTTTTTTTTTTGTTTTTTTTTTTGGTAAAATGCAATTAAGACATAAAATAGAAAGCAAAATGACAATGTTTCATAAACAAAATAGAAAGCAAATTTGACAATGATAAAAGAAGACTTTTATCCTCAAGGAATGGACATTATTATTCAAATTAGGCAGGGGTCAGCAAAACTATGGTCTGGGCCGAACCCAGTTTTAGAACGAGTCTTATTGGAACACAGCCACACCCACTGTTTATGGACTGTCTATGGATGCTTTCCTGCTCTAACAGCAGAGATGAATCATTGTGATGGAGTGCAGGGCCTGCAAAGCCCCAAATATTTACTATCTGGTCCTCCACAGAATAAGTGTCCCAATCTCTTTAATAAGGTATAATCAGGGGATCCCTGGGTGGCGCAGCGGTTTAGCGCCTGCCTTTGGCCCAGGGCGTGATCCTGGAGACCCGGGATCGAATCCCACGTCGGGCTCCCGGTGCATGGAGCCTGCTTCTCCCTCTGCCTGTGTCTCTGCCTCTCTCTCTCTCTCTGTGTGACTATCATAAATAAATAAAAAATTAAAAAAAAAATAAGGTATAATCAGGAGAGGAAAAAGACTATGGCAATTCTTTGTAAATGCCATATAATATAATCAAAATATGTATTAGCATAAGTGCAAGATGTTTGAACACTGAAACCTTACAGTTTTTCCTACACATATATATAAATTCCTCAAAACCTTGGTGCTTTATTCCCCAATGGGCAATTTTCAAAGTGAAGTGGGAGTCTTAGAGCCAATAAATCTGTAATTCACCTAAAGCTGTTGTCTATGTGAATGTCTAGATTCTCTGGGGATCTCACTAAACATACAAGAAGGAATGGCTGCCCTTGGATGGATTTGATGCGCTACCAGAAAAATAACTATCAAATCGCTCTCTACTTATAAAAGAACCACGGATGCGGTGACCATCTATTTCTATTTGACGTGCTTGTTAGGAGCCCGGCTGTCATGTATGGAGTGCAATTACAGTAATTTTACATCGTGTTAAAGTGCACATTTAAGTTATAGCAGATTCTCTCCCAGAAATGTGTTGCAATGTGCTATTTACCTTGGCCACAGATAGAGCTTCCCTACGAAAAGATTCCTCATCACTCTTTCCACGTGACAAAAACCGGTATCAAAGGCGACAGCATTGTCTGTGAAAGCTTTAATAAAACCACGCTTGTTTTTCTGGCGAAACAGACGCAAGATGAACGCTTCTTGACAAGACTCGATTATCCGGTGAGCTCTATACACCAAGATGCCTGGGAGGAAATCATAATTTAGATTGCAGAAGAGTCATGGAACGTCATGCACATCTTCATTCACTTATTCACCACATGTCTCCTGAGTACCTCCTTGGGCATGGGCAGGCACTGATCTCCACTGGGGATACAGCAGTGAACCCACAGATGTAAATCCCTGTCCCCATGGTCCTTCCGATACACAGTATAAACACGAAGACTATTTAGCTGGTTGTAGAGTGATAATTACTAGGGAGAAAGAGTGAATCAGAGGAGGAGAGGGAGTGTGTGGGAGGGGTGGTGATTGGCGACTGTCGATAGGGTGGCCTCATTGAGGCCCCGTCTGAGCCAAGGGTAGGTGGAAACGAAGAGGTGAGCCTTGTCGCCATGTATGCCAAGAGAGTTCCGGGCTGAAGAGACAAAAAGAACAAAGGCCCTGGGGTGGGGTGTGTCTGGCACAGTGGAAGAATTTCTGAAAGCGAAATGGCTCCCTGACTCTCCTTTTATATGTGAACCACATGTGGACTACATAAAATAGCAATTCAGGAGTCTGGGCAACATCTGCATCACCGACTAGAACAATTCAAGTTTTGGAATCAGAGTATATTCAATTGAGAGATAAATTAGTCCATTAAAATAAAAACCCTTAATGAATGTATTTACTACATCTGTGTTCTGGGGTGGTATGATTGATGCCTCTGAGATCACAAAAACAGACAACTGTTACATGTTTCCTTATGTATAAAATGTATTGGAGTATTGGAGCAGATGATCTCTGATATGTATATGTAACATATACACACGATATTATACATATTTATGCCGTTTTCATGCAGTGTGACTACTGATTAGGAACATATATTACATAAGAGCGCACAGATATCATTTTTGAATCAAAAACTCAATTATTCTACGATGATTCTCAGTTTTTTAGACCTACATCAAGCCAATTACCTTATATATAAGTTTGTCATAAATGTGCTTATGTGTTTTTATATCAGTTCACATCACTCCTAGAGCCTGGGAAATGGCATTAGAAGTGATTAGTGACTCCTTTCTCTACTAGTTCAGTAAGCTCGATTCAGATTCTATTGTTTTGGTGTTGACATTTTGGATGGAGGCAGATGGAGCTACAACTTATTCTAGCTAAGCAAATTGTTTTTCAGATACGGTAAAAATTAATAGTGTTATTTAGGAGTCTGTAGACAAAGATTTTCAATAACCACAACATGTTTGTAGACAAAGATTTTCAATCACCACAATACATACATTAGTTTATGTAGGTAAACTAATTTACCACTGAGCAAAGACTGGACCTAGTCATTGGACTTTTCCAAGTACTTTCCTACGCTACACTTGCTGACCTAAACTGAAGTATCATATAAGGTTAAAGTAATAAAAGTGGACTTTTAGAAAAAAGATGAACCTCAATTTAAGAAAATGTGCTCCAAGAGACTGTCATTCTTTTGGAACCCAGGAAGAGGAAGAAGAGGAGAATGACCATTCCATCTCAGGCGCCAGGGTTAGGTACTTAAGTGGACTGTTATTCATTTAATCCTCATGAGCATTCTATGAGGTAGGTGTTATTATGAGATCAGGAGAGGGAAACAAGTTGATCAAGGTCATCCGACAAGTAGTGGGAGACTAAAGTTTCCAAACCAGGCAATGGTGGTGATGGTGGTGGTGGGGACGGGGGTGTGCTGAGGACAAAACCTGGTTTTTCCTAAGTGATACAATCTGAGGACCCCCCTTCCTATACCCCCAGCCACCATTTTAAAAACCAGCAACAAGAAAACACAAGCAGGGGCACCTGGGTGGCTCAACTGGTTAAGCGTCTGCCTTTGGCTTGGGTCATATACTCAGCGATCAATTGATCAATCGAGGATGGAACCTCTGATTCGTGCTCCCCGCTGAGCAGGGAGTCTGCTTCTCTCTCTGCCCCTCCCCCTGCTCACACTCCCTTTCCCTCTCTCAAATAAATAAAATCTTAAAAAAAAAAAGATGAAAACACAGTTAGGCTGCATTTCTGGTAGTCTCACAAAAGCCTACTTATATTTCATTTTTATGCTCCCATAACAGTTTGTATCTCAGACTGTATTGAGTCACTACTTCTTTCCATCTGGCTCCTCCACTAAACCGCTCAAAGATAAGGACATCACGACAACAAGCAATGACCAGAGAACATTCACCATGTGCCAAGTGAGGCGTGAGGAATTTTACATACATGACCTCATCCCACCCTCATGCTAATCCCAGGAGGAAGGCACTGTTGCCGGCTTCCATTTACAGAGGAGTAAACTGAGTCATACAGAAATTAAGCAACTTGCCCAGGTTCACACCTTTGGCACAGGTGGAGGTGGGTGCCCACCACACCATCTCATTCATTTTCCAATCATCAGCACCCACCCCATTCCTGCCAAACAAGGAACTCTCAGTAAATTAATGTTTGTTGAATGAATATTAGACTGAATCACAGCATTGGGCACACAAATCTAACATGTAACTTTTTTTTTTTTAAGTTTGCTGTGGAAAGTGTGTTCTGAGTTCTATTTGGAGGTGTCAGGAGCTATTTCAGCAACACAAGCCTCCTGTCTCGTCTTTTGAAAGTAGTCAGGATAGCCATTTATGCACTTCTGTCACTGATAGTTCTCTGGCTGCTGAGGAGTTGTGGTTGGCAGGGACCTTTGTGTGGGGTGTGGTGGTGAATTTACTGGGCAGTGACAGGGGACAGGTTAGGGCTGGGGGCATTTAGAAGCTTCTGGAGGGTCAGATGCTTCAAGAACTGCTGTTTGGTCTGTGAGAACCATGGTGAAAGCATCATCACAAGTCTCTGGGGTGGATCCCTCCAGGGTGCAGAATCTGAAGGGATTTACTCCTGGCATTCATCTGCATTCCTTTCAGCCAAGGGGCAGCAGCAGCTCCAGCCTCATATTTGGTTGGGACTTGATCAGAAATAGATGCAAAATTTTGTGCTTTTAATTAGGAGCTACCTAGAAACTATAATCTGGACGTTTCTTTTGATGCATTATTGCTCTCTGCCTAATTGGGTTGAATGGTGAGTAAAAGAGCAATACTGACATCTAGTGGTAGTTCCAGTACATTTCCCCCCATTTTATCCACTTAAAAAGTAAAGAAACCGAAGACTGAGCTGAGAAGAAAGCAGCAAACAGTAAAAGACTTTACGATGTATCAGAATTTCTGGAGATGAAAAGCCTTCTTTTTTTTTTTTTTTTTTTTTTTTTTTTTGCTATTCTTTACTGTTTAGTATATCTCAGGCACTATACTGAGCAATTTATTTTCACTCACTTGATCCTTACGATAACTCTGGGAGGCACCATTTTCTCAATTTAAGAAATGGAAAAAAGAGAGACAGCTGGGTGGCTCAGTCGGTCAAGCCTCTGCCCTTGGCTCAGGTCATGACCCCAGACTCCTGGGATGGAGCCTTACAACAGGCTCACTGTTCAGTAGGGAGTCTGCTCCTCCCTCTCCTTCTGCCTCTCTTCCCAGCTCATGCTCTCTCTCTGTCTCTGTCTCAAATGAATAAATAAATTTTAAAAAACCTTAAAAAAAAAAGTAACGGGAAAAAAAAAGGAAACTTGAGGCTTATAGAAATTAAGTCACTTGCTTGTACGTGGTGGCTTCACCCTTCAAGGCCGAGTCTGACCTCACCTCCTGGGGGCCCTGGCTGAGAACAATTAATCATGAATGCTATAAAACCATAACAACACTTTCTTCAATCACAATGCTTTATGCCACATAAAGCATTCATTCATACATTTACTCATGAAATATTTTTTGAGGGTCCTCTAGGTTCAGGGCCATGGTGGGAAGTATTGATTATGAATATCACAGTCTCTGTGCCCTCCAGAAGTTCACTAAAGGCCACGGTATATTCATGCATCATTTTATCCAACGAACACATGTACCAGTTACTTAGCCCGCGATGAACAAGTTGTTCCTTGTACTTATGGAGCTTGTTATCTCATGAGTGGGACAGACAAATAAACAGGCGAAGAGAACGTGGTGTTCTTTAGTGCTGTGACTGGGGAGAAGCAAAAGGTAATCTGAGGGCAGAGGGGTAGGGCCCTCGGGTTAGCTTTGGAGAAAATCAGAAAAAGTTTTCAAAAGGACAAATAACAATGAAAAATAATTCCTTTTCTATTATCAATTTAGCTAAAAGTAAACCATACGTCTCAAAATAATTAAGCAACTACTTGGTTTCATTTCAAATCATGGTGGTAGGGGGAAACTTTTTTTTTGGGGGAAACTCTTTAAAGAGAAAACCGTATCTTTTAGGAAACATACAAAGAATATTTGTAAACACTTAAAATTGGATTAGGTTTTAAAAGCAAATGCCAGACAATTGCCAAGTATTTACCAGATACTAGCTTATGAGATAAGGACAAATCATTCTTACTTTACTTCCTCATTTGGTTACTTATTTCAGGGCACAAATACTTTTAAAGCATCCAAAATGTGTCTGCTATGGTGCTAACACCTGGAAGCACGATGTTGAGCAGAAACATCCAGTGCTGCTCACAAGGAGGTTCTAGGTTAGTTTAGCAGAGGGCACAGACACACGCAATAAAGTGCCAATTTACATACAAATAGTGATAAGGTTGCAAATTCTTACCCGTAATTAGATCTGACGGTATTCTATCAGTCAAGAAGTCGACCACAAGTATGCGACTTGTTGCAAATATCACACCTCCTTGTGTGTAGACCTCATAGCGACTGTTACTCGTGATTTCATTTGTTACCCGGCGAGGGAGGTGCTCAACTCCTTCAATCTTCAGCTGGTTGATAAAATACTCCTAAATCAAATCAAATTTTATTAGTAGGTTGTTTAATACAGGGCAGTTTTTTTTTTTTTTTTTAAAAAACCATTTTATTTATCTATTCATGAGAGACAAAAAGAGAGAGGCAGAGACACAGGCAAAGGGAGAAGCAGGCTCCATGCAGGGAGCCCAATGTGGGACTCGATCCCAGGTCTCCAGGGTCACGCCCTGGGCTGAAGGCGGCGCTAAACCGCTGGGCCACCAGGGCTGCAATATAGGGCAGTTTTTATTAGGTTGCAGGTCTTTGTATTTAAAATGAGAGCCAATAGGGATGGCTGGGTGGCTGGCTCAGATCGTGATCCCGGGATCCTGGGATAGAGCCCCATGTCAGGCTCCCTGCTCAGAGCGGAGTCTGCTTCTCCCTCTCCCCTCTCCTTCTCACGCTCTCTCAAATGAATAAAATCTTAAAAAGAATTATAAAATGTGAGCCAATACACGTAAGGAATATACAAACTCAGTTATTAATTTATGTTGATCAACCAACCATATACACTTAACCAGGATTTTATTTTTGTTTTGTTTTTGGGTTTGCGCTAAAGAATCATTGCACCTGAGGTTTTCTTTCTTTTCTTTTTATTTTTTTAAGGTTTTATTTATTTATTTTTGAGACACACACACACAGAGGCAGAGACACAGGCAGAGGGAGAAGCAGGCTCCCTGGGGGGAACCTGAAGTGGGACTCGATCCCAGGACCCTAGCATCACCCTCTGAGCCAAAGGCAGATGCTCAATCCCCGAGCCACCCAGGCATGCTGCACCTGAGTTGTTATTAGCATTTTAACAACAACAAGCCCTCAGTTAAAAAAAAAAAAAAAAAAAAAAAAAAAAAGCCTGCTAGCAACAGAATACTTCCCCCCCAAAGCCAGGTGTGCAGGTAAGCTAACTGTGTGAGATCACAAGCAATCCTTTTCCCAGGCAGTGTTTCAGGCTGTTAGTTCGGTCCCAGTCCACCCCAGAGGGGATTTCATGTCCACGGTGCCTTGGCCCTTTGTATCTTCAGTGCAACACTCCCTCTCCTGGGGGCCCTGTGCTGTGCTAGGCTCTAGGACAGGTACTGGGATACCTGGACAAACCAGACAGCGCCTCTGCCTCAAGAAGCCTGTGGTCGTTCTTCTCGGGGGACATCTTCCTCCCGGCCACCTGCTCTACCCAGGGGCTCATCAGACTTGTCAGACCAGCCTGTGTCACCTCACAATACCAAGCCCCACCTTCGCACAGGTGTATCCCCCTCTGTCTCCGGGGTCCTCCATTCCTTAACCGCAGGTATGCTTCCCCAATATCCTCAGCTTCCAGCTCCCTTCCCTTCAAACCCAATACCCCTCTCCCCCCAGCTCGGGTGAACCCCCTCAGTGCCTCCCCTTCCCTACAGGGCTCTCCCCAGCCTCAGCATCTCTTCACATCCTGTCATTACCCTGGGGGAGTCCTCCATCCTCATCCCTGTTCCCTTCTAGAGATCTCACTCCTCTGATCCCATGATATCCAGTTTGGGGACTCCCTCATCGTTCCTACCCCCATCCTTCTCTAGACATCCCTGTCTTCTTCAGGGATGGGCAATCCTTCCCTCAGCCCCCATTCTCCTTAAATGACCCCTACTCCTCAGTGTCCTTGCACCAGTGGCAGAGACCTGCAACAGCTTTACCAACCCCCATTCAAAGCCCTCTCATCCCTGTCGGGGTCCTCTATCCTCCTTGGGGCCCTTCCTACCCTCTGTGTCCTTGAGCTTGTGCCACGGACCTGCATCTGACCCCCATTCAAAGCCCTCCCACCTGCTGTAAGGAACCTGCATTCTCCCTGGGACCACTCCTATTCTCTGCGTCCTTGCGCCCGTCAGGGACCTGCATCGGCCTCAGGGCCCCTCCCACCGTCCCCTGTGTCAGAAGCCTTCATCTACTCTGGGTCCCCTCTTATCCTGCTCAGTGTCCCTGCACCCATGTCAGGAACCTACACCCACCCTGGGACGACTCCTACCCTCTGCAGGGGCCTCTATCTGCCTGGGGACCATTCCCGTCCTCTGCATCCTTGCACCCTTGTCACCGACCTACACCCGCCTTGGGACCACTCCCACCCTCTGCATCCTTGCACCCTTGTCACCGACCTACACCCGCCTTGGGACCACTCCCACCCTCTGCATCCTTGCACCCTTGTCACCGACCTACACCCGCCTTGGGACCACTCCCACCTCTGCATCCTTGCACCCTTGTCACCGACCTACACCCGCCTTGGGACCACTCCCACCCTCTGCATCCTTGCACCCTTGTCACCGACCTACACCCGCCTTGGGACCACTCCTCCCCTCCGCATCCTTGCACCCGGGTCACCGACCTACACCCGCCTTGGGACCACTCCCACCCTCTGCATCCTTGCACCCTTGTCACCGACCTACACCCGCCTTGGGACCACTCCTCCCCTCCGCATCCTTGCACCCTTGTCACCGACCTACACCCGCCTTGGGACCACTCCTCCCCTCCGCATCCTTGCACCCGGGTCACCGACCTACACCCGCCTTGGGACCACTCCTCCCCTCCGCATCCTTGCACCCTTGTCACCGACCTACACCCGCCTTGGGACCACTCCTCCCCTCCGCATCCTTGCACCCTTGTCACGGACCTACACCCGCCTTGGGACCACTCCTCCCCTCCGCATCCTTGCACCCGGGTCACCGACCTGCGTCCGCCTGGGGACTCCTCCCACCCTCCCGTGTCCTCGCGCCCCTGTGAGGGACCTGCATCTGCCTCAGAGGCCGCCCCCGACCCCGTTCAACGCCCTCCCCCGGCGCTGGGGGCTGTGGTCGCCCTCGGAGGCGCCAGGGCCTCCGCGTCGGTTCAGGAGGCCGCCAACGCTCTCGGGGACCCCTCACCCCCGCGCGGGCGGCCGCACCTCCTCGGCCGGCTGAGTGTTGAGCACCAGCACCAGGCACGCCGGGTGGCAGTGCAGCCGGAGGAAGTGGTAGAGCAGCCGGTCCGCGCCCAGCCCGCGGGCGCATACTACCAGCCCGTCCGCGTCCAGTAGTTCCAGCACCAGCTGCCGCTCATACTCCAGCAGCGGCGCCATAGCCGTCGGCCGAGCCGGGAGGCCCGGCTCCATGGGCGCCCTTCCGGGGCCGCGGCCGAGCTCGGCCGAACAGAGCCGAGTCCGGGACGGGCGTGGACCGAATTGAGCCGAAGAGAGCCGAGCCCGAGACGAGCGTAGCCCGAATGGAGCCGAAGAGGGCCGAGCCCGAGACGAACGTGAGCCGAGCCCCGCCGAGGAGAGCCGAGCCAGAAGCGAGCGTGGGCCGAGCTCCGCCGAGGAGAGCCGAGCCCCGCCGAGGAGAGCCGAGCCGGAAGCGAGCGTGGGCCGAGCTCCGCCGAGGAGAGCCGAGCCCCGCCGAGGAGAGCCGAGCCGGAAGCGAGCGTGGGCCGAGCTCCGCCGAGGAGAGCCGAGCTTCGCCGAGGAGAGCCGAGCCCTAGACGAGCGTCGGTCGAAGGAAGCCGAAGGGAACCGAGCCCCCCCACCCGGGTTCTGAGAGCCCGCCGAGCTCAGCCGAAGAGGAACTGAAGCCGGGAGATGCTCTGGCCGAAGTTAGCCGAAGAGGAACCGAGTGGAGCCGAAGAGTCCTGGAGTCCCGAGGAGGTGCTAGCGCTCCTGACAGGTGTCATCTCCAGGCCTCAGGCTCTAGCCCCGAGCCTTTAGTGAATCTTCCTTGCCTTGTCCCTTCTGTCTGAGTTGGGCTGCCTGGATCTACAACTAGCACCCAAGCAACCCAAAAGCAAGAAGAAGAGAACTAAACCCGGGGAGCTTAGTCCCCTGACCTTGGCAATGAAAATGCTAATAATCGTCAGCCTTCCAGGTGCGCTCAGAATTAATAGCACCTATTTCCTACGGTGAAGGTTTTTTTTTTTTTCCTTTCCTACGGTGAAGTTTGGTTCTTACTTTTGCAATTGGCCTCTGTCTTCTTATTAACATTTTTTTTTTGAATAATCAGAAGAGTTCACTACTTTGAGGCGTTTGTTTCTCTCGGAAGGTCTTGATTACAATAAGCAATTTTTAAAAAGTCGCAGCTAGGTGTCCCCGCAGCCGTCCTTTCTTCCACTAGAGGGACACCTTAGGTAGTCTTTGTTCTATAGGAGGGTCGCCTGATAATCCAACCAGAGGAACTGTTCTATGTGGAAATCCCTTTACCCTCCAGCCTTCCTTGTTAGAAAATGAAAATCACTGGCTATTCCGTGACCCAGAAATAGCCACTGCAACATCATAAAATATACACGTTCAATGTTTTATACGTACACTCTCACCACACACTTTTTTTATTGATTTGAGGCAATAGATAAGGCAGAATTCAAAGTTTGTCACTAGCATTTAACAAGCCTCCGAACATAGTATTTAGTATTTTACAAAATCCTTTTACGTGGTTGATGAGATTTCTGAAATGAGGATATACCACACTTCTTAATCTAATCCCTTATTAGTGGACATTTATGTCTCTATGTCCCTCCCTCCATTATAAATAATATTTCACTGAACATTTTTTGTACATAAATTCAACTATGCCCCTAAGATACACTTAGAATGGATAATTAGTGGGATA
Organism: Canis lupus familiaris; assembly: GCF_011100685.1. Taxonomy (NCBI): domain Eukaryota; kingdom Metazoa; phylum Chordata; class Mammalia; order Carnivora; family Canidae; genus Canis; species Canis lupus. Next base: position 29,499,909 of record NC_049227.1, read on the forward strand.
AAGAGAACAAACATAAGGCATTTCATTACAGTCATAGTGCTACATTGCCCTCTAGAAAGCCCGTTCAAATTTACATTCATGTCAGCAGTTTGCAAGAGGATCTGTTTCTCTATCTCGTTACTGCTTAACCAGGATTTTACTAACATTTTGTTGAGATTAAAACAGCATGTAATAATTCCTGAATGCTGGTTGAATGGAAAGGTTTGCCTGCAATAATCTGCGTGCAGCATTTCCTGTGAAATGAGTATTAATCTCTCCAGTTCTGAGAGTGGGAGAATGGAGCCTCAGGGAAGTTATATAATTTGGGCAAGACCACTGAGCTAGTTAGTATATTGCTTAGGTTCAGGTCGGGATGTAGTAAGCAGGAACACAACACATCTTTAGGGTGTGTGTGTGTTGAAGTGACAATACTGAAGTTGAAACCTGATTCCCAAGCTGTGGTAGGTAGAATAATGGCTCCCCAAAGATGTCAATATCCTAACCCTGGGACCTGTGAATATGTCAAATGTAGTGGCAACCAGGACTTTGCAGATGTGATTTCAAGATGGGGAGATTATTTTGGGTTAATCAGGTGGTCCCAGTGCAAATTACAAGGGTCTACATAAAGGAAAGAGGGAGATAGGAGGGTCAGAGTCGGAGAAAGAGATGTGGCAATGGAAGCAGAGGTTGGAATGATTTTGAAGGGACCAAGAGCCAAGGAATGCAAACTTTCAAAGCCAGAAAAAGCAAGGAAGTGAATTCTACGCTAAATGCTTCAGAAGGAACATGCAGCCCTCCCAACCCACTTTGGGCTTCTGACCTCCAGAACGGGATGGTAATGAACGTGTGTCATTTTAAGCCACTAAATTCATGGTAACTAGTTATAGCAGCAATAGGAAACATAGACAATCATTCACTATTTCTACTACACTGAGCTTGTAAGATGTTCCCAGACTACCAAAACCAAACAGAGGAAAACATAAATGGGGGTATATAGGGAAGCAATAATTTTGGACGGTGATTGGTCAACCTATATGTAAAATTTAGATATCTGTAAGGATACATATACACATGAAGAGGTATTCACTCAATAAACATTTATTGGGCACCTGCTGTGTGTCAGGCAGTGTACTAAATGCTGGGGATTCCTCGGTGAACAAAGGAGGCAAAATCTTTGCAACCATAGAACTTATATTCTAGTGGATGCTTGTGTATGAAGATGTTTATTTGTCAAACCATTTTGTGAACTATCATTATTTCTCAGAATTTCACCTAAATGTCCAATAGTAGGAGACTAATGAAAGTCTCTTCATGCATCTCTGATAAGTGGGGTATAGTACAGATATTAAAAAGCTGTATGTGGGGGATCCCTGGGTGGCGCAGTGGTTTAGCGCCTGCCTTTGGCCCAGGGCACGATCCTGGAGACTCGGGATCGAATCCCACGTCGGGCTCTCGGTGCATGGAGCCTGCTTCTCTCCCTGCCTGTGTCTCTGCCCCTCTCTCTCTCTCTCTGTGTGGCTATCATAAATAAATAAACTTATCTAAAATCTTTAAAAAAAAAAAAGCTGTATGTGGCAAGCTACCCAATACATGTGATTATTTACAAAGAAAAAAAAAAGCTGTTGCAAAACATTGATGGAGAGCATGGTCCTCTTTGTCTAAAGACATTAGCAAACAAACAATATTTTCCCATGACTGCATAGGAGAGCTCTGGAATTAAATTTCTTAACAAAAGCAATTGCTTCTGGGGAGTTGAAAAGAGTGATTGGCATCAGAGTAAGACCTTTACATTTTATTTTATTCCCCTCTCTTCTGTTGGTCTCTCTTACCATGAACTTTTATATTGCTTTTATAATAAAACCAATTCCAATTCCCAGGTGCTATATAAATACTTCATCAGCACTAAAAATTATTATCTTGTGACTTCTAGATTTACTATGCGTGTGGTGGGCAACACTTAATGCCAAATTTGGTATCTGGGGAAGCGGACTTATAAATTTTCACAGATTCTGTCTCAATCTCTTAGTTTTTCCCTGGGCAAAGGTTTTCAACTTAAGGTGATGGGATTCTTTGTCTCCTTCCTCTTTTCCTGTGCCTCTGTCACAATAATTCTGCAAACCTTTCCTTATTTTTTAGACTACTCTGATCACCAAAGCCGCCTCCCTTCCAAGTCACTCTGTCAGTTTCAGTTTTGTTTTGTTTTGTTTTGTTTTGTTTTGTTTTGCCTGTGAGGATACAGGGCAGGTGGTTGGCCTTTGGCCTTTGGCATTGGGCTAGGAATGAGATTAGGCATCATTTCCCTCTCCGACCTGGGATGGAACCAAGCAACCTTGGTTAAACTTAGCTTGACTGGCCCTGCAATTTCTCTTAGCAACCCCAGCCTTTCATGTACCTAAGTGGAATGCCTGCTAAGTTCAGAAGGTGGATAAAGAGCGAATGCTTCCTAGCATTAACTCCTATCCTAGGGCCAGAATAACCCTTGAGTCTCTTAGAGTTTGCTTGTGTTGGTTTAAGAGTTCAGACTCTAAGTCAGAAAGACCTGGTCTAGCTTAGGTACCTACTAGCTGTGTGACCTCATGCAAGTTACTTAACCTCTCTGTGCCTAAGTTACCTCATCTTTAAAATGAGACTAAGAGGGGCGCTTGGGTGGCGTAGTCATTTGAGGATCAGAACCTTGGTTTCGGCTGGGTCTGATCTTGGGGTTGGGAGATGGAGCCCCACTTGGGCCCCACACTTAGGATGGAGTCTGTTTGGGATTCTCTTTCTCCCTCCCCCAGCTCCACACCACTGGTGTGAGCTCTCTCTCTCTTGCAAATAAATAAGTCTTTAAAAAATGGGGATCATAATAGGACCTACTTCATGTGATTGTTAGAGTCATTGAGATGAAGAATATATAGCAAGACATGATGATTCAACCAATTTTCATTCAGAAACTTCATGACAACTGTTATAAAACAATCCAACCCATTCTAGGACCTGAAACACACGTCGCTGTAAGAATTAAAACCAAACATTCCGGGGATCCCTGGGTGGCTCAGCGGTTTAGCACCTGCCTTTGGCCCAGGGCGTGATCCTGGAGTCCCGGGATCGAGTCCTGTGTCAGGCTTCCGGCATGGAGCCTGCTTCTCCCTCCTCTCTCTCTCTCTCTCTCTCATAAATAAATAAATCTTAAAACAACAACAACAACAACAACAACAACAAAAAACCCCACAAACATTCCCTCTTAATGCCAAGGAGCATTTGATGCTCAGATCACCCCTGTCCTCTGATTCCTCTGATAAGGAGAAAGTAGCCCATGGTTGTGTCTGGTTTTAAAATGCTTTAAAGATTATTATGAAAGGAAAAGAGAATACTAAAAGTTTTATGTGGAGGAATAAAGAGGGTGCAGATCAAGAACTTGAATAAGATGAGGGTGTTGGGAATGAAGAGCAAGCAGGAGGTTTCTAGGTGGGGCTCGAAGTCCTGGGTCCGGCTGTCTGGGAAGGTGTCCAGTCCACGGTCTGGGTGGGCAGACCTGAGAGAAGGGGCCCTCAGAGGCCACATGTCACAGTCTTGCTTGGCCAAGAGCCTCCCATCCAGAGCCTACGACTCCTTTCCCCCAAGTCTGTACACTAGGGGTGGGGTTTGCAACTCACGGCCCAGCCAAGTTCACACACGAAATTAACCATAATGCACAGAACTGCAATACATCTGCCATATTAAAATCTCATGGGGAAGGCAATTAGGGAAAATTAGAGGAAATAATGTCTTAATAGGTAATGAACAAAATAATTGAGAAACAGTGATCTACAGTGTGCTTTTATGATCATGCGGGTTAGGACAGCTGCTCAGCTAGAAACCGGTGGTCAAGTGACCTAACCATGGTAACAATATCCAAGGCATATCTATTGTAGCCTTGCAGTGTGCAGACACTATGGCTAGACTTTTATATGCATGTGCAAATGTGCAAAGCACATTGCTAACCACTGTCCTGGCTCTAGCTTGCTCTATTCAGCTCTCTTCTCCCACTATATGGGGATGGGTGTTCCCTCTACCACTGTGATCCTCCTCAGAGATCAAGGGGCATTAAGAGGTGTCCACTAAGATAATAAGGTAGATACTATTATTTTCTTTATTTTACAAGTGAGGAGAATAAGATATAGAGAGGGTAGGTAGCTTGTCCAAGGTCCCCGACTAAGTTGCAGTAAGGAGCAGTCTACCTGACTTCTAAACCTGAGGATGAACACTGGGTGTTATTCTGTATGTTGGCAAATTGAACACCAATAAAAAATGAATTTATTATTAAAAAATAAATAAACCTGTGGATACCCCTCCCCCAATTGCCTCCTTAGATGCCTGCCCTTGGCAGGCCGTGAATACCATCCTGAATCATTTAGACTTGAACATGTGGCTCATATGGTCCCCATCCTTTCCATGCATATGCATCCCTTTGACATAAACTCACAATACTCTTGGCTCAATCCCTCTTGATGACAGTAGGAGTTTTGTGTCTGTTGGTTGCAACAATACTTTAAAAAAGCTACTATGAATTCAGCAACAGTTTCAAATAGATTTGTGGTTTATTAATGCAGACAGCATCTAGAAGCATTTGAAAATTTTTAGTATATGACCTTGAGAGGTCTGTTATGATTCTGTCTTCAGGCAAGGGATGGTACACATAGGATGGGGGAAGCCGTTGCAATACTTGCCGAGTTTTGCTGGGGACCTGAGGTCCATGGGAGACCCACTGGTGTGAGTCACTTACAATAATTCTCTGAAAATGAAGTCACCTGCGTACTAATACTATATCGTAAGTCCGCTGAGGGAAGACTTGTATTTGGTTAACTAATTATTATTCATTGAGGCAGAGGGAATTTAATCATTAAACTAATCTCTTTTCTTGGAAATAAGGACTTTTGATGACTCTGTAATTAAAATAAAAATATTTTTACTGTTTGACAAACCATTCATCATTAACGGGAAAGGGGGAAAAGAAGTAAAAATGAATCAGAACATGAAAACCAATTACCTAGCCCTCTTTGCAAGGACATCTGAAAATGATAGTGATCTTATGGATTAGGCAATTAACCTTTTGTACGGATTTATGAGGAGCCCCGAGGAGGCTCTCCTGTGGGGAGAAAAATACTTAAGTCAGGCAAGCTTTGTGAAGTGTGTTTTTCCTTATTTTTAGAGACATTCCTTTTACCGTACTGCATCTGCCCTCTTAGAATGTATTCTGACAAGGGACAGTGGACTAGCTACATAATTTGTGTGGCCCAGGGCAAATGAAAATTCAGGGCATCTTGTTATAAAAGTGTTGGGAATTTCAAGATGGTGACAGCAGAGCATGCAGCCAAGCCTGGGGCCCTTCTGAGCATGGGGTCCTGGTGACAACGCAATCCCAGATGATGGCCCTGCAAAGAGCTCTGACCTTGTGAATGACAATGTTCTAAGAGCTGTCCATCCATAGGGTGCTGGGTGGCTCAGTTGGCTAAGTATCTGCCTTTGGCTCAGGTCATGATCCCAAGGTTCTGGGATTGAGCCCCAAATTGGGCTCCCAAATCCTAAAAAAAAAAAAAGGGGGGGGGCTGTTTGTTTAGGCACTGCTGACACTATTGTAATCCATTTTCCTGATTCGGAGTTAGCATTTGTTGTATGGGAGGGAAAGTAGGGGTGGTGATGAGCGGGCATTTCCCTGGCATCTTGTGACAAGGGGACTACACATGGACTTTTGGTGTTTCCTTCAAATATGGTTTCACTTAATCTCGTAGAAGCACAGACAGGGGAAGAAACAGAGCTGGAAGACAATAAATTTGGGTCTGATTATTGGACCACACTGTTTGTAGTGACCTATGACAATCTTAAAAAGAAATAAACCATGTTGTTTTTCCTGTAGGACCTTGTCATTGGGGTGCTGCATGTATACAGAACTAAATCTGCAAATTATTAGTAATAGCTAGTTATCATCCCAACCATCCATGCAAGAATATTATGATTACAAAAAAATTCTAGGGGTGCCTAGGTGACTCAGTGGTTGAGCATCTGCCTTTGGCTCAGGTCGTGGTCCCGGGGTCCCGAGATTGAGTCCCGCATCAGGCTACCCACAGGGAGCCTGCTTCTCTCGCTGCCTGTGTTTCTGCCTCTCTCCCTTCTCTCTGTGTCTCTCATGAATAAATACATAAATAAACAATCTTTTAAAAATTCTAATATTTTGTTGCAATCCATCCCCCCAAACCCTGTGGTTTCTCATTAATCAAAAGCAATTGATTCTGTTAAGTGAAAAAAGCAAAGTATGGAATGATGTGTAAGATATTTTTATCAATATATATTTATGCTTGAATATACATAAAGGAAATCTGGCAGGATATATAAGAAGCTAAGATTGTTGGTTTTCTATTGGAGGAAATTAGATCGGAATAAGGAGGAGAGGGAGATGTTGTTCATTGTTTATCTTCTCTTTGTTATTTTGAACCTTTTTCAAAAATGTATTAAAAGTTATGTAAAATTAACATAAATAAAAATTGAATTTAATAAAAGGTAAGACATCAAATATTATATATTGTGCTGCATTTGGGGGATAAATTAAATAATTCAGTAAGTAAACAAAATTAAATGATAGCCTATTAAAAGTTTTTTTCATAGGCTGGTCTTTTTCTGACCTCAGAGATGCTTAATTTGGAGTTTACTTTTTATATTTTCTTAGGAAATGCCATGAGGTGAAGGTGCTTTCTCAGTTTTTAAAAAATAGGTTCAGGAAATTCAAAGTTGGTTCATTTCAAAAGTGGAATTTATTATTATTTAATGTAGATCTAATCATTGCCCAGTTTTACCTGCACAGGGAGATAGACTATACAGCATTGACATTTAGAGTGAGGAATTATATTTAGAAGTCAAGACAAGTGCTTGGGATGACAGAAGGAGGAAATAGTTTGATAGTTTACGTATCATTTCAGTGGGAGAAATGAGGTTGTAAAATAGGTTATTCATGGGAATTACTCTTTAAGACAAATAAATCACAAGGTTGGTTCTTTACTCAATCTTGAAAAAAGAAAGTAAATGGCATGCTTTCTTTTTTCCCCCTTCAATGCCACTTTCAGATAAATCCTTGATTTTTTTTTAAACTATGAGTTTTATCAAAAAATATGAAGGTCAGTCAGTGTAGTGGATGCTGTGATGTGCCACCCAGATCCCTGCTGCCCAAACACTCCATTCAAAATGGAAACATTAATTCCCCCATCTGCTGGAAATGTTGAGGGCCAATAGTTTTCATTCTAACCTCTAAGACTTGCTCTCAGCTGAAAAACCCCACTTCTTCTTTCTGGGGGGTAGCCAGGGGTAATTGGAATGGATGTATTTGGTGGTTGACAGAGCCCCACATTGGTTTCTTGGCTATCTGTGCATGGGTGGGGCTGGTAGACTAATTGGCTTCATGGAGGGATCTCCATGCTTCACATTCTCTAGATATTTCCTCTCGATTATGTTTGTTTCTTGGGAGAAGAAGCCACCAGTGTTCTATCCGCAGACACAAAGTCTGGTTTCCAGAGCTCTGGGACTTAGCTGGTAGGTTGCTGCAGAAGAAAGTCTAATACTGGTCATGTCTTGCCTCTGGCTCTAGTGGAACGGTTCATTTCCACTTAAATATGCTCCTGCTGGTCTGGGGGTAGTTTCCATATATATCACTTCTCCTTTTTAGGGGCTCATTTCAAATCTGGAATGGATGTTGGATTTTATCAAGTATTTTTCAACATCTATTGATAAAATCATGATTTTTTTCCTTTGATGTATTGAAGAAATATTTTGAATTCTAGATTTCCTAGTATCAATCCATTCTTGATTTCTACAGGTATTTTAGTTAATTAGCTAACAGCGCTTTTTGGAAGTCCCTGGCAGTGCATCTATGGGATGTAACCACGATAGCCAAAAGAAGCTCCATTCTAAGGAGTTTCAGGCCAACAGCACTGGTGAAAGCATGGGCTTGGAACCAGAGAGCCATGTCTTGGAGCTCTACTTCTGTATCTTACCAACTTCATGGCTGTAGGCAAGTTTCTTGAGCTTCAGACCTTTCACTTGTAAAATGGGAGTACAGAAATGAGAGGTAAATCATGGGAATGTTTTGAAGATTAACTGCATTAACCTGACACATAGTCAGAACTCAGCAAATATTAGGGGAAGGATATTTCTGAATGAAGCAGATGCCTACAAGAGCAGAGCAATTTGGTAACCATAGATGTCAAAACACAGTGTATAGGTAATTTTTTTGTATATTTTTTTATTGGAGTTTGATGTGCCAACATATAGTATAACATCCAGTGCTCATCCCGTCAAGTGCCCCCCTCACGTAGGTAATTTTTTTAAGGGTAAGCTGCAGCTTTGAAGAAATATATTTCATATCAAATTGTCAGCTCTCTGAGAAAACAATATTTCTCTCTCAAACTTTTTATTCACCACACATTTTATTTCAAACACCAGTTACATATTAAATTATATTATTAAAATTAAATAAAGAAAATGTATTTGCATGAAACCTTTTCTCATTTCTTTCCCCAGCAAAATGCAGTCTCAAAGAAAGAAGATTGTAATGAAATAAATGGAAATTGAGTATTAACTTTTTGAGTGAATTTATCCTGAGTTAGCAATAAATCCAAGGGAAGGAACTGAAGAATAAGTGTATAGATTCAACTCAGTTAAAATATAGATGCATCCTAGATTTTATGCATGTGCATGCATAATATTGATCTATGTATAATATATACCAGTGAGATTGTGCTTTGTCAATATGTAGCAGCTAGAGTATGTGTGAATATAATTGCAAGAATTTAATCTTGATTTGTGTGCATGTAACAATTAGTATGCTTTGTTATATTTGTTCTAATTGACTTGCATAAATATAGATTTCCACCTTGATGGAATTGGTAATAGACCATGCAGGCTTTGTCATCTCTTCACGTCCTATTCTCGAATATAACTCCACAAATACAGATAGTGTTTACCATCGTTTTGGGATGTGAGCAGTTGCTTGCTTATTTTGATGAAGGAAATAAATTACCTTCCCACAATATCAGAACGAGCCCCTAATCTTGTTAGATAACGAATTCAAAAGACTTCAAAATGATCCAAGACTAGTTAATAGCATCTCAATTATCTCACATCATCTTAGGAAAAACAAAATGTCTCCCTGGGGCATACTTTGTCTTGGTAGCAATAATGACTGATGAAGGACTAGGGAATAGGCATGTACTTATGTAACAAATTCTTCAAAAAGAAACACAACTGAATCAGATATGTTGATTGGACTCTGGCAAAGTGGCTTGTTGGAGGCAAGAGGGGAAAACATGCATTATAGGGGAAAGAGGGATGACACATATCAGGGACAGAGGAGACAAGGCCAGTAAAGGAACTGGTTTCCTCTCTAATAGAGCAAGATTAGACAGTTTAATTCCTTGGGAGGTGTCTCCCCAGGGTGAGGAGAGGAAAGAAGTGGGAGAAAGCCTGCCCAGAATTGAATGAGGAGGAGAGTGAATCATGTTTTGGCTCAAACTCTAAGCCTGACAGATAAACCACTAGGACTAGATACAATGACTTTGACATCACTACTCATCACTACAGATGTGTAAGCACATAAGAAACCAACTGACATACTAAAGTATAGCAGATTTCAAAAGAGTGGGATCATACTCCACAATCAGAACAAAAATCACTTTGTGAACTAGAGGTGTTGCAAGAAATGGGAAAATACTCAAATTTTAGAATTTTTCTAAATTTTATTTTAACACAATTCTTTGGAGCATTACATTTGGAAACATTGCATTTGTGGATGGTCTTAAAGAGCAAAGAGGTGGAGCTCAGAAGAATTGTATAGAGAGAAAATACACAATGGATAAATTAAAATCTGCAACAGACACAATTGTCTATTTATAGGTTGTCTATTATGGAAAATGGAATCAATACCATGGGAAACATGCTTAAAAATTTCTCCCAAAAGCCAAAGGATGAGGACAAAGACGTGAACAGAGACTTAAGAAAATATAAAAGAAATGTAGACTAGAGAGAGAAGAATGAGAAGAATTTCAGAAAGAACAAACAACATACAGAGAAGGAATATAATAATTCAAAGGAAAAATAAAGGTGCCTTTTTTTTTTAGCTGAATAAGGACTTAGATTTAAATTTATGGTTTACTGAGCACAGGCCAAAACAAACTCATGAAAGTAGACTAGCAAAGAGTATAAGCCACATAACATCACGGCTAAAAGGGTTTTATACTTTATTGTTTCCAGAGGTGTCAATAGAAGGGGTTTGTAGAATCACAACTGTATTACACATGGTAGTCAGTGACTGTAATGTGTACCCCAATTCCAGAGGGCAGAACCATGTGATAAAAAGTCCATCTTCAAATCAAACAGACTATTCTGATGAAATTTTTGAATTTTAAGTAGAAAAAGAATATGATGATCAGTCAGACAAGAAAAAAAGACTACTTACTGAGAAAAAAATAAGACTAAGATTTTTCTTATCTGCAAAACCAGTGGTCAAAGGCAATGATATGACTCATTTCTTGTTCATGTGGGAATGCACAGTCTCAGACATGATCAAGATGTATACCTTTAACATACTCTTCCTGAAACTATTTACTATCATACTCCAGACAGCTAAGAAATGAATCAAATTGTGGGAATTAAGAATGTGGAATTCGTGGTCTAAAATAACTGCTTGCACTAAATCTAAATTAATCTTGCTAGTATAGCTTTAGAACAATGCAAATATTTATTTATTTATTTATTTTCAATAATAAATTTATTTTTTATTGGTGTTCAATTTGCCAACATACAGAATAACACCCAGTGCTCATCCCGTCAAGTGCCCCCCTCAGTGCCCACCACCAGTCACCCCCACCGCCTGTCCACCTCCCCTTCCACCACCCCTAGTTCGTTTCCCAGAGTTAGGAGTCTTCCATGTTCTGTCTCCCTCTCTGATATTTCCTACCCATTTCTTCTCCCTTCCCCTCTATTCCCTTTCACTATTATTTATATTCCCCAAATGAATGAGACCATATAATGTTTGTCCTTCTCCGATTGACTTACTTCACTCAGCATAATACCCTCCAGTTCCACCCACGTTGAAGCAAATGGTGGGTATTTGTCATTTCTAACGGCTGAGGAATATTCCATTGTATACGTAGACCACATCTTCCTCATCCATTCATCTTTCGATGGACACCGAGGCTCCTTCCACAGTTTGGCTATTGTGGATATTGCTGCTAGAAACATCGGGGTGCAGGTGTCCCGGCGTTTCATTGCATCTGTATCTTTGGGGTAAATCCCCAGCAGTCAATGCAAATATTTAAAAAATCTTGTAAGGGACGCCTGGGTAGCTCAGCAGTTGAGCTTCTGCCTTTGGCTCAGGGCGTGATTCCGGAGTCCCGGGATTAAGTCCCACATCAGGCTCCCTGCATGGAGCCTGCTTCTCCCTCTGCTTATGTCTCTGCCTCTCTCTCCCTGTGTCTCTCATGAATAAATAAATAAAATCTTAAAAAAAAGTCTTTTAAGAGAAGCATGTAATATATAAATGTATTAATTAAGGTTCTCCTGAGAAATGAAATAAATTAGGTGTGTGTCTCTGTGTGTATATAGACCCAAGAAAGACCCAGAAAAGCCTATGGTACAGTTCTAGTCCAAAGGCTGGCAGCCTAGGGATCCAGTAGAGTCGATAATATAGATGAGGTCCAAAGGCAGTCTGAAGGACTTTTCTCTTACTCATAGGAAGGTCACTCTTTTTGTTTTATTTAAGCCTTCAATTGATTGGATTAGGACCCCTGACATTATGGAAGGCAATCTGTTTTACTCTATTGATTAAGATGTTAATCTTGTCCAAAGCCACCCTTGCAGAAACACCCACAATAATGTTTGGTCAAATATCTGGGTACCCCATAGCCCTGTGAAACTGATGCATAAACTTAACCATCACAATACATAAAAGTACTTTAATTATGATAGCCAAGATCTAAGATAACAAACCGTATCCATAATACTGGGAAGCATTGAGGAGTGGAGTGAAGGAAGGAAGTATATACAGTCGTGTGCTGGTAAAACACCTCTCTGCAAAATAAGTACTGTGATGTTGCCAAATGTGGAGGTGAGAAGGGGTATGTACAATCAGCTATGTGAGCCAGTTTAAGATGCCTCTAGCACACCCTGTCAATGCATCTGTGCGTATACACTGAATTTTCACCCACTTTACCTCTCATTCATGCTTCGTTTTTGACTCACATTTGTCTGATAGATCTTCCTCTGTTATTTTAATCTTCTTTTCTGTTATATATATCTTAAACAAAATAGGGTTTTATTTTTAAAAAATTTATTTGAAATTCCTGACCATTTGACAGGGAAATGTAACCCATTTATATTTATTGGCACAATCAATGTGTCTGATCTTTTTTTTTTTTAATATAAGTACTGTTAATACGGTGTTATATTAGTTTTAGGCATACAATATAGTGATTCAACAAGTTTATACAGTATGCTATGCTCATCATAAGTGTAGTTGCCATCTATTATCACACAATATGATTACAACACCATTGACTGTATTTCCTTTGCTATACCTTTTATTCCCATGACTTATTCATGCCATAATTGGAAACCTCCAACTTCCTTTCCCTCTAGCAACCGTCATTTTGTTCTCTGAATTTACAGTTCTGATTCTGCTTTATGTTTGTTTTTTTCATATTTTTTTAGATTCCACGTATAAGTGAAATCGTATAGTATTTGTCTTTCTCTGTCAGACTTATTTCACTTAGCATAATACCCTCTAGCTCCATTCATATTATCACAGATGGCAATAGTTCATCCTTTTTAAGGGCTGAGTAACATTCCATTGCCTATATCAACACATTTAGTCTTATATTTGATATTTTGTTTTATGCTTACTGCTTTTATACTTCTATCTCTCAAAAAATTGAGATTTGTGGTTTTTTTTTTTGTTTTGTTTTGTTTTTTACTTTTTGTCTTAGGGTTTCCAAGTTCTCTATAACACAATTTCTATAATGTTCTTTCTGTTTTAAACTATTTCCAATATGGGTTTTAATCATCCTATTAGAGTTTAGATTTCCTTGAATCTTTTAAAAATTTTATTTGGCACCTTTTAAATGCATTTTTGCCTTCAACTCTTGTGGCTTCCTATTTGTGTTTCATAGAAGACTCTTCATTTTCTTCCTATCAATTTGTCTACCTATCTGCCTATCAATTGATAGATATAAAATTAGTTACTTTTTACCAGTAAGTTTTTTTTTTAATTTTGTCCATTTCTTTTAGAAGATCATTGTTTAAGTTCTGTTTTTCCTCTGAGTCTTTAGGGTAATGTTCTCTTTCCTTATGCTTTAGTATCTTTTTATAGCTTTAATTGTGAACCATAATTTTAGGGAAGCAAATCTTTGCATCATTTAATTAACTATTCCACCTAAATATTTCTGATAGATAATAAAATCTGTGATATTTTATGACAATGTATTATATATTATAGGTCCTAAGTTGCAGAGCTCTTAAAAAGAGAGTACATTCCATGTGTTTTTTGAGGTCCTGGTATAAAAGTAGCTTTAAAATAATTCATGATGTATAGGACTTATTTTCATCTACTGAGAAGAAAGTATAGATATGAGAGGGATTATTAGAAATTTATATACATGGACTCTCTCTCTCTAAAAAAAGAAATTTATATAGATGGAAGATATTTGGCATAAAATAACCTTATTTTGTTAGTAATACTTATTAAATAAGAAGAATTAAGCTTAATTTGAGGCTTTCCCCATGCCTGAAATAAAGTTTGATATTTTCATGTGAATTCATAAGATTTAGGGTTTTAACAACAATAAAAGCACTTTGGTTATTTACAAATTTGTTTAGTGAAGAAATCTAAAAAAAAAAAAAAAAAAAGCAATACTTTTTCACAGCTGTTTTGCCTCTTCCTGCCTTTCTCAGGAACACTGAATTTTAAGTGCATTAGCACCAGAAATTTATGAATATACCAATATCTATGCTCATACGGCAGATTTAGCAAGCCCCTCGTAAAAGTGGAACAAATTCATATAAGACGTATGCAGTTTTCCAAATGTTGTTTGTTTCTAAGTGTTCCTATAGAGAAATGTGAGAGGTGCCTATTTTTATAGTCTTAGAAGGCACATACATTTTGGGCTCTGGGAGTGAGAAACACCTGCTGGTGTAAAAAGAGCCAAAGATACTCTATTTTGTCTTCAGAAGAGCTATCAATATTCCACAAGAGCACCTGTGCTAAGAATTTGCTCCCAGACACCCTACTGCATGATTCTCCACAATGGCAATTCCTTTTTATTGCCAGTGTGCAGGTGAGGCATGCTTCATTAATGGGCTCAGAGTTAAATATTATTATTTTATATATGGAAGAATTTCTGCCAACACGCACTTAGTGAATGTGACCCAGAAGTTCCTCTTAATTCACTGCTTTGGGGTCGCTCAGTATCTAAAGTGGAAGGGCGCTCTGGGGACGGCACATGGGCTTCAGCCATGTACATCTGGACCGAGGTCCAGTATCACTTTAATTAACAGTATGGCCTTGTTAAGTCACCTAGTGCATCACTTATTAAGCAATTTGTCTTATGTTGAATTTGCCAGAAGCAGACCCTGAGATGAGGATCCCCGTGTGTATCAGCAAGAGTTAATCAGAGAAGCAGAACCACAAGGAGTAATATGGAAGAAGGGACTTATTATAGGGCTGAAAACAGGAAGAACTGAGAAATTATAACTAGGAAACTCTTATTCTGAGTCTCTGTTGCCTTATCTATAAACTTGGGATAATGATACCTTCCTTTGAAACATGCTAAACAGTGCAGAGTGGGTGCTTCAAAAAGTGAATTTCCTTCTACAGCTTAAGTAGGCTCTAGGCAAAGCCATTATCTAGGTCAGTGGCTCCCAGAATTTCATTTTACAGACTGACACAGTAACATTAAAAAAATGGGGAAGGTTTTGGGCGGTTGCCAACCTTTTATTTTGCCAAGTTAGGACTTTAGATAAGTGATTACTAACTCTGATTACTATCAAGTCATAAAAAAAAAAAAAGACATTTTAAAACCCTCAAAATGTCAAAAGGCCATTTATTATTGTCAATCTTAGCAATAATGAAGGGTCATATTGTCAATTCAGCTTAATAATGACATGTTCTTCTTTTTTTCCCCTCTTTTGCCATAGCTCAGTGAACAATGTCATGAGCAGGCATTGGTACATGGATTCATTCTGAGAGCAACTGAGCTGAGTAGCACCTGAGTGTGTCTCCTTTCTACTTATCTGCATCCCTATTCCTCTCTGCTTCCTCCTCATTGGTTTGCAAGAATTCTGTTGCTTTTTTTCCCCCCTCTTAGAAGTATCCCACTGTGATAATCACTATTTCCCATCCTTCCCCTGTTCCTGGACTACATTTCCTAGGCATCTGTGGTGGATACAGCCACATGACTAGTTCTGGCCGATGGGTTGAGAGTAGAAGTGTCATCTGACACTCCTGGGTGAACGCATGGAAGAGTCAGTGTGTGATGCTCCAGGTTCTTTCTCCTGCCACAGTGAAGCATCTGTTGAAGTGGAAGTGCCAATAGAAGTAGTTGCCACATGGAGACTCAGAGAGCTTTGCAGGAACAAGAAAGAGACTCGTGTAAAACTCTTGAGATTTCAGTATTGCTTATTATTGCAGCATAATTTGGTCCATTGACACCAACCCCAAAAGCTCTTCAACACAAGCAAGCTGGCATCTGATTTTGTTAATAATTACTCCACAGAAATAATTGTCGGTCTGGAAAGAAAATAATATATGATTTCCAATTTTTATTTTTTTTTAAAACTGCAATATTGTCTTCTCTCTGATCCATACTGGGAAGCTATGTTGACTTCTTCTGTTAATGATCTAATTTAAAATCATACGTTGGTGGAAAAAAATTCAGCCATCCTTGAATCTGTCTCTCTCTCTCTCTTTCTCTCTCTCTCTCTCTCTCTTTTTTTTTTTTTTTTACTGACTGTGTTTTTAAAGCTGCTTTTTTTCTGGGCATTCTCAGAGAATCTGGATAAATATCTTCCCTCTTGCATTTTCTCCTGGGTCTTGATATTCTTTTAAAATTCTTGTTACATAAGGTGCCAGGTAAATACAGCATGGTATGTTACTTTAGGTTGTTTTCAAGCAGTGCAATTGACAGTTTTCTAGTTAACTTGATTCAAGCAAGCAGACGAGACCGTTTGGATACATAAAAAAAAGTAAATTGTTGATTCCTGCTTTAGGCATCTAGGGGCATCTACTGAATTTTGGCCCTTGTAAAAAGCAGATGAAAGATGGTGGGTCTGTGCCTGAAGCTCAGGATGCCTTGAAGTGATGGAGAGGACTTTGGGTTTTATTTTGCAAACATTAGCTGCATTCTCACACCCTCATGACTATAGTCCAGTGGAAAGCAAGTGTGCTTTTCCTACCAGTTTGGAACAGGTTCTGAGAGTCATCCTAATTGGACATTGAAACATTTTGGCTAGAGGAATACAATAGTGTTGATTGGCCAGACCTCAATCACCGTGCTAACTCCTGAATCAATCGTCTGGGGGTAGGAATCAGCAAATCACAGTCCAAGGACAGCCTGTCTATTTTTGTTAATAAAGTTTTATCAGAACACAGCCATGTCCATTCATTTAGAGTGTGGTCTATGGCTGCTTTGATGCTACAATGGCAGAGTTGAGTGGTTGTCACAGAGACCATATAACCCAGGAAGTCTAAAACGTTTATTGTCTGGCTATTTATAGGAAACAGTTTACCAACTCCAGGGCTAAGGATGTGTTAGTCTGCTCTGGCTGCTGTAACAAAATCGCAGACTGCATGGAGTAATCAACAGAAATTTGTTGTCTTATGATTCTGGAAGCTAGAAGTCTGAGGTCAAAGTGTCAGCAGCTTGGTTTCTTCTGAGGCTTTTCTCTCTGACTTGTAGATGGCTCTTTCTCTTCTTCTTACATGGATGCCAATCATATTAAATTAGGGCCTACCCAAATGACCTAATTTTATTTTTTATTTTTTTAAAAGATTATACTTATTCATTCATGAGAGACACACACAGAGAGAGGCAGAGACATAGGCAGAGGGAGAAGCAGGCTTCCTGTGGGGAGCCTGATGTGGGACTCAATCCCAGGATCCCAGGATCATGACCTGAGCCAAAGACAGATGCTCAACCACTGAGTCAGCCGGGAATCCCTCAAATGACCTCATTTTAAATTAATTACCTCTTCAAAGATCCCATCTCCAAATAACAGTCATAATCTGAAGTCCTAGGGGTTGGGATTCCAGCATATGAATTTGAGGGGAGATTTGGGGGGCGGATGTAATTCAGTCCATAACAAGGAGAATATGGGGTCTGATTGCATGTGGCTGGGTCACATGTTTCACTGTGAGGAGAGGGCTGAGGATGGGGAGAGGTAATTTTCAAATGGAAACCAGGATGTTATCAAACCACAGGTGAATGGATGCTGGCTGGTAAAAAAAGTTGTCCAGTGATATATCACCATTGCTTTGAATTCTCCAGAAGAGGAAAATGTATGGGTCAACTGGAAAGAACTCGGAAGAAAAAAAATTCATGTATGGCAATGGAGTGAACTGACCTCCTGTCTAGATAATGAAAATAATATGTGAGAAAATATATGTGAGAGGAAAAAATATATACAACTGTCTTCAAATGCAAAATAAAACAGCAAAACTAAGAGCCATACACCCAACACATTTTTTTTTGCCACACAATTTTGAACTATTATCTATGAGAAGTCTGGCAGTAAAGATCAAGGGAAAGTAGAAAACGTACAAGATAAAACGTTCACAAATTGCAGATTTACATTAATTACATGGATCTCTGCCAGGACCCGAAGTCCATGTTAGCAAGTTAGCAGTGGTTCTTATAATGGTAGACATGGAGGGGCATACTGCCAAAAAAGAAAAAAAAATCAGGCAAAAGGTACAGTTTGCTATGTCTGGGAAAGGAATTTGTGAGCCAAAAAGCCAGAAAGGGAAAAACAAAAATGACTCAGTTCTTAGTGGCTTGTTTTCTTCACAGTCTCTGTGAAGAAAATCATCCAAATAAATTAGGAATGAGCCAGTGTAGGTGTTCTCAAAGTGTGGTCCCCAGAGCATCAGGATCAGCATTACCTGGGACTTGTTAGCAAAACGGATCCTCAGGCTTTAGCTCAGAATGACCAAATCAGGGACTCTGGGGGCGGGGTCCAGTAATCTGTTTTAACAAACCCTCCAGTGTGTCTGGTGTATGCCAAAGTTTGAAAATCGCAGAGCTAGTGAATTCACTCACACTCAGAATGAAATCTTTAAGCCAGATTGCTGTACCAGTTAAGATAATGTTTAGCAGCTGCATGTAAAAGAAAACCAAAATAACAGTGGCTTAAATATGATAGATGTTTATTTAGCTTATACATGGAAGTCCAGAGGTAAGAATTTAGAACTGGTAGTGTGGCTTCATGGCCATCAAGGCCCTACTCTCTCTCTCTCTCTATATATATATATATATATTTTTTTTTTCTCTTCTCCACTAAAATGTAGACCTTCATAGTCAAAGTGCCTCATGGTTCAAAATGGCTGCTGGAACTCCTGTGATCACACCAGACTTTCCAAGCAAGAAGTAGGAAACAAGGGGGAAAGAGAAACAGTAATCTTCTAGATGAACTGACCTTCTTTAAGAAGCCTCTCTGGAAACTCCAACCAAAAACTTATTCTTCTATAATACTGAATAATTCTCATGGTGAGAGAGGTCAGGAAACATCCTTTCTGCTGGTCATGTTGCCATGTGAAATAAAATGAGGATTCTTTAGTGAAGAAGAGAGGAAGTGAAAATGGGAAGGCAACTAGCAGTCTCTTGTAGAGTTGCAAACTGACTCCACCTTTGGGCATCACAAGCAGGAGTGGGAGGTGCATCCGGGGAGGAAGATGGTGGCTCTCCTTCTCCCCACCTTCCAGGAAAGTTAATAAAGATCTGAACAGAGAGATTTGGAGAAGAAATTTTGGGGGGAGAATCTGAGACCTGAGGTTGGGCAGACTGGATCAAGAGTGGGGAGGATGGTGCCCAGAGGATTTTGTTACTTGTCAAGGGACCATGTGTTTAGATGGCTTCCTTTTGGGACTCGAAGGAAAGCCCTAGGGGTGAGGACTTTAAACTTTGCCTTCCCATATTGAAAGTTTCCTTCTGCAACTGCCCCAGGTCTTCAGGAAAGCGTGGCACAGTCCAGCACCTGCACACTTCGTGGCGGTGGCCTTGGGGAGAATGAAGGGCATTGCAACAAGGGGAAGGGGAGGGTTTCAGGGCAGGCAGGCACAAGAGTGCCCGTTATGCATTACAAAAGAATACAGCAACTTAAGAAATAATATATAAAAAAACTGAACTCAGTTGAATCAGCTGACAACCACGCTCTTTGCCCTTCCACCCTCCCTCCTTTTCTCTGCCTGGTATATGGATGCTGTAGCTGGGGCTCTAGCAGCCAATTTTGACCTTGGGGCCACACTGAAGATGGAAGCCATCTATGAAGGATAACAGTGTAGGAAGAAAGAAAAAGCTCGATTTCAGGATGTACATCTACTTCCAGCCTGGGTCTGTCTGTCTCTGGGCTTCTTTTATGTATGAAATAAAAAAAACAAACCCCTGAATTTGCTTAAGCCACTTGTAGCTTTTAGGGACTTGTCACAAGCTGCTGAATGCAATTCCTAACTGCTAAGAGGCATCTTTCGCCATGTAGGAGCATGATGTGCTTATAGGTACATTCATTACAGTTGTAATTAATGTGAAAAATTGCAGCTTTTTATGAAGGGGGGTTAGATTGTGACATTATGAGAGTAATATCTGCAATCGGCATTTGTAGTATGGTCTGAGGATAGCTGTGGACTCTCGTTACCCTAATAGGAGGTGACAACTTGGTGTTGCAACCAGAATCCTGGTGGCAGCTGCAGAATCAGTGCTCTCTGATTTGCTAGTTGTTCGAGAGGCCTTGCAAGGTGGGTGAACTGGTACTAACACTCAGGCTGCCTTGGAGAGGCTTTCATGCATTAAAGAAGATGATTTCTTTAAGCAGAAGAGATGCGTGTCGATGTGAGAACCAGGCCGCAGGGCCCTTGAGTAGAGACGTAGAAGAAACTGGGAAGAAAATGTGATGGGAGAACTCATTGCAGGTCTCTAGGCTGTGGCCAGGTTTCTTCTTCCATCAAGCAGTGGAAGTGAACTCAGGTTACATCAGGTGGAGACAGATACATGGACTTAGCTTCTAGAATGTCTCGTAAGGTGCTTCTCTTGCATTCTCTACAGGGTGGCTAAGTTTAAGGGCTACTTGAGGGGTGACAAGGAGTATAAGATTGAGAAACAAATTGGGGATCCCTGGGTGGCTCAGTGGTTGAGCCCCTGCCTTCGGCCCAGGGCTTGATCCCAGAGACCTGTGATCGAGTCCCGCATCAGATTCCCCGCAGGAAGCCTTCTTCTCCCTCTGCTTATGTCTCTGCCTCTCTGTGTCTCTCTCTCATGGATAAATAAATAAAATCTTACAAAAAAAAAAGATTGAGAAATACTGGTGTATCTTATGGGGTGGATTTCATTATTGGTCCCAAATCCTCAACCTGACCCCAGTTTTTCGCTTTGGGTTCAAGTGGTATCATCTGCTTTGGTCCATGGGATGTTGGGGCTTGTGGTGGGAGCAGAGGCTTGTGATGTGATGGTATAGCTGGACCTGTCCTCTTGCATTCTAGTAGCTGTGAAACACTGGCCCTTGGGCTTGGACCCTGGAACCAACCTGACCCCAACCTACAGCCTGGAGCACCTAGTCAAGCACAGTCAGGATCAGCCAATGCAAGATCAACCTGCGGACCCATGAGCCCAGAAGAAATGCTTTTTTGGTGAGATCTGGTGTGGGGCTTGGGGGGCGGGTTGCTACACAGCGTTATGGTGACAATAATTGCCTGACACATATGGGGCTTCCTTATGGTGGATCCCTGATCTCTTAAAAATAATGAGTTCCACTTTAAAAAAAAATCTGGGGATACATCGTGACAAAATTCTCCAAGTTTTTTTTTCTTTTGTTGTTGTTGTTGTTGTTTTTTTTTTTTTTTTAGATCCGAGAGGATCATTGTCTCTGATGCAGAACCTACCTCGCAGTTATTTCTTTCTGGCTCTGGTCCGGATGCCATCGGTGGCTGCCACTAACGAGATGGAAGTGGATGATCATTTGATGGAGATGTTCGGATGCTTCGTGGCTTTTGCAAGCTTCCTACTCCTCCTCGGATGTCTTAACTCCCGCTGAGCACTGGTGTTCCTTTGAAGAAGTGACTTAGTGGTGCTTTCGTCCTATCCTCTCTGCAACTGGAAGGCTTTCCGGACCCGCGTGGGAATCCACAGGCTTTGGGTTAATGGGGTTGGCCATTAAGTCAGATATCTGTTTTTAGTTTAATTAATTAAGAGTCATTTGGTAGGGGCTCCTTCTTTACTTGCCGTGAGCAGGATGTGAAGTGAAAATCAGCTCTTTGCCAGGATTCTTTTTCCTCTGTGTCTTCAAATGTATGTAAATATCTCAAGACTTGGCTCGGTGTAGACAAAACAGTTTTGCTTCCGATGTTTTTAATGTCACGTAGATACAGCCACATTATAGCATCTTTGAAGAGTCATTTTGAAGGAATTCTTCAAGGGAATCGCTGAGGCATTGGTTTCTAAGAGCAGTTACTATTTATCACAGAATTTTATGGCCTCAAAACGTTTTGTGTGCAGTAGAGAAAAGTAGCATTAAAATACATTATATTTAAAAACGCGATCCGTTGAGTCGTCAAATGAACAAATGTATTTAAGCCCTAAGCAAAAAAACACAAGAGCATGATATATTGATTTTGTCTTTCCTTTTGAGCATGATTATAACATAAAAGAAAATTCTAAATTAAATTCAAACCCACAATAACCCATCATTTATGACTGGATGTGTCATGGTCGTGAAAGAGTGCAGTCAGAGAGTCACATTTTTAAAGACAGAGTTATGAAAGCACAAAGAAGCTGAGCTTTATCTTCCTGCAGTTTTTATATTAAGGAGCCAAGCTTTTTTAATTTCCTAAATGCTTCTCTTGCAATGGGGTGTTAGAGAACCTCATTTGTTTCTTAAGTCAATGGATTGGGGCTTTATCCCCTGCAGGCCAGCATTCCCTCTCAGCCTTCATTTAAGGCTCTCTCAGCCCTCAGGCTCATTACTGCCCAATACTTTATTATTAAAAGTGTGGCTTAGGGGCGCCTCGGTGGCTCAGTCAGTTAAGCGTCTGCCTTCTGCTCAGGTCATGATCTTGGGGTCCTGGGATTAAGCCCCATGTTGGGCTCTCTGCTGGGTGGGGAGTCTGCTTCTCCCTCTCCCTCTGCACCCTTTCCCTCTCTCTCAAATAAATAAGTAAAATCTTAAAAAAAAAAAAAAGTATGGCTCCAGGGGCCTGCAGTATTGGCTTCACCTAGGGGCTTGGGAGAAATGCAGAATTTCAGGCCCTGCCCCAGACTTACTGTGTCAGATTCTGCATTTTAACACCATCCCCGGAGGACTTGTGTGCACACTAAGTGGAAGGGTCAGACTCTATCTTTATCTCAGTTGCCAGAAAAAGGTTACACATCAGCCACCTCACCCTATAGGTACCTGCTATGCTCCTGGTCCCCTTTTCCCCACTTCTGGGAGGATGTTTTATTTTATTGTTTTTTTTTTTTTTTTTTTTTTTGAGGGAAAGAGAGAGAGAGAGAGAGAGAGCAAGCAGGAGTGGGTGTGTGGGCAAAAGTAGGAGAGAGAGAGAATATTAAGCAGGCTCCATGCCCAGTGTGGAGCCCAAAGTGGGGCTTGATCTCAAGACCCTGAGATTATGACTCAAGCTGAAATCAAGAGTCAGAGGCTTAGCCGACAGGTGCCCCTAAAAGAATGTCTTTAAATGGCAGGTTTACTGAGACAAATGCTCAGTCACATCCCTTGATTCATGAAGCCCTTAAACAGGGAGGGAGAGAACATATACTAGGCTGTAAATCCTGAAGGAAGTCTGCTACATGGGAGTGGGAACCATCCCCCTGATTGCAGGTGACTTTGTGTGGATGAAAACTTGGCTTGAGTAGTTCTGGCTTGGGGCAAAGGGAGCTGCATTACAGCTACCACAGGGGACTGGACTGGTCACCATAGGGTCTAGCTTCCCCTGTAGGGCCTCCTGTTCTACAGGTGGTTAGCAGTGGAGACTGACAGGGTCTCTAGGGGCTGAGCCTTTGGCCCAAGACACCATGAAACAAGATTTACAAAATGTTTCATTTATGGAGCACCTACTATCTACCGGGCACCAAGCTGACTGCTTTACACACATGATCGCATTCAATTCAAACCCTTCTGAGAGATGTAGCTCTTGCTATTATCATTTATGGACAAGAGAACTGAGAGGAGGTCAAGTGGTTGTTCAAGAACCCTTGACCCATAGGAGTACAGTGGAATTTGAACTCCGGATTGTCTGACACCAAACCCAGGCTCTTTTTATTCCATAAGTACCTGCTCTTCTCAGGGCAATGAGCCAGGGTTAGGGCTTCAGGGTTCATGGCCAAGATTGCTCCCCATCCCCACAAGGATGATGGTAAAGAGAGAAGTAAAGGGCAGGGTGCATTAATGGTGGGCACAATGCCTGGTTCCTTCGTTCTCCCATCCTCACAGAACTACTCTTGTTTGTGTGTGTGCCTCGGTGTGAAAGTCCAAAAGAGCTTCCTGGACCATATTTCCTATAGCTGATAATGGCTGAGTATGTGAGCCACCCTGGGGCCATAGACCACAGAAGTCATTGGAGGAGAGCTAGGGGCTGCTTTGTGCTCTTGCACCATGAAATGGGAAGGAAAATAGGAAGTGAGAAGGAGGCCCATCATGCACGGGCACAGAGCGAGAGGAGGAAGGGTCTAGCTGGTTCCTGCTTTATCCCAGTACCCAGCCGACTAGTAAAATGTGCTCCATGGATGGTCTCAAGTTGCCACCGCCTCCTCCCATGTGGCTGGGCATGAACACATAGGACACAGACTCACTGGGGAGAGAACACAAAGGACATAGACTCACTGGGGAGAGTCAAGTATCCTACCTTCCTAGGTAGTGAGGCGTACACATTCTCCTTTGCCCAAGCAGAACCCTGGTGGCAATGCCAAAGAAGCTGAAGACAGGTTCTCTACCCTGAGAAATGTTGGCTCTAGTGGGACAGTAGGCAGTGGGTGCTGGATCCAGCAGGCGCAGGCTTGCGAGAACTGATTGTATGTGCCTTTCCCCAACTTTGCTTTTGGTGATGTCATGTTGGGAGCCTGACATGGGCCATGGTGGGAGTCTTTACACCAGAAATTGGCAAATGCTATACACCAGAGAGCCAGTTGTTAAACCTTGACCAGCACACCTCTGGAAGCAGGTATGTATAAAACATGAAAGATCCACAGAGTGGAGCTAAGGAGTAATTCATCAATAAGTCATCTCTGATACGCAGGTTAAGTCCTCTCACAAGCCAGGCAAGCAAGAGAAATCTCTCGAATTGATTTCTAAGCTCTGGCAAATGGTCTTCTGGTTTTTCAAAAATAACTCCAGTGAATCCAGAGTTTGTGGTAAAGGATATTGATGTGGATGATCCATCAGGCATTTAAAAGGATCAAAATGGTGCCTATCATGTTTGAGCCTGCCTCTGGATCCTCCGGGGGGCTTGTTAAAACTCAGATTGGTAGTCCTCACCTTCAGTGTGTCGGATTCAGGAGCTCTGGGCTGGAGCCTGAGAGCTTGCATTTCTAACATGTTCTCAGGTCATGCCGATGCTGCTGGACCAGGAACTACACTTCACACTTTGACAACTGCTGGATGAGAGTCAGAGACCAATTCTGAAGCATTTGCGTGAGAATGTGAGTGAGGCTGGGGTTGCCAGGAGGGGGTTGGTAATGAATGTAAAATGAAGATGTGAAGGAAGCATCCCACTTCTTAAGCACCTGTAATGCACTGGGCACCAAATGCACTGAATTCTCCAGATATTGTTTCCTTTAACACCCTCTCTCTGATTAGTAAATGCATTCAGAGAGGATGTCATGAAAAACAAAGTTCTGGAGAGAACAGCTGTATTCTCCATTGTGGAAAAACTGAGAGGGAAGGTGACAGGGATGAGGGAAGAGAAGTCAGAGATTCATTTTTTCTCCAGAGTCCTGAGCTGGGATGACTATGTCCTAATCTGTTTGAGAGGGGCAAAACATGTCTTGAATATCAGCAGAAGGAAGGACAGTAGTTCCAATTTCCCAGTGCCTGCCTCATCCGGGAGCCCATTCCCCCACAGATCAGGTGCCAAGCGATGGAGTGGGACAGTGGGGTAGGAAGAGCTGCTGTTGCTAGCGTATTGACGCGTATGATTTTCAATCACTAGCACACTCAAGCCTTATGCTATTCCTTTTAATTTTCTCGGTACTGTAATTGTAAATGAAAAGCAATATTGCAGCACATCCAATTATAACCAGATTCCTGTCCCCCAGGACTCATTGAAGAGAAAAAAATATATTTATGGCTGGGAGGAGTCATTAATCTCCTCACTTATGGCTTCGCGTACGGTTGTACAGCGGCTGCAGGATTGGGACTCTCCCTCTCTTTCTTTCCTCTAGAGATGCACTTTATCAAGACTCAGCTGGGCATTTTATTAGAAATTAGGCCTTGAAATATTGGTTTCATAAGCACCTTGGTTAGGATCCACTAAATAAGATTTCTTCTTTGGTCTCTGATCCTCAGGTCATCCATCCTTTCCAGTGGGATGTCTCATTTGCATGAAACTTCTCTTTGACAGTCAAATGCAGTGTTTATTTGGGGGAGACAGAAAGGAGATAAACCACCCCTGGAAAATGGGGAAATGGAATATTTTTGGTTTTGTTTACATGACTGTTGCTATTCCAGAATGATTAAGAACCAACTACAAGTCACTTTTCTCTTCTTTCTTATCCAGACCATCTCTTCCATAATCTTCCTGGTACTTAATGTACATTAATATTTAATGGATTATTACTTAATATTTATGTAACAATAAGTAGAGCATTAATAGTTAATGTATTAAGTATCTCTTGTTGTGTAGCTGTATTTCCATGAGCTTAGGCACTTAAAACAACGCACATTTATTATCTCACCATTTCTCTGCAACCAGAAGCCTAGAGACACTGCATAACTGAGTCTTGGGTGAGGCTGCAATCAAAATATCAGCTGGGATTGTGGTTTCATCTGAGGCTGGACTGGGGAAGGATCTACTACCAAGCATGCATGGTTGTTGGTTGTTAGAAGAACCCAGTTCTCTGCTATGGGACTAATGGTTTTAGTTTCTTGTTTTCAGTTTCTAGAGATCACTGGCAATCCTTTCAACATAGAGCTGCCCAAGATGCATTAGCTTCCTTAATGCCAGCAAAGGAAGGAGAGACAGCAAGACAGATGCTAAAAGCTTATTTAATGCAATCATGTAGACTGTTACCTTTGCTATATTCTATTGATTATGAGCAAGTCACAGGTCATGCCTATATTTAAAGGGAGGAAAACACACAAAGGCATGAGCACAAAGAGGTGGGGGTGATGGAAGGCAGCCTAAGAATTTGCCACAATGACTATCACTATAGTGATGATAATTTAAAAATAGTAATGATAACTATTATTATCTGGTACCTAAACCACATATTAACCTTAAAAGTATCTATTATTATCAATCTCACTTTAACCATTGAGAAAGTTAAGGAGGGTAAGGGGGCTTAGCTAAATCCACACATTTTTTAAGTGAGAAATTGCAAACTCAAGATCCTGCAAGGACCATGCAGGAAAGGTCCATGAATGAAATGGGAAAGGTAGGACTCTAATAAACTAGAGCATGCTTGGTATGCTTTCAAAAAACTGTTCCTGGTCCACTCTAGCTTATTGGACTTTCATTAAGACTCTAGTTAGGGAAATTTTAAGTTTACAACAATATTGAGAGGGGGGTACAGATTCCCTCTGCCCCACACATGCATAGTCTCCCTCATTGTCAACATCACTCACCAGATGGGTACATTTTTTAATTAGAATGAACCTACATGGACACCTCATCATTACTTAATGTCCAGAGTTTACCTTAGGGTTCACTCTTGCTGTATATTTCACGGGTTTGTATAAAATATCTGACATATATCTATGATTCGGGTATCATACAGATTGTTTTTATTGTCCTAATTTTTAAAATTCTGTCATTTATTAAAAAAAGTTCTAGCAGAAATAAATACAACTGCAAAAGCAATTTGTTTTATGAGTTGCTATTTGGTGATGTAAATGCTAGATCTGAATCCAGGTTTGTTGCCCTGGGTGTAGCCTATGTGTCAGAAGCTTTCAGCTGTGAGTGACAGATACACATGGGACAACTCAAACAGAGAAGGGAATTTATGGACTCCTGTCACTGAAAAGGGCGAGACTCCAAAGAATCATGGTTGGATCTAGGGTTCAGATGACATCATCAAGAATGTGTCTCTCCAAAGAACCTAATTAAAAAAATAGGCAAAAAACTTGAATAGGACATTTCTCTAGAGAAGATATCCAAATGGCAAAAAAGCACATGAAAGCATGCTTGGTATCTTTAGTCAATAGGGAAATGCAGGTCAAGACCACAATTAAATACAACTTCACACCTGCTAGGATGGTAATAATAATAATAATAATAATAATAATAATAATAATAAAAAACAAAAAAGAGAACAGGGAAAGGGAACCCAGTGCATTATTGGTGGGGATGCAAATTGGTGCAGCCACTATAGAATCAGTGTGGATGTTCCCTAAAAAGTTAGACGTAGAACTACCATATGATCCAACAATCTCACTTGTGGATATATATTCAAAGGAAATGAAAACAGGATCTCAGATTTCTGCACCCCCATGTTCACTGCAGCCTCCTTCACATTAGCCAACACATAGAAACAACCTAAATGTCCACTGATGGATGAATGGATTAAGAAAATGTGATATAGATATTTTGATATATTTATATATCTCTCTATAATTTAGATATATTTATATATATTCTGATGTATAACTAATATATAGTCTATATATTCTGATACATAGTTAATGTAGTCTTTATATTTTGATATATATAAAAAGTGGAATATCATTCAGTCTTTTAAAGGAAAGAATTCCTGCCATGAACCTTGATGGTGTCATGTTAAGTGAGATAGGTCAGACAGAGAAAGAAAAACACTGCATGATCTCACTTATGTGTAGAACCTTAAGAGGCCAAACTTCTAGAAACAGAATAGGCTGGTGGTTATCAGAGGCTGGGGAAGGGGTAGGGAAAATGGGGGTGGGGAGGTTGGCCAGAAATCCAGTTATAAGATAAGTAAGCTCTAGGGATTAGGTCTAGGGATCTAATGCACAGCATGGTGATTATGGTTAATAAATACTGTGTTATATACTTGAAAGTTGCTAAGAGGGTAGATCTTAAATGTTCTGAAAACAAAAAAGAAATGGTAATTATGTGCTATGATGGAGGTGTTAGGTAATACTCTGGTGTTAACCACTTTGTGATATATAAGTGTATCAAATCGACATATTGCTCATCTTAACCTTACATGATGTTGTATACCAACTATATCTCCATAAGGCTGGGGGTGGGGAAAGAGGGTTCTGATACTCGCTCCTACATGGATGATCATTGAAAATGTGAAATGGGGCAGACATAAAAAGGACACATGGTGTATAATTCCACTTCTCTGAAATATCTAGAACAGGCAAATCCATAGAAAGCAGATTAGAAGTTATCAGGAGTAGTGGGAATACCACGGGAATGCTGAATAGGTGGAAAGTTTGCTTTTTGGTGATAAAAAAGAAAGTTCTGGAACACTAGACAGTGGTGATGTTGGCACAGCATCGTGAATGTGCTAAATGCCACTGTGTTGTACACCTTAAACGGTCACAGTGGTACATTTTATCCTACGTTGTGTGTATTTTACCACAATAATACAAATAAAAAATGATAAAAATAATGAAAAAGAAGTAAAAATAATAGAACACGTCCCTCTTTATCTCTCTACTTGACTTTCGTCTGTGTTGGTCTCGCTTAGTCAGGTTTCTTCCATTGAGGACAAGAGGACTGCCAGGAGATGGAAGCCCATTTTCTTCTCTTTCAGCAACTTTAGTGGAAAGAGGTTACTTCCCCACCTCTCCCACCTGAGCCGAAGGCAGACGCTCAACCACTGAGCCACCCAGGTGCCCCACTGTTCTATTTTTTTTTGTTGTTTATCCATTTGAAACATTAGTCACTGATTCTTCTATCATCATAGAGCCAAAATCGGGTCTCTTAAAGCTTTTTCATGATCACCCTCCCAGTTTTAATTTTATCAGTTTTTATCGTTTTATTGGTTTTTATTAAATCAATACTCAGGCTTTCTAAGAATGGCTACTGTGTGAGACCGGTCACAGATGAGTTCCGTTGTGTGGGTACAGCCCCCTGACCCCATCCCCGGCTCCCAGAATGGATTCCAGCAGCCAGTGGGGCCCAGGGCAGTGTAGCCCAGCAGCGGAGTGGGCTGCAAGCTCTGGACAGCTGGGCGGGGGGGCATTGTGTCCCCAGACTTCAGGCTTCTGTCACTCTGTTCCCAGGGAAACTGTGGGTATCAAGCCAGAGACTTTATATGAAGGTGGGCAAATGGTTTCACTTCCCCACTAGGAAAATCACCAACTCCTCAGCACCGTCTATGACAGCACACGTGCTCGGAGCCACTTCAGGAAGGAGGCTGCTTACTGTCCTCCTTCGTCCCTTCAGAGAGACTTTAATCAGAGTTTAATTGCTCAAGAACCCTTGAGGCCAACAGCTCTGTTAGGCCCCAGGATGCTTTCCTTCCCTCCTGCCTCCCCTGTGTCCCTCACACCGCTGAGGCTGCCGCTGCAGGACAGGCCTTCCTTTATTTTTATTTATTAATTTATTAATTTATTATTTATTTATTTATTTATTTATTTATTTATTTATTTATTTATGAGAGACACACAGAGAGAGAGGCAGAGACACAGGCAGAGGGAGAAGCATGCTCCATGCACGGAGCCCCATGTGGGACTCGATCCTGGGACCCTGGGATCACAACCTGAGCCAAAGGCAGATGCTCAACCGCTGAGCCACCCAGGTGCCGCAGGACAGGCTTTCCTGATCATCAGGAACACATTCTGCCCCTTGAGAAATAACCTGCTTCTCAAGTGGAGCAACACAGGGGGCTAACCGTGGCCATCATTTCACTCCTGCTTTGTTTCGTTGACAAGTGGGGCAGGTGAGCGACTGCCAGCCAGCAGGGAGAAGGCGACCGGGCAGCATCAGGAGCAAGGTGCGGACAGCTCTGATGTCACGCTTCTGTCGTGCAGGGCCCCAGTCCTCCACCACACCCCGGTGCTGCAGTTGGAGGCACAGAGCACTGAGATGACAGCATAGCGTGACTGCCCAGTAGCATATTTTATATGTTAAATGATTAAGATAAACAGTAAGTAATATAATAAATCTGTCACTTTGTCTGGAAAAAGGGCTGAAATTTGCTTGTGGAGATGGGAGTTGGACAGACGTGTGGCTCAGGTCAGCTGGGTGTGGTCTTCTGCATTTACCTGATGTTTCTCATGGGTGAAATTACTTACAAGCAAAAGTGACATTTGCACTACACTCAGACTGTTCCCTGTGGTATTGGTCACAGTGGAACAAATTTAGAACAAGCATTGCTGTACGGCTGCTTAAGGAAGTCATCCCAAACCAGATTCCTTCTATTTTCTTGCTCTGCAACCTTTAGTGTGTGGCCTTTGTCCTCACGGTGTTAAGCTGGCTGCTGCATTTCCAAGTATGATTTCTACATTCCAGGCAGAAAGTAAGGAGGATAAAGGGTGAAGGGCAAAAAACACTTTCTCCTTGAGCACCTTCCCCAGGGACGTCCATCTATCTGTCACTGGTTGGAATGGTACCACACAGCCACCTCTAGCTGCAAAGGAGTCTGGGAAGGTGAGTTGTTTAGTGAGGCCCATTGCTAGTTGGCTCTCTATCATCATCATCTACAGGTTTATTAATAGAGAGCTATAACAGGTCCAAGTTCTAGAGATAACTTTGTTTAACAAATGTCTTCCCATTCGATTTTCTGGAAAGACATCTGATCACAGAGCCAATCTCCCTGGGAGATCTTGAAGAGATTGGAAGACACGTATCAGACTTGAAGTTTCCTATCTGCCCGAATACTTCAATATTTCATTTTTTAGCCCATCATAGGAAAATTAATATTAATTAGCCTCATACACATCAAAAACTCAACAGTTCTGTGCCACGTTTTGTGCGAGGTTACTAAGACTATGAAGATATGATGATGGTCATAAATAATGCCGAACGAGCACATATTCTTTGCAAAGCAATATTCTTCTAAGTACTTGACTCATATCAGCTAGTGGACTTCTCACAATAACTCTAGGAGGTAGGCTTATTATTTCTCCAAATCTATGAAGGATGAAAACACTGAAGCATAGAGAGGTTAAGTAATGTACTGAAGGTCACACAGCCTAGCATGGAGCAACATCATGATTTCAACATGGATCTGTCTTCACAACTGCTGTTGAACCTATAAGGGGCTTAGTATTTAGTTTTCAAGATAAGCACATAAGCAAGTCACCAGTAGGTAGAGGTTATTGGTGACCTGCACAGGTTTTTTTTAATGTTTTAAAACATTAAAAAAAGTTAAGTGCCAATATTTAAAAACTGGGTTTTCCCCCCACAAATTTCTGGGTTACCAGTGTATTTGTCTGTGATCTCCAGAGAAACAGGACCAAGAGGATAGATGTGCCAATGTACAGAAAGAGGTTTATAGAAGAGACTGGCTCATGTGATTGTGGAGGCAGGGAGGTCCCACAGCGGCCGTCTGCAAGCTGGAGGGTACAGGGTAGCTGGTGGTGTAGTTCCAGTCCAAACTCAAAGGCCTGAGAACCAGGTGAGCTGATGGTGTAAATCCCAGTCTGAGTCTGAACGCTTCTGGAGCCAGGAATGCCAATGTCCAAGGGCAGGAGATCTGGATGACTCAGCTCAAGAAGAGAGAGCAAATCCACCCTCCTTCTATCTTGTTGTTCTATTTGGGGCCTCACTGGGTTGGATGATGCCCACCCCAAGGGTGAGGGTGATTTTTACTCAGTCTGCTGATTTAAATGCTAATCTCATCCAGAAACACCCTTGAGGACACACCCAGAAGTAATATTTCACCCACTGTCTGGGCATCCCTTAGCCCAATCAAGTTGACACACAAAATTAACCATCACAACTGGGTTCTCTTGAACAAAACTCAGCATATTTCTCAATACCAGGAGCAGTCCGCACCTATGGCGAGGCTTAGTGGGAGCTGAGTGGTGGCTCCTCCCTTTAGGAGGGCATTCTGTGTCCAGTTCCCCACTCTCCACCACTCCCTACTGCCCTAGGCCTCATTCACTTTGTTCATCCTTGGTTCTGCGTGAGTGAGTTCTGAGTTTGCAATTCGAATTTGGAGTTTGTAATCCGTGCGCTATGAAATGGCATGATGTGTACAACAGAGAAGATAATATTGGAGTCTTTAGGAAGCACACAGAGGAGACTTGAGGCAAACCCTAAACCAGGTCATGTCTAAGCTGGATCTTCAGGGTGAGAGCAAGCTGATTAAATGAGAGGGGAAAAAAAGGTATTTCTGGCAGAGAGAACAGCACAAAGGCTTGGGAAGACACAGAATATTGTTGCCTTCTCTCCTGATATTTGGTGCAATTTGCCATAGTTGGTTATCCATTAATTCGTTTTAAACTAAAGAAAAGAAAGAAAAAATATGTTGCCTGTAATCACCATACCCAGCCTGGGCTTTTGGTACAGCTTTAATTTCACTCTTGTTCTATTGATCAAACAAACAAAAAGGCTTTTTTTTCTTTTTCTTTTTCTTTTTTTTCTGTTTTAAAGAAAAGCTTCTTTTTTAAGCCAGCATTTTGCTTCCCAGTCTGATGCTTGCTTTGTATAGAAATTGATTTGTTTTCTTCCCAGCGTGCTGGGGAATTTACCTTCCCTGCCCTCACCTCGGGTTATACCACAGCTTGAGTCTCTTAAATTGAAAGCTCAGGACGGGCAGGGTTTTCTGAGGAAAGACATGCGTAGACTGCTCGAGTTTGAATCCTGCATCCATCCTCCCTAACTGTGTGTTTCCAGGAGACATCCTTGACCTCTCTGGGCCTCAATGTCCTCATCTATAGAAGGGTAATAGCAGTAGGCTTTACCTTTTAGAGTTATTAGGACTTGCTATGCAAGGAGCACTTGGACCAAGGGCTCCGATGTGGCTCAGTACGTGTGGCTGTTGTTACAGATGCTGCTCAGTGCCTGGGTCTGTGCCAGCTGCTGGGGAGCCAGGAGAGACATGGTGCCAGCAGCAGGGATGCTGAGCTTCTGGCAGGAAGGTGGCAGGAAGGTCTGAGAGGACAAGAACTCTTGGCTTTGCAAATCCCTCGCTTTTTCATCAGAGATGGGAATGCCAATACCACCAACAGCTGAGCCTAAGTCCTTAGTTCCGAAATGTCGCTCTCCGCTGAACTTTGCTGGAAACTTCATGCTGGGTAGATAGACGCATCAGGGCACAGGCGCTGGGCCATTCCACACTGAAATCCTTGGCTGTGCTTTGGGATATTTTCATTCCCTTTAAAGAGAGCCCCACGGTGGGGACAAGACAGGGGGGAGGGAAAGATGTCTGGAAAGAGAAATCCTGGCGATCATGTCTAATGCGGTGCAATGATAAATCAATGTTTGCATTGGGTATACATTTTTGCTTGTGGTAACACTGTTAGAACAGACGTATGCTTGGCAGGATGAGCACTGGGTGTTATGCTATATGTTGGCAAATTGAACTCCAATAAAAAAAAAAAACCAGACCAAATTGCAGAAGAAAAAAAAATCAAGCATGGGGGGTTATACTATATGTTGGCAAATTGAATTTAAATTAAAAAAAGGAAAAAAAATCAGATGGCATCCTCGACTTCGTGCAACAAACCCCAACGTTGGATTCTTCAAGGTGGCTCCTTGTTCTTATTCTGATGAAGCAAATGCTCTTGGGTCTTCACTCTTCCTGCTGCTTCTTCACTATGATGGTGCTTTAGCTGTCACCTTTTGGTGACAAATATGCACCTGTGGGTGTTGAATTTATTCAGCTAGTCCACCTAGGAAAGATTACAAATGAGGAGCACGGGTCAGCAACACGAGACCCACTTGTAAAAGGAAAAAAGGTGGCTTTGGAGCGCTGCTGGGACAGCAACTCCTCCAGCACGGCTCGGGAGGGGGTGTACAATGAGACAACTTCAAATCTAGTGACTACATATTTACAAAGCGAGGCCAGAGGGCAGCAGGAAGGGAGACACAGAGCCTCCCCTGGGATAGTGATTATGCACCATCAAATGTGCAGTAAATTAATTGGCTTGCACGATGTGATATCTGGAATTAATTTGCCATTTCTTTAGTATCTGTGTCCAGTGCTGGGGGTGGTGGTGGTGGTGGTGGTTCAGGGGAGGGGCTGCAAGTGGAGGATGGGAGGCTGAGCGGATACCACTGTGCAGAAATAATTCTTTTTTTTTTTTTTTTTTTTTTAGAAATAATTCTTAAAACAAGCATAGCCAAATGAAGGATGCTCTTTCCGGAAAGAGACTTGACATTCAAGAGGCAATGGAGGGATAAGGAATGCAAACAGCTGTTACGGACTGGGCTGTTGACAATAAATCTTGGTCCAAGCTACTAAAAAAGTCGAGAGGGTGGTGTGGGGAAGGTTCCTGCTGCTCTCTTCCTGGGAGGGGAGTTGGCAGGATGGGGAGGAGAGAGGAGGGAGGCCCCAGGGATGAGAGGGAAAGCTACCCCGCCTACTCTGTCCCCCATAGCGATGTTCCTAAAAGCACCCATGGGGAGAGAGAGAGAGAGAGAGAGAGAGAGAGAGAGAGAGAGAGAGAGAGTTAGTTTCTGGAGCCCAGGGAGAAGCCGGTTCAATCCCAGCTCTTCCCTGGGGGTCTGCTACCCCCTGAACCCTTCACTTAGGTATGGCCTTCACTCATCATAAGGTGCCTGAAAGTTAGGTAACATCCTCTCTATTTTCTCAATGAACTTTACATTCTAGAGTAGTTTCAGATTTGGGGAAAAGCTGCAAAGAGAGTACACAGATTCCAGGGCCCCCCAGTTTTCCCCCTTGTCAATCTCTTGTCTCCCCGGGATGCAGTTGGCCAAAATGAAGCACCTGGCTGTGTTAGGGTGCTCTTCACCAAGTCCCAGATTCTATTTGGACCCATCACACCCCGTTTCCCCATGAATGTCCTTGTCTTTGTCCATTTGAGCTGCTGCAATAAAAATACCATGATTGGGGGGCTTAAACAAGGGACATTTATTTCTCACAGTTCAGGAGGCCAGAAGGCAAGATCAAGGGGTGGGTAGATTTGGGGTCAGCTGAGAGCCTGCCTCCTGGTTCATAGATGGAGTCGCTGTGTCCTTAGCAGTTGGAAGGGACCCAGGAGCTCTGTGGGATGTCTTATCAGGGCACGAGTTGCATTCATGGGGGCTTCCCCCTCGTGATCTACTACTCACCTCTCAAAGGCCCTCCCTCCTTGATACCATTGTAATAGGGGTTCGGGGCAATGTATGAGTTTGACACATGAGTTTGATAACATTTAGTGTCTGGCTCTCCTCCCCTGATATCCAGGATCCCATTCATGGCACCACACTGTGTGCTGCCTCCATGGTCCCCAGGCTCCTCTGGCCTGTGACAGGGTGTCAGTCCCTCGTTTCTCGGGTCCTGGCCATCTCGAGGAGCACGCACTATCTTTCTGCTAACACCTCAAGAAATGAAGCCTCAAGGGGTTAAATGACTTGTCCAAGTTCAGACAGCTCCTGGAGGCAGGGCTGGATTTCTCCTAAGCTGCTTCAGGTCTGGTTTTCAGACTTGTGCTTTAGAATCACCGGGTGGGCTTGCTTAGGACTCACCTCCAGAGTTTCAGATTCAGCTGCTCTGGGCTGAAGCCAAAATTTGCATTTCTAGCAAGTGATGATGATGGTGACTCACATCAGGGGACCACATTTTGGGAACCATGGTCTTCAGCCCAGTGTCTTTTGAGCTGTTTCCCTAGGCCGAACTAATCAGATGGCTGTCAAATCCTCACTTCTCTTTCTGAAGTGTGGAAGTGAAATTAGACTCTGAAATGACGTTCCCTCCCTCCCAGCCTGCCTCCCTTCTTCTCTCCCCTGTTTTGGACATCACCGACCCAGGCACCAGGACTACAGTCTGAGGGGGTGGTTACTCTGGGTAAATAGAAAAGGTGCAGTGTTTGCAGCCTGGTAGAGACTGGTTTGTACCCCATTCCATCACATCTGAGCCGGCTTTGTGGCTTCCTGTGAGTGTCTGAGTTTCCCTGTCCTCATCTGAAAAATGTTAATAACTCATTCCTACTCTAGACCGTGAGCTGCAACGGTTACTGAAAAAGAGACTAGCAGATGAACAGCCTGAACTCCACATGTTCCCTTGGAAATATTGATATATTATTAATAGATAGTTTCTTCTTGAGAAGATTTCTATATTATTGATTCAAACTTTAGTCTTTCCTTCCTGCCTCCCCCTTTATTTTATTTATTTATTTATTTATTTATTTATTTATTTATTTATTTATTTTAAGATTTTATTTATTTATTTATTCATGAGAGAGAGAGAGAGGCAGAGACACAGGCGGAGGGAGAAGCAGGCTCCATGCAGGGAGCCCGATGCAGGACTCGATCCCAGGACCCTGGGATCATGATCTGAGCCAAAGACAGATGCTCAACCACTGAGCCACCCAGGGGCTCTCCCCCCCACCCCCTCCTTTTAAAATGCTGCTACAAAACTGAGATGAGCTCAAAGCAAAACCTGCATTTGGTTAACTACTGATGTCAGAATGAATGCACCAAGGGAAATGCACAACGGAGCCTCATTGAACTTAAATAGTAAATGACAAAATAAACCTTTATGTCACTATGTCACTAGCTTCCAGCCACCTGGCATTCCTTGGGGAATTCCGGGGAGAAAGAAATGACCACACCATCGTTAGCTACTTAAAAACAAGTCACTTGCATTACATGTCATCTTCTGGAGCCATCTATGATGGGATAACTCCAGGTCCTCGCCTGAGATGACTTTGACCCTGACGCTATTTTACATATTTCTTAACAAGGGTCTAGAGGAGGAGATGCAGAAAAATGTGCAACCTCCGTGCATTATCTGTGAAAGTGCTGCGAGGCTTTTGAAACTCCTGAAGAATTCATCATGTTAGGTGCACCCCCATTAATGATTTATGCTATTTGCAAGCTCTCTTCATCTACTTTGATTTGAGGCTCAGTGTGACTTGCAAGGCAGGCCGGATTCACGGTAAAATGTGGAACTTGGGTTGCTTTGTTTGCTACCCTGCACGTCTCTCCTCCTTAATCATTTAAAACACTTTCCAACAAACACAGGTTTCCTAAAACAAAGTACAAGATCATCATGCACACGGGCCCCAGGGGGTGCAGGGAGCCGAATTCCGCATGTGTTAGCATATTTAATCATCCCATTTTGGGGAGGATAATCCGTTCTAATTTTCTTAGACTCTGTTCACTCGATTTCATTATTTTCTTTACTTCAAAGATCAACCTGACGACTATTTTTCTTCACAACAAGGCTTATGGTATTACTCTAAATCCATCTGATTTCATGGCCTTCAGGGCTGCTTTCATGTATTATGAATTTCTCAATTGGCAGTGTTTATTAGATGGAAACTTACAACTCTTTGTAGAAGTGTTATCTTGCAGAAATTGTTGCTAGGGTAAAAAAAAAGAAGAGAAGGAGATATTAATGTTTTTTCAGAGGAAGGCTAAGGAATAGTTTGCAAAACCTCCTCAGAAACAGTGTGTTATTGGATCATGCTTTGGAGATGTGTGCTGTTTTCTTTTTGTTTCCTGGTTACTCTCCCTCCAACCCCAGTTAAGCAGTGAGTTGGCTCTGTGTGTGCCTTGGGCTGTGTTTGTGGGCACTCTCATCTCCTTTTCCTCTCTCCCACTTCAAAATCCTGAACCCATTAATAAAAACAGGGTTTGACCACAGAGGGCTTAGGAAGGGGGCTTCATATAGATTCCTGGATTTCTGACCTAGCAGAGCAGCAGAGAGAGCTAGCAGATTTTGAAGCAGGAATCTCATATGCCTGCAAACAACAGAGATGACCATCTCCTGATTTGTGGCTTAAGGAGTCCACAAAGTGGTTTAAGCAAACACAGAGAAGACCCAAGGCAAGCAGAAGACCCAGAGCTGGCGTGCCAGTGACACAAAGCGATCAGGGATTTCTATCTTTTTGTTCTTCTATCCTCACTTTACGATTTCCTTTCTTTCTCAAGGTTGCCTTATATTGCAATGTGGCTGCTAGGGCACCAGCCATCACCTCTGCATTCTTGGCAGGAGGAAAACTGAAAGAGTGCTTCTCAGAGGTAAAGCAACTCCTTTTGAAAGATCTGTCACTTATGATACATCTACTTAGACCTCACTGGCTAGAACTTAGTCACATGGCTGTATCGAGCTGAAAAGGAGACTGGGGAGTTCAGCATTTATAATGGAGTTCTCTTACAAAGGAAGAAAGGAAGATGGGTATTTGGAAAGTAATAGCAATGCATGCCGCAGACCTGAAGGGGCTAATAGACTGAGGCAAGGTAAGCTTCGTGTGTGCTCTAGGTGGATCAATGAACATAGACCAGACACTGTGTGCCCTCTGTCCTCCTTGATGAATTGACACAATGAAAAACCAGTAGAGGGGTGCCTGGGTGGCTCAGTCCATTAAGCACCTGCCTTCGGCTCAGGTCATGATCCCTGGGTCCTGGGATGGAGCCCTGCGTTGGGCTCCCTGCTCAGTGGGGAGCCTGCTTCTCCCTCTCCCTCTGCTGCTCCTCCTGCTTGTGCTCTCTCTCTCTCTCAAATACATAAATAAAATCTTTAAAAAGGAAAAAAGAGAGAGAGAAAAAAGAGGAGAATCCAGTAGAACCTTGCCACAACCTTGGAGGTAGGAGTAGGGAAGAGCCTAAGACCTCAGGCCAAAGGAATGAGGCTTGAAATAGAAATTAAGCAGAGTTATAGAAAAGAAAGAAAGCTTTGATTTCTTAAACATATGAATTCAGATTGAGATTAGTAATAATTATTGGAGTAGGGTATCTAAGACTGCAAGCTTTCCTTCAAGTGCTTTCTTTTTTTTTTTTTTTTTTTAAGATTTTATTTATTTATTCATGAGAGACACAGAGAGAGGCAGAGACACAGACAGAGGGAGAAGTAGGCTCCTGCGGGGAGCCTGATGTGGGACTCGATCCTGGGACCCCAGGATCATGCCATGGGCCAAAGGTAGATGCTCAACCGCTGAGCCACCCAGGGATCCCACTTTCTTTTTCTTTCTTTCTTTCTTTCTTTCTTTCTTTCTTTCTTTCTTTCTTTCTTTCTGTTAAGCACCAGGACTTGATTGTCTTTGTTGTAAAATGTGTCATGTTGGAAGGCTTGAGCAGCATTTTTCTAAAATGACCCACTAATTGCTGAAGACTGG
Source organism: Canis lupus familiaris (assembly GCF_011100685.1). Lineage (NCBI taxonomy): Eukaryota > Metazoa > Chordata > Mammalia > Carnivora > Canidae > Canis > Canis lupus. The sequence continues at coordinate 29,539,461 of NC_049227.1, forward strand.
GGGCTATATATTTTACCTCTACAGAGCACTTGACAAACTTAGGCACTTCATGTGTATTTGCTAAATGAATAAATTAAAGATGGTAATCTAAGAGATTTTAGCCATGTTGTGTTTTCTTGGCCATTTGTACCTCTATATTTGTCAAAATGCCTTGAGCTGCAAGTTACAGAAACCGAAGTCAAAATGGTTAATATGCTGGGGATCCCTGGGTGGCTCAACAGTTTAGCGCCTGCCTTTGGCCCAGGGTGTAATCCTGGAGTGTCGGGATCGGGTCCCGTGTCAGGCTCCCTGCATGGAGCCTGCTTCTCCCTCTGCCTGTGTCTCTGCTTCTCTCTCTCTCTCTCTCAATCTCTCTCTCTCTCTCTCTGTCTCATGAATAAATAAATAAATAAATAAATAAATAAATAAATAAATAAAATCATTTAAAAAATGCTTAAGAGGAAAGCTAATTTATGACTCTTATAATTTAAGCTGTAGGCTTCAGGCATGGCCCAATCTAGGAGTTTAATGATATCATTGGGACAAGGTTCTATATTCTCCAAAGAACTTTTCTGTATATTGGCTTCATTCTCAGATAGACTATCCCCTTTTGGGGCTAGAATGACTGTTAGTATCCCGTGAAAATTTATTTTTTTTAGCTTTGATTCCAGAGAGTAAGAATACCATTTCTCAGGCAGCAGCAGGAACTCTCTCTCGACTATGTTGTTGGCTCTGGTTGTTCTGACATGGGATAAGAACCTTCTGAGACCATTTCACTAGTGTGTGATAGGCTTTAAGACTCATGCCCATTGTGTCAATCTGGGTCGAGGCAGGAGAAAGAAATACTTGAACAGAATAATTTAAGACAGATGGGTCAAATCCAGTCCATTGCCTGCTTTTGTAAATAAAGTTTTATTGGGACACACCAATGCCCATACATTTAAGTGTGCGATCTATGGCTGCTTTCAGACTAAAAGATAGCAGAGTAGAGTACTTACAACAGAGACTGTATGACCTACAAACCCAAAACTTTTACTATCAAGCTCTTTATGGAAAGTTTATCCACCTGTAATTTTATATAAAGGGGCAATGCAAAATGAAGCCCTGAACAGGAAAAAGAGAAGAGGAAGATATCATGGAGGGAGAACCTGCCAGAAGCATTTATCTTGAGGGCTGAAGGAATAAAGAGAAAAGATTAGAATTACTAAAACTTACAAGTCTGGGGAAGGGGCCCCGCAGAATTGAAGCTTCAACCTCCAACGAAGGAACGACTTGGTGCTGATGGTGTTACTGAGGGGATGCAAGGAGGCTGCTTCTGTAAGTGTTGAAAAACATGCAAACTGTCACCAGCTGGAATTTATTTGGGGATAAACTACCATTGTGGATGCAAAAAAGCATTGCTGGGGTGATGCTGATGGAGCAGAAGCAGCCACAGGAAGGAGAATGTCCCCCCCTTGCTCCTCCAGCCTGGAGTGGCAGGGTCCAAGCAGGAGAAGCAGGGAAGGGGAAATGCGCTTGCAGAGTCCTGGCCCCAGCATCGCAGGGCTGAGTTTGGGAGCATGGGCTTTGGAGTTGAAATACAATAGCTAAGAAGCTAGCCCACCCCACTCTTTGGCTCCTCAGCATTCATCCACACGCTTCGACATGTATTTGAACTTCCAGCGGCAGCACAGACAACTCTACGCTTTACCTAATAACACACAGCTATCCCGCATTCAAACAAAGGCATTTCTCAAAAAAAAAAAAAAAAAAAAAAAAAAGGCATTTCCCAGAAGCTCCCCAAAATGAGGAGTTTCAAAGTCACAACAGTCATTATGTCCATTTCTGGGCTATGTTAATTACCCTCCAAAATCAGCCATAATCTCATCAGAATATTCTGTTACTTAATGACTAACATGCAAAGTTAACCGCCCTACCAAGACTTGTATAACAGGGAAGAAGAAAAGAGTATACACGCGTTTGCGCGCGCGCACACACACACACACACACACACACACACACACACATACCCCAAGCGAGGGAGAAGATCTACATAGCACTGTAGTCCTTGCTTCTGTAACTGGCCATGATTGTGACCCTGTTATTATGCACTCCTCCTCCCCATCTCATACTTGTTTTGTCCTCAGCCAAGAGCTCAGCTGGTTGGGTTCTTCACCAGGTGGTAAAATTCAAACTTTCATTTGCAAGGGGTTGGAATTCTCAACCCGATTTTTAATAATGCTGGTATGGAAGTACTGAGAGAACCCTGGAGAATCTTCTGGTCCGAACGAGTCCTCCTGCTGTTGTGGTTATGGCAGCAGCCTCCTGTTCCTCTTCATGATTGTGACCCATCTCCCCAACCCGTAGAGATGCTCTCTTCTTTGCTTGTTAGTTCAGTGGCATAAGGACCCCCAAATATCCAGATGGCACTCTCATTTTCTAACTCAATGACTACTGTTGTGTCCCCTGGTGGAAGCATTGCCTGCATGGAACTAAGATCTCCAAAGCAGGAGAGCTCAAAGTTGTGAGGATGGGGAGCAAAAATCCTGCAAGTGGTTGTGACGGTGAGAAGAGATATTCCCACCGTCACCCCTTGATTCCTGGCCCCAGGTGAAGAACCAGCACCACGAGTTGGGTGCTCAATCCAAGCATATATTGCCTTCCATAGACAGAACCTCGTCCTTTCTGGCTGTCACCTCCTCAGTTGCTTTGTAACTCAGCCTCTTTCTCCATCATCCTATGAGGCCAGCTGTACCTAGATGAGGGGTGACTGGCAAACCAGTGGATTCCTTGGGCATGAGCTCACGGATGCATCTATTTTGTTGTGAGGCATATTTCTTGATCGGGAGCAATCAATATAGGGGGAGTTGTCATGATGTGGATTAGGGTGTACTATGAGCCCAAGCACAGTGGTACCTGCAGAAACATCGTGGAGATGGACGATACCTATGGGCAGAGCATGTGTGTGTGCCAGTGAGGTGGAATCTGTGCCCCATCTCCAATGGAGCGGATCAAGCACTTGTCCTGCCATGAGGTGGCTGGCTGTCCCCCGTACTGTTGAGCTTCAGCACTGGTCTCTGCTGTGGGCCAAGTAAGCACCTGGTTAATATCAGTGGGGAAAAGTCCACATTGTTGAACCCATGCATAGCCTCCATCCCTGCCACCCTGGTTAGTTTGCACAGGGGAGGGTGAATGGGGGTGAATGACAGCCAGAGAACGCACCTTCCTGCCCATCAGGTTACTGAGAATCCTCTCTAGTGTGGATTTATGTCTCACGGGATCACTCTGAGCCCACTCCAAGGTGTCCCTCCACATGTACTTCCTACAGGCCTCCCTGTTGCCAGCTTCTTTTCCAGGTCTGTTCTTTCTCTGAACCTCCCCACCCCACCAGATGGTTAGCAACTGGCCATGTATTGGGGGAAGCTACAGGCTTCTAATTCTGTCTTGGCCCAGATGCACTGCAAAGTTCTGACCACTGGAGGAATCTCCTTCACCGCTGTCCTTCTGGGCCACTTCTGAGTCGAACTGGAAGGGCTGGAGCTGTCCATTCCTGGTTGGCACCAGCCGGGTCTAGCCCCTGCCATTTATCTTGACACTTCGTAGAAAACTTTATCTTTCAGGCCTCTGTGTTTTTGGCTCAGCCCAGAATGCCCTTACCTCATTGTCTGTCTGTAAATCCTCTCCCAACAACACTGCATCTTTGCTAATACTGTTCCTGGGCCCTTGACAGGTGCCTCTGCTATTATGCTTGTTTCAATGCTTTTATTATTTATCCCACCCAAGTATCAGCTGTGTTCTCTTGCCCCAACCCCACCCAGAATTCAGAAGGCATCAGCTTGAACCCCTATTCTGTTTCCCCTCAGTATCCAAAGCTCACCTCAAAATGTCTGCACATTCCCAGAATGCTTACGTTCTTCACTGCTGACTTTCAAATCTAGATTTTGCAACTATTTTCTCTGACTTTTGCCATGCTAACCTGGTGGTGAAATTAAGCTCTGTTGACAATGTGTAGCATGCTCTTTTATTTTGAAAGATCTATTTATTTATTTGAGAGAGAGAGGGAAAGGGAGAGAGAATATTAAGCAGGCTCCATGCCCAGCACAGAACTTGACACAGGGCTGGATCCGTGACCCTGAGATCATGACCTGAGTCAAAAATCAAGAGCTGGGCACTTAATCAGCTGAGCCACCCAGGCACCCTGTAGAATGCTGTTTTAAATGGGATTTTTAAAAAAAATCTACTAAGCTTCTTTTTCATATATAGCAGTGGTCTGTAAACTTTTTTTGATGAAGAGTCAGACAGTAAATATTTTTGGCTTTGGGAGCCATATGGAGTCTGTTGCAACCACTCAGTTCTGCTGTTGCAGTGCAAAATCAGCCATAGACCATAAAGAAACAAATGGGTATGGCTATGTTCCGATAAAACTTTATTGATGGAAGTTTGCAGAGGGCTGGATTTGGCCAGTCTATGGATTGCAGTTTACTAATTTATTAATTATAATTATTAAGAAGGCTATGAGTTTGGGTTCATGAAAGTTGTATTTTTAGTCATCTTACATTCTCTTGCTTAGAAATTTTTTTTCCATTGATTCTGAACACTTGAATTTTTCAGGTGTACAAATCATCTCACCTGATTCTTAATCCCTTTGGGCTGCTGTAACAAAATACATAAACTTAAACAATGAATACCATGGCTTAACACACAGATATTTATTTCTCATGGTTATGGAGCTTTGAAAGTCCAAGATAGATGTGCAGCAGATTCAGTATCTGGTGAAAACCCACTTCCTGGTTCATAAGTGGTCATCTTGCTGTTTCTTCGAATGGTGGAAGGGGGCAAGGGAGCTCCCTGTGGTCTCTTTTTAAGGGCACTAATCCTATTCAGGAGAGGTTTACTTTCATGACCTAATTGCCACTCAACGGCTCCACCTCCTAATACTATCATCCTGGGGGTTAGGAATATATACAGGAATTTGGGATATCCTCGTCTGGCCATCCTTGGCCAGTGGTAGTTGGTCTGCTGTTCTTGGCAATGGCAACCCAGTTTGGCAAGAATCCTGCCACGCTAGTTTAGCAGGAGTTCCCCATCCTTGATACCTAACCAAGTTTCTCCCAGTAATTCTCCATCCAATGACTCCCTCACCTTACCCCATTAGCTATAAATCCCCAGCTATCCCTATTTTACTTGGAATTGAGTTCAATTTCTCTCCCCTATTGTAGTAGTCTGGAAGAGTCTCCCTTGATTGTTTAACTTGTCTGATGCAATTTTTCTTTGACACAACCTAACAACTTTTATTCTTAATTTCTTTCTCTTGTCTAAATTCATCAGTGATTGCCCGTTGACCAATGTTAAATAGTAGTGGCGACATTGGAAGTATTGGTCCTACTCAAGGCAGGAAACAGGACTGAAGAGATTTCAATGAAGGGGCTATTTCCAAGGTGTGGGCAGGGCTAAGGAAACCCAAAAAGAGATGAAGCACACCAGGGCTAGCGACAATGGAGTAGCTTTACAGATACCCTAGACACAAAAAAGAAAGTGGAGAAAGCAGTTGCCAAAACTCCATCAGAACAGGAATGGAGGTAGCACCTGGGTGGCTCAGTGGTTAAGCATCTGCCTTTGGCTCAGGTAGTGATCCTGGGGTCCTGGGATGGAGTTCCACATCGGGCTCCCCACAGGGAGCCTGCTTCTCCCTCTGCCTGTCTCTGCTCTCTGTGTCTCTCATGAATAAATAAATAAAATCTTAAAAAAAAAAAACCCAGACAGGAATGGAGGGTGCCTCATAAGAGCTGTGACTAAGATAGAGGAACATAGTACTGCTAACCACAGCTAGAGGAGAGGGCAGCCTAGTGACTGATAGCACTGGCTTCTCTGTTCTCCTGCTCCCTGACCTTCTGCTGGTGTCTCCTTTGGAAAAACTCAGCCTGAAGCCAGAAGGTAAAGGAGGCTGGTGATGGAGTCCAATGAGGTTGGCCTCCTGGAATATAGAGCATGGAGGAGCCAGCTGGACAGTGGATATGGGGAGGAGGTGTCATGAGAACAAGCATCATAGGAGACATTGTTGACTCCTTCTGTAGGTTCAGTGAAAAAGTTTCTAGTGTTTGCCAGTTAGGCATCTTGCCAGTTTGGGGAGTGAAATGGAGATACCAGTAAGGAAATACTTACTTTCAAACAGTTTTTTCTTTTCTTTTCTTTTCTTTTCTTTTCTTTTCTTTTCTTTTCTTTTCTTTTCTTTTCTTTTCTTTTCTTTTCTTCTTTTTTTTCTTTTCCTTTCTTTTTTTTTTTTTTGAGATTTTATTTATTTATTTGAGAGTGAGAGAAAGCAATAGTGAGGGGGAAGGGCAGAGGGAGAGAGAGAAGCTGATTCCCCACTGAGTGGGAAGCCCAATGAAGGGCTTGATCCCAGGACCCTGAGATCATGACCTGAGCTGAAGACAGACACTTAGCTGACTGGGCTACCCAGGTGCCCCAAGCTTTTTCTTTTTCTTCTCTTTTTTCTTTTTTTTTTTTTTTAAGATTTTATTTATTTATTCATGAGAGACACAGAAAGAGAGAGAGGCAGAGACACAGGCAGAGGGAGAAGCAGGTTCCATGCAGGGAGTCCGATGTGGGACTAGATCCTGAGATCCCAGGATTATACCCTGGGCCAAAGGCAGGCACTAAACTGCTGAACCACCCAGGCATCCCACTTTTTCTTTTTAAAACAGAAATGGATATTTAATTTTATCAATGTTTTTTATTTATTTATTTTAAAAGATTTTATTTACTTACTTGAGAAAGAGACACAGCAGGAGTACGGGAGGGGCAGAGGGAGAAGCAGGCTCCCTGCTGAAAGAGGAGTGGGATGTGGGGCTGGATCCTTGGACTTCTGGATTATGACCTGAGTCGAAGGCAGACATTTGACTGGCTGAGCCACCCAGGAACCTCATCAATACCTTTGATTATCTATACAGATGATAATCTTTACTCTATTGACATGGTGAATTATATTAATGCAGAGCATAGTTTGAGGAATTCTTGCATTCCTGTGAGAATCTCCACTTGGTCATGGAACATGAGTGCTTTTGGATTCTGTTTGTTGGTATTTAGATTTGTACATGGATTTTCACAAGTGAAGAAGATTCCGGTCTATATTTTCTTCTCTGCTTTGTTTTTTCCAGCTTAATGAAAACATGGATAACTTTTCTTCCTTTTTGTTTTTGAAAAATCTATTCTCACTTTGGGTTATTTTATTTTATTTATTTTTTATTTTATTTTCTTTTTGCCCCTTGCCAGCTAAGCTTTGAAATGTATTTCTTCTAAAAACTAATTTGGGAAAATGTTCTACTTCAGCAATATGAGTTTGCCTATCTTAGATGGGACAGGATAGTCTGGGTTAATCTCCAATTCATGGATTTTGAGGGAAAAGTAGCTTGAAATAAGCCAGGAGAGGTAGCAGTGACCTTTAGGCAAAGCTTTGCAAGGATTTGGTTTCACTTTAAGGACAAAGTCAGAAAAGGGTTTTCAATATGGCAATTGCTCAATCAGATTTTACCTTTTGAAGATCTCATGCTGACTTTCTCATCATGGGAAAATTACTTTACTCCTCTAAGGTTTAGTTTCCACATCTGTGTATCACAGAAAACAAAATCTATGTTATGAGGTCTGAGAAAATCAGCTTAGGTAGATGATAGCTGTAAAATATTTATCCCAGTGTTTGGCACATCATGACCATTTACAAAGGTAATTTTTTTGGTACATATTCATGCAAGTCATTCTTTTTGTGTTTAAACAACAGATTTGTACTTCTTTCATATAAAATCCAGATCTGTTTTGTTAAAGTCATTATATGTGTGTGTGTGTGTGTGTAATTTTGGTATCTTTTTACAATTATTGATTTGTGGGAGAGCTATTGATTTCTGTATATTTATCTTGTATCCAGCCATCTTACTGAATTCTTCTATTCATTCCTGTATTTCTTAAGCTAATTCTCTTAATCATACTGTTTGCACATTGTTTGTTTGTTTTTTTGCAAACTATTATTTGTGAATTACCTTCAACTTGCATTTGTTTGAAGGGTTATATTTATCCTTGGAATCCAAGCTAGAATTGCATATTACAAATAGGTTGTGTGATGGAGATGCAACCCACAGTTTAAATTACCTCTACTGTTGAATAGGATGGTAATTGCAATGATTGCCTAAGGCCATTTGGAAATTAAAAGTTGGATATTTAACCTACTAGGTGGAATAGAAAAACAGGTTATTATGTGTATGACTGAGTTTAATGAGCTGTTTATATGACCTTCATGTTCTCCATGTGAAATCATGCATTTATTTCATCTTGAACCAAGGAAAGGTCAGAGATGTTTAAATACACACCTCTTTCCCTTGCACCTTACTGTTGATTTACTTGATCTCTAGAATTGCTGATTATGTTTGTCAATCAGCATATATTCTCCATATTTAAGTGTAAAGATCAACATAGAGAGAGTACCTAGGATACAATAAGTGCTAGAGACAGCATGTTTATTATAGGTGCTATAGACAGAATATTTATGCCCCACTCTCCCATTGAAAGCCTGTATGTTGAACTTCTAATCCTTAATGTGATGGTACTTGGAGGCGAGGCCTTTGTGATTAGGTCATGAAAGTGGTACTCTTATAAATGGGATTAGTGTCCTTATAAAAGAGACCCCAGAGAGCTTTCTCACACTTTTGATCATGTAAGGACACGGTAGGAAGATGGCTATATATGAATAGGAAGTGGGGCCTCACCAAATACCACATCTGCCTGAACTTCCATAGTGGGCTTCCCAGTCTCCAGAACCATTAAAAAAATAAACGTTTGTTGCTTAAGCTACTCAGTTTATTGGATTTGGGTTATAGCATACTGAAATGACAAAGACAATAGGCATACAATAAACATAGCTTTTCCTCTCCTCCTTTTTAAATGCAAATGTCCAAGGATTGTAGGCCTAGTATTTTCAATCCCCAAAATGAAGTTCTTCCCATGCTCAGCTAGCTCTACACAGCCTTCTCCTGTCTCTTCTCCACCCTCTTCTACTACATTTCTCTCCTTCCTTCACACTAGCCCCAGAGATCTTGATCTTCCCTTAGCCTTTGCATTTTGAGTGGATGGATGTTACAACCTCTGGTACATCATTTATGGTGACAAACAATAAAATGATTGTGGTTTGAATTAGCAGAATCAGACACCAGCTGCAGTGTTTCCTGAAGAGGAGGTGCGGGTTCCTTGGGCGCTGAAGTCTTATATCTCAGGCATCGCTACAGACTGAATTGTGTCCCCTCCAAGTTCGTATGTTGAGGTGCTAACCCACAGTGTGATTATATTCAGATACAGCAGGGCCTGTAAAGAGGACTAAAAGTTAAGTGATCTCATTAAGCATCCATAGGGCTGGTGCCCTTATAAGAAGAAAGAGACTCCAGAGCTTTCTCTTTTTTCACTATGTGAGGTGACAGCGAGAAGGAAACTGAATGTGCTGCCACCTTGGCCTTAGACTTCCCAGCCTCCAGAACTACAAGAAAATAAATTTCTGCTGTTTAAGCCACCCAGTCTATGGTATTTTGTGATGGCAACCCTAGCTGACTAGCACAGGCATAAAGAGATATTGTTTGTAAATGGTTTAAGTACCCTTCCAGCCCACTGAGAGAATGTTTGGGACATAGGAGTAGCTGTAATTTTAATAGTTAAGAAGACAGGCTTGGGTTCCAGTCTGTTCCACATGTCTTATGTCCTCTTTGGATCAGTGGTTCTCCAGAGCATGGTCTTAGAGTGAATTGAAGTGGGAGAGAGTGAGCAAAACAGCTGATGTCTCTTGAGACCTCATCCAGGAACCGACACACTGTGTTTCCCAGACGACCTACCCATCCGGTACTTTTTCACTTAGGTCTGAATTGTGTCACCTGACCTGTCCTAACTGCAAGGGAGTCTAGTAAATCAAGTAGTTAGGTTCTTCAGGCTCTACAGTGGGATGTGGCAATAGTTGGGAAAATGAATTGTGGGAGTCTATTGGAGCCATCAATCAACTGACTGTTAGTAGAAAAGTTGGAATTTCTACCGATACTTAAGCTGAAGAGAGAACATTCTGGGGAGGAAGCTTGCATCCTTATTGCCATTGCTCAGATGCTCCTCCCTGTGAGTGGAGGAGTAGCTTATCTGGTTACTGAGAATGGTGTAGATATGTCTCCTTGTGTATGGTCTCTTCCTGCAGGGGAAGTGTGTTTTCCCTCTCCCCTTCCTCTCATTATCTCCTCTACTATTTTTCCAGCTCCTCTGCTTAAGCAAAGGCAAGAAGAGACAGAAATGTTGGAAGTAAGCAAAGGGATTGGGTTCAACATTAACGAACCCAGTGTTCTGATACATCCTAGCCCATAGTTGTTTTTTTCTCCTTAGAGAGAGAGAGAGAGAGAGAGAGAGCCTACACCTTTTCTCCTTAGAGAGAGAGAGCAGGGGGAGGTGGGGCAGAGGGAGAGAGAATCTTAAGCAGATTCCACAGTCAGCATGGAGCCAATGCTGGGCTTCATCCCACGATCCTGAGATCATGACCTGAGCCAAAATCAAGAGTCAGACACTTAACATACTGAGTCACCCAGGCTCCCTGCTCTTAGTTTTTAATTGAGTCAAAATTTTGAGAAGAGAAGAGCACCTCCAAGCCTGAATACCTCCATTTTTGCACTTTAACTGTTTACATGACAATTTCACATCCACTTAACAATTAACTTCGGTCGGTCAGCCTTGTAGGAATTCTTTCACCCTGCTGTAAAGATGAGATCATCTGTAAGGACAGGGGCGCTGAGCCTGCAGAGGGCAATGAGGTACACACAGCTAGTGCTGGCAGAGCCAGAACTTAAACCTGCTCTTTCTGCTTCAGTATGTGACTCTGCCATTCTTAGGGCATTTATTCTACATTTCCCTGTGCTGTCTCATCAATTCTGCTCATCCTGTAGTAGCTGTTTGTGCATCCTGGTGTCATCCATCCTGCATCCCCCTTCAGCCCAGGAGAGCTATGTCTCAACAATCAATCAATATGCTAATATGCCAGCAATTTCCCAGAGCTTTGTTGTTGAGGAGCCTGTCTTGATTTATTCTTCTGTGTTGCTTAGGCAACATTGATTAATGATCAATTTCTACATTACAAAATAATCATAGGGCCTGATAAAACTGTTCAAGAAGCAGAGACAGCCCCTTGAGCAGGTACAAGTTATTAAGCCTTATGCCAGATTGCCTATAGGTGCGGTTTTGCAGATTTTTGGTGGATGCTACACCGACTCTACATTTGAGTTCCTAGACTTCTTAAAGGGGTACCGGCCATCAGGTTGCAGTTTTCTGCTTTGTTGTCTGTGAACGCATTTTGGAGAGGGGTGTTACCAAGTGTAGTAGAATAGCCTTTGGCTCTCAGTTCTATTTTTTTCCAGTGGCAAGCAATGCCTAACACACAGTAGGCTCTTAAATATTTGTGAACTAATGAATATATGAATGGACAGCTTTCTTGGCCTTGGCTGGTCACAACTTTTTTTGTGGGTTTCTCAGACATTCATATGTTGTGTAAAGGATTCCAAGAATCTCCCTGATTGTACAATGGTTGGGTAGCATCTTGTGCATTTTGAGAAATTCCTGGAAGGAGGCAATAGAGCACAGTTGTTAGTTGTCTTTGAGGTCCAAGGGCCTGGGTTGATATCTTGCCTCTCTCTTCCTAGCTCGGTAACTTGAGGCAAGTTTTTACCCCACTGAGTCTCAGTTTCTTCATTTGTAAAGTAGGAATTCTAGAGTCGCTATCTGCTTCATGGGTGGAGCAAGATTAAATGAATTAATGCATGTTGAGTACTTAGCACAATGTCTAGCCCCTAGTAAGTCCTCAGTGATTATTAGCTATTATTTCTGTTTCACTCAAGACTTAATGAAGACACCATTAAAATTAGCTGAAAAAGAACGAATCCACTGATGGGATAAGAACTCGGTAGTTTACTGTAGAATTAGTTCAAGTCAAATATTTACAGTAATCATGAAAGGAAGTACAGAGGGATTAGTCTGACATGGCTAAGAGAACACAGTTCACTCATGTTGGCTTGAAGCTTGCTCTCCTTGTGTCCAACACGTGCTACTGATCCTGTTTATACTTCTGTCACTGTTCTTGGACTTCCTAGTCTGTGCCAGGACAGTGGTAGGCATTCTTTGTTTCTAGAACTTTATTCTCAGTCTCTGATTTAACACAGTTCTGATTTAATGACAAGGATTTTGTCAGCTGTATTCCCAGGGATCTGGCTTCCCTCCAGTTCATTCAGACAGCAAAGTGCCTGCCATCTCTGCCCAAGAAAGTTTGCAGGTTTTTGTTTTGTTTACCTCTAAAGCTCTTAGTCTCATACCAATCTTGGGACTTGCACTTTCTGCAAATTTGTACTGGTAAAATGTTTAATTACTCTCATAATTATAGAGAGTAAAATGCACAGATTTTAAGTGTACAGTTTAATGAGTTTAGCAGATGTTTACAGCTGTATCACCCAACCCTCTATCAAGATTGTAGAGCATTGTCTCATCACCCCAGAAAGATCCCAATACCCGTTTCTGGTTAACCTCCCTCCCCTTCAAAAGCAACTGTCATTCTACCTTCTATCTTATAGATTAGTATATTCTTAAACTTCTTTTGCTCAGTCTTATTTATGTCTGTCAGATTTATCTTTGTTGTTGCATGGATTAGAAGTTCCTTCCTTTTTATTGCTCGGCACTGTTCTATTGTATGAATATTCTGTGGTTTATTTATCCATTCTTGTATTGATGAACACTTGGGTTGTTTCCAGTTTTTAACTCCTATGAACACAGCTGCAATTAACATTCTTTTACAAGACTTTTTGTGGACATATGGTTTCATTTACTCTTGTGGAAATAGAAGTGGAATTGCTGAATCATAAAGTAAGCGAATGTTTACAGAAATTGCCAAGCTGTTTCCCAGAGTGGCTACCCCATTTTGCATATCCACGAGCTTCAGTTGCTTGGCATCCTCACCAGCTCTTAGTATGGTCAGTTCTTTTAACTTTAACCATTCTAGTGCATGATGACTAATGATGTTGACCATCTTTTCATGTGTCTTGCATTTATAGCTAATTAGTGTTCATCCAATGGATGAGAAGAGTAATTTCCCAATTGGGTGCTAAATTGAGCATCATTTTTTACCCCATGAATCCAAATAATGGATGCCACCCTATTCCCTGTGTAACTCCATAAATGCCCTGTGATGGTTAATTTTATGAGTCAAGTTGACTGGGCCATGGACTTCCCAGATACCTGGTCAAACATCATTCTGGGTGTGTCTCCAGGGTGTTTTGGGATGAGATTAACATTTAAATCAGTAGACTGAGTAAAGCATGTTGCCTTCCCTAATGTGAGTGGACCTCATCCAATCAGTTGAAGGCCTGAATAGAAAAGGCTGACTCATCCCTGAGTAAATGGGAACTCCTCCTGCCTGATGCCTTTCAGCTGGGACATCCGTTGTTTCCTGCTTTCACAGCTGAATTGAAACATTGGCTCTTCTTGTGTCCTGAGTCTGCCAGCTTTTGGATTGGATCATATACCTTCAGCTCTCCTGGATCTCTCCTTTGCCAGCTATAGATCCTGGGACTTGTCAGCCTCCATAACCACATGAGCCAATTCTTCCTAAGAAATTATCTATCTATCTAGATCTATCTATCTATCTATCTATCTATCTATCTATCTATCTATCATCTATCTATCTATCTATCTATCTATCATCTATCATTTATCTTCTCTTGGTTCTGTTTCTCTAGAGAACCATGACTAATACACCCTTTCCTCTTGCACCATGTTCTCCCAAAGTGCCCCATTTCAACTCTGTTTCTGCATAAGCGTTTATACCTAACCCTGTGCTGGCTTTGTTAAATAGGCCGTACACATATGCTCAGTGCTTTCATCTAACAGCTTTGGGACTGCAATTAAAATCTTTGCAGAAAATGTTATCTAAAGTTATCTTTAAGGCATTCAACACAGCCACATTCAGAAATGGCGGCCTCCCATTAACACTGCAGGAGAGAGAGCCACCGGCTGGCGGTTCCCTGGCTCTTAGGCTGTTGTTTCATAACCATGTTTTCCAACTGCAAGATATGATCTGGCCACATAAAAATGAAATGGTTCTTGCCCTCCTAATAGCAGAATGACTAATAGAATAACTAAGAAGCTAATAAACCTCTGCTGAAGGAGGATGGTTAAGGATGCTGATAGATGCAAAGGCTCTGAAAGAGCATCTTCTCCTCACTATAGGATGGATGCAAACCTGCTTCTTCATGACATGAACTCAAGCATAACATTCTGGAAAGCTGAACTCGCATTAATCAAGAGCCTGAGTGCATATCCTGCAAAGACTTGAGGGTTTCTTTCTCTCTTTCTCCCTCTCTTTTGAAACAGACTGTTTATTTACCTGTTTGTCTAGTCACCTACTTATTTATTTACTACTGTATATAATATTTATATATTATTTATTTACCTCCTAGATAATTAATTTATTTAAAATGTACAGACAAAAAAATGTACAGACAAAACGGGTTACTTTTCCAGATGAGAGTAAAGCATTGTCTTTTAATTTTTAATTAAAGGTATTTATTTTTAAAATTTATTTACATTTTAATTTAATTTTTAAAAATATTTTATTTATTTATTCCACAGAGAGAGAAAGTGCACGTGAGTGTGAGCACAAGAGCCTGGAGGAGGGGCAGAGGGAGAAGCAGATTCCCCACTGAGCAGGGAGCTTGATGTAGGGCTGGATTCCAGGACCCCAGGATCATGACCTGAGCTGAGGGCAGACTCTCAACCGGCTGAGCCACCCAGGCTCCCCATATTTTAATTTAATTTTAATTAAAATTTATTTTTTTAAATTAACCACATCTAATATTCGTACTGACAACAGGTCCATTGTATTCCCTCTTGAACTGCAACCCCTCCCTAGATTACACATGAGTCTCAGGGGAGGCTACTCAGTTCAAACTTTAGTTTCTGAATACAGGTAAGAAGAGAATTAGTGATTTGGAAACTAGCCCACCCAGGTCAGTGCCTCTTTGCTCACTGCTGGGGGTCCCACTTGGTCTGCAGCATGGGCTTTCATCCCATTACCCTGCAGTCTTTCCTCAACTTGGGGATCATTTCCAGTGCTGAGCTAACACGAGTCTCCCCCCACTCCACCTCCAAGGTGTGGTGTCGAGGTCTGATCAGGGTTCAGAGGCCCTTATGGTGAGCATCTCCTTTGCAGCATTGGTTTCTGAAAACTCACCATCTCAGTGCATTCTGGAGGTTCTGGCAAGATTCATCATCATCATCATCATCATCATCATCATCATCAACAACATCATTATTACAGGAGGGGGTCACTCTTCATCCTTCTCCCCAGACACGCATGTCCCCTTGACAATTTTGCCCATGCTCTCCCAAGCTTCTGAGTCAAGGGACTTCTAAGGGGCAGCACTTGCCAGGCCGCAAGGATCTCATTACTCCTCCTGCAGGGTGATGGGTGCCTGTGAACCTGAAACCTGCCCACCTAGGAGTTCAGGGAAGACAACAAGGGGATCTTCTCTAAGGAATTTTCTGTGCCTACCTGGATGAAGTAACCACCTATGATTATCTTACTGCAGAACCTTGAGAACAGCTTGCCAGGTACTTTGCTATGAGAGTAGTGTTTGTTCATCGTAGGAGATGTGAGAAACACAGATACATGATGAGAGAAAGTCAAGTCACTCATTCACCCATCATTCCACCTTCCAGTGTTCCTGGGGCTGCTCTGGGCACAGAGTATACAGCAATGGCAAAAGCCTTGGTCCTCAAGCATCTTGCTTTTGTTGTTGTTGTTGTTATTATTATTATTATTATTATTATTATTTTAAATTTAAATTCACTTAGCCACCATATAGTGCATACTTAGTTTCAGATGCACTATATCACTATAATTTATCAGTTGCATATAATACCCGGTGCTCATCACATCATGTGCCCTCCTTAATGCCCATCACCAAATTACCCCATTACCACCCCCTTCCCTCCAGCAAACCTCAGTTTGTTTCCTCTCATTAAGAGTCTTTCATGGTTTTTCTCCCTCACTGGTGACTTCCAATTCACTCTGTGCTATTTCTTATATTCCACATATGAGTGAAACCATATGATAATTGTCTTTCTCTGGATTTCACTCAGCATAACCCTTCAGTTCCATCCACATCAATGTAAATGGTATTTGCCCTTTCTGATGGTTGAGTAATACACACACACACACACACACACACACACACATATACATATATAAGAAAATATAAAGGCAGGAAGTGGGACATGAGGAGTCCCTGTGTGTTCCAGGAAGTTGACATCTTGGATGAGATGTGTCTTGAGCAAGGTGATTTCTGAGGAAAGCTCTGGAGAAGGTGAAGGAGGAAGAGCAATCCACATAGAAGGAATAGCCAGTGGAAAACTCAAAGCCCACAGCACACCTGGCTTGCTCCAGGAACTGTGAACAGGCCCACCAAGGCGAGTAGAGAGAACAACGGAGTGAAGGAGGAGTTGAAAACAGACATGGAGGTGAATGTGGAAGATCATGAAGCCACCAGCATGGCCAGGCCCCTTCCTTGCTGTTCACTACTTTCCATGATAGGATTCCTAATGGCTGCTTCCTTATTGGCGGTCATTTATGTAGCCCCTACCCACTACTGGACATCTACACCGTTTCTAGTTTTCCCACACAATCACCTACAAGCTCTTGCTGTGTTTTTTGCCTGCTGAGTGTTACGCTCCAAGGCAGGAGAGTGGATGGCAGGAAATGGGTGTCCCAAGTCAGCCCATTTCTGCAGATGGGGTGAGATATTGAATCATTGATATTGCCCTGAACTCCCCATTGGTTTTGGGTTTGTGAAGGCATGGGGCTGCTGCCCTCCAGGGCCGGTGGGAATGGTGGCCTTTGGGTCCGGAGCAAAATTACTGGGATGATCTACTCCCTGCTAAATTTGCAAGACAAAGGCAGGAAACAAGGGGGAAAGAGCTAGAAAAGATAAGCACAGAGACACACATACTAGAGGAGACCTGGAAATCTTTATAAAACTAATATAGTTGTTGCTCTGATTTAAAAGTAAAGCATGCATGTTAAGAAAATCAGGGAAGTTTCCAAAAGAGTAAATATTTAGTTAAAGCTATATAACCCCATTTTTGGAAGTAATGACGTAACATTTTATTGCTTTCCATTGAGATCATCACATGATTATACATGCACATGGTTTTGGATTTCTTTCTTTCTTTCTTTCTTTCTTTCTTTCTTTCTTTCTTTCTTTCTTTCTTTCTTTCTTTCTTTCTTTTAAAAGATTTTATTTATTTATTCATGGGAGACACACAGAGAGAGGCAGAGACATAGGCAGAGGGAGAAGCAGGCTCCCTGCAGGGAGCCTGATGTGGGACTCAATCCCGGGACCCTGGGATCATGATCCGAGCCAAAGGCAGACGCTCAACCACTGAGCCACCTGGGTGCCCCAAGATTTTGTTTTCTGTCACTTTATACTTTGTCAAGAACATTGACTTACAACTGGAATATCAAAAAACATGATTTTTTATCATTGTGTAATATGTAATATTCCACTAGTATTGTATTTAACAAACCAGTTAATGATCCAGTATTGAAATTATTGCTGTCATTTCCTTATTGTTGGATGTTTTGGTTGTTTTTCATATTGTACTATTATAAATAATGCACTCATGCAGCCCTTCATCAGGTATCTCAGACTGTATCACTGAATATTTTATTAGGATGAATTCCTAGGAGTGTGACAACTGGCACAGCAGATGAATTTTTCCTTTTCAAATGCTGGAAACCTTGGAAGGAAGTGATTGATAACTCTGCGCAACGATACTTGATGTGTTGAGCCGAATCATGAACAGGTGACGAGCAGTTCAGGTCATGATAGTTTTGGCATTACCGACCACTTGGTGGCAGTTCCTCAGATTGCAATAAAAATATTTTGGAGGAGATGCAGAGTGTCCTGGATTACATGTTAGACTTAATTTTTTTTCAGGAAAACCCAACATAGGGCTAAAAAAGATGCTAGAATCAATGAAATAAAGTACAAAAGAAACTTTTAAAAAGATCTTAATTAATTTTATCAGATCAGAAAAACATCTATAGGATGTATTATGTTTGTTAGACATGCAGAAATTTGAATAGTGGCTGAATTTTGATAATCTTGGAACATTACCATTGACCTTTTAGATATGATGTTAAAAGATGAGTCCTTATCTCTTGCAAGTGTGTTTGGAAACATTGAAAATGAAATGATATGATGTCTGGGAATTCCATCCAAGTAATTTTAGGGCAGTCAATGAGACAGAATTGGCTGGGGGTTGATGGTAGTTGGGGCTGGTGATGGGTCCTCATTTTTATGAAAGATCAGCAATTTATGGCCTGGGGGTCAATTCTAGCCCACAGCCAGTTTCTGTAAATTAAGTTTTATTAGAAAACAGCCATGCCTCTTTGCTTACATATTTTCTCTGGCTGATTATGTTAAGCTGAGTTGGTTGCAACAGAGACCATCTGGCTTGCAAAGCCTGAAATATATTCTATCTGCCCCTTAACAGAAAGAGTTTACCGACCCTTGATTTAAACTATTCCGCCTACGTCTGTTTATGTTTAAAATCATTCATAATAAAATGTTTAAAATACAAGTAATGAAAAAGATCTACATGGTTCCTCCAACTACTACCACCCAACAGCATTTATCTACTAACACTGTCTCGAACACATTAAATCACAGCTGAAATGCATGGCCCCTATAATAAATTCCTAAAATATCTGTGAGGTTATGGTTCTATAAAAATTTAGTATTCTGTACAGATAATATATGTGTGGTAAAGGATTCTATAGGACACACTCTGGAAAGGAAATCTTCCCTTCCCTGTCTCTCATCTACCCAGTCTCCTTCCCTGGTGTTTCTTGTTTATCCTCCTGGGAATAATTTATGCATGTACAACTGTAATATAAATATATAGTATAATGTCCCCTCCTATCTCCAAGGGATGGAATACTATATATATTTTCTTTTTTGTCACTTAATAATATATCTTGGAGATCTTTCCATGTTAGTTGTCTAAATCATTCTATAATAATTCCTAAATTATATACATATGTATATAATTATATATGTGTGTGTGCATGTATATTCCTAAAGCACATCTATTTAGGAATATATATTTTCCTAATGTATACATATTAAGATACATATTTTTTCCTTTTCTGTGTTTTGACAGAATTGCAGGGATACAGAGGTATAGGCTGAGCCCTGGGGAGTGTGTGAGTTGCTCAGCAGCAGAGGTTGGGGTGGGCATCTTTTATTGGACTTCCCCATCTCCATTCTGAGGAGAGGCTCTGGAAAGAATTCACCAAGTTGGAGTTTGTTGAGCATTCGAAAACAAGTTCGAAGGAACATTTGAAGGCCAGTTCTCCTCTTTGTCCTTCCCTAAAATACCAAAGAAAGACAGAAATGCCAATTAGCAAATCCCATTTGCTCCACCTTTAAATTGCCTTCAGAACTGAGCCACTTCTCAGCCCTTCTCAGTTGGGTCCCAGGCCCTGTCACCTCTCTCCTGGGTGGCATGACCATGATTGTCTGGTCCTCTGGGCTCCCCACCCCTTTCCTGGTTCTCTGCAGTCTGGTCTGACCACCGCACCTGCATCTCATCCTTTTAAGTGAAAGTCAGAGTTGGTCCTTACTTGCTCAGAATCCTTTAGCAGCTCATTTTATTCAGAACAAAACCCCAAAGACTCACAAAGACTTGTAAAGTCCTACCATCATTTTTTCTCCAGGATTTTTTCTCTCCCTCTCTTCTGCAGCCTATGGCCTCCTATCTACTCTCCTTGGAAAGTTCTGAACCCATCATCCAGACGGCTCGCCCCTCACCTCCTTCAAGTCTTTGCTCAAATGTTACCTTCTCAGACACGCCTTCCCTTCCCCCCATCTAAAGAATCACCTTTCCCCAGCATCCCACATGCCCCTTTATAAATAATAACAAAGATTTTTTTTTTTCCTGTAGTTTTCGTTCCTTCTCTATTAGCTGACCACAAGCCTGGTGGCTTTGAACAACAGAAACATTTTGTCTCACAGTTCTGGAAGTCCGAAGGTTGAAATCAAATGTTGGCAGGTTGCTTCCTTCTGGAGGCTCTATGGGAAAATTCATTCCATTCCTCTTTCTTAATCCTGGTGGCTGCTTGTAGACATGTTGTAGACAAGCGTTCCTTGGCTTGTAGACATGTCACTCTAGTCTACCTCCTTCTAATGTCTTCCCCTCTTTTCTTCTCTTATAAGGACACTTGTTGGAGTTAGGGCCCATTCTAATCCAGGATGATCTCATCCTGATGTCCCCAAGTATCTACAAAGACCTTTCTTCCAGAGAAGATTACATTCACAGATTTCAGGTAGGCCTATCTTTTGGACGACCACTCTCAACCGCTTACACCTTCTATTTCTCATAGATTCATTTTGTATTTGCCTTTCTCTCCCTAGTAGGATATAAACACTGAGGAGGCAGTTTATTTATTTTTGTTTTTGCTTGCTTCCCATCTCCCCTGACCCACCTGATTATTCCCATTATTTACTGGGCAATGCTCAGCATATGGGGGAGATGCAATAAGTATTTGCTGAAATTCAATGAATGAATATACATATATATATTTTTTGCCACAAGGTTTACAACTGAGAATTGTAGGATTAATCATTTTTTCTCTTTGCTGGTCAGAGCTGCCTCAGTTAATATCATTTATCAATAAAGTAATTTGGAATATGAGGACTTGGCATGAAATGTGATTTACATGAATAAGTGACATAAGTCTAAAATAACTCACAGGGTCCATTTATAACTAGAAACTTAGGGGAAAACCAACACCTAAAAGGAAATGGCAAATATCACATTCACTGATCATTGTTTGACAGATCTGCATGGCTTAAGGGTAAAAAAAAAAATTCCTGATCTCTTTGATAGTCTTATTATTTAATAGTGACTGTGTAAACTCTAAGCATAGTTTTGAACTTAAAAAAAAAAAGTGACTTGCACCTACTTTGGGCTTATAAATGGAGTATGGTTAGAAACTGGGTTGTGGCCCAGAATTGGCATGTTTGGGTGGGAGATTCTGCTCCAAGAACAGAGATGGGCTGGGGCTCTGGGATCTTGGGGACTGGGCCTCTCCCACACAGGACCATCTGTCCTTCTTTCTGGTCCAGGATGAGAAATGCTCACAGAAATGCTTTTGTGTGTCTGGAAGGAACAGAGAGTGATAATAGGATTTGTATTTTGACTCATAGCCTTCGACTCAGGGTGTATGGTCAAATAGGCTCTAGGGACTGTCATAACTGCCACCTCATTCAGTTCCCAGACCGTCTCCCAGAGGGTCCCCTGTAGGAAAACTATTCCACTTGCCATGAGCACCTTAGCACGATACCCAAGTCCTAGCTGCAGATTTGTCCTGGCTTTGTTCCAGAAAAGTGTTCCAGTTTTCTTTCCCTCTAACTGCCTGTGAGGGTCATAGCCCAGACGGGAGCCTCAGTGGGATCTTCTGTTCTTTACAATTTATTATTTTCAGAGATGTTCCCAGCTTTTCAATTGCAAACAAGAGAATAGGGGGGCATTGAACATTCTTCTCTAGTGATCTTTTTTTCTCAAATACTTTCCCCCTCCCCCCAGATTATCAAAGTAATACAGGCTTGCTATTCAAAATTTGGGAAATAAAAAAGAAAAGAGAGCTAAAAACAGAGTTTAAATCACCAATAATGCTACTACCAGAAATAACTACTATTATTACTTGGGTTTATTTTATTTTAGTATTATCTAAATGAGCATCTACCTGTATGAATGTCTGTATAAATACAGTCATATTTATATGTTTATAAACATATATTATTATATATTACAAAGTTATTATACTTTGCTTATAGTTTTTCAACATTTTATTGTAAAACTACTTTAAACACACAAAAAATGGAAAGAATTGTATAGTGAATATTCCAATCATTATATTCTGCCTTTAACATTTTTCTTAATTAGTTTTACCACTTACTTTTTCCTTCTTCTCTCCCTCCTCCCTTTGTTCCATCAATTCTTCCCTTTTTCCATCCCCCTACCTATCTCTCCATCCATCCACATATCCATCCATCCATCCATCCATCCATCCATCCATCCATCCATCCACCCCTCTACCCAACCATATATCCATCCATCCCACCCTCCTTCCCTCTGTTCATCTGTCCATATTTCTATCAATTCATCCATCTTATTTTTGTGGTACAAGTAAGCTACAGATGTGAATACTGTTTTTCCCTAAACATCTTTGTATATACAACTTTTTCTTACTTCTTTACCTAACATGGTATAAAGTTTCCTACATTTTAAAATGTTCTTTAAAGGTACTTTAAAAAATAGCTGCCTAATATTCCATGGCATAGATGTACCATAATTTATTATTCCAATTCCTTTGATGGGAAGTTTTAATTTTTTCTAATTTTTCACTTTAGTAAATAATGCTGCAGTGAATATCTTTGAACATGAACTCTTGGACCAAACCTCTGATTATTTCTTTAGAGAATGATCATGAGAGGAATATTACTGAACCAAGTAATATGGACATTTAAAAAGGGAATTGAAGTATAATCTCTAGTTTTCCCTTGAGATGGGAACTTACTGTCTACCATCTTAGAAAGTTCTGTCTAGAGTCCAGGTAGGTGGGCTATATCTATGTTGTGGTGGAAGAGAAAGTGGTGGGAGCATGGGCTTGGACTCCAAAGTCTCTGGTGAAGTTTCAGGTATAATGAAAGAAAATGTCCATGTTGGGCATGGACATGTGCCCAACATGGACAGATGCCCAACATGGACATTCCTCCATGGATTTCTTTCTTGAAAATATAGGGTAGGGTTAGTTATGAGAGCCTGACTATGTGGCATGAAAGAACAGGGCCTGCCTTTCCTTAGGTCTTGGGTGTTCAGTCCTTTTGGCAACTGAGTGCCCCTCCCCTATGTAAGTACATCTGGGAGTGCTCTACTCAGTTTCCAAAAACTTTCATGGAGGATTAAAAGTCCACTAGGCATAGTGCTGAGGGCTGTGGGGTTACAATATTGAAAGATCGGAAATGATTATAGTTCTTAACATACAATCAACAGGAGGAATCTTAGCATTCTGTATGTGAGACTATATTAATTGGAGTAATTGAAGCAGAAATCAAGCAGAGAGAAGAGAATTTATGAAACTTTTGTGTGCTAGGTCACAATATAAAATACAGTGGTTGTGTAGACTATGGTTAGCACAGTTTGGAAAGCACAGAGGAAGACTCAAGGTGTTATGAGACCCAGGAGGAAGTGCCTTTTGAGGCTTGGCAGCGTTCAGAGAAACTATCCTAGAGAAGATGATGGCATTTTATCAAAATCTTGAAAGATGAGAAAGAAATTTTCCATGTGATCAAGGACAAGATGAGAGGGTCCCGGCAGATGGAACAGCTGGTGTAATTGTCAAGGAGGCAAAGAGGAAAATGTTGAAATTAGACAACATCAAGAAGTTATATATCTATAGGTTGAGTCTCCTTGGGGGTCTCTGGTTTGAGACCTCTGGTGGGGAGTGATGGTGACCCACTGGGGATCACTAGCAGGGTGATGACTGCCATATTTGGGGCCGATGGTTTGTTTGCTAGTTAGGTGGTCTTAGGATCATGGACTTGCTCATATGAACTCTTCCCCACCACTGCATCTTTTCCCAGGCTGTACCCACTGCCAGCTTGTACTTCAAGAGTCATTTGAGGTGTCCTTTCTTTGGGTTAGGTGTCCATGCTTGGGTTAGATACACTTCTTGCTCCTACAATATCAGGTTTATCCCTAGAACTCTCACTGTATTTTTTTCTCATTATCTGCTCATAGCCTACAGATAGTTGAGCTCTGTGAGGTCAGGACTTGTGTTTTTATGTATCATTGCTAATGCCTGGACCTGTCTCGTTCAATATGTTTGTTGAATAAGATGACATATTATGCACTAGCCAGACTGATGAAGACAAAGATTTTCTTCGATAGAGGCAGATTGCTTTCCTATACCTGGTCAGGCAATCTGCAAAGGCAAGGTCTGATCTGTTTAAAATTTTGATCTGTAAAGTGTGGAAAATAATTATAATTAGCCTGTAGGTGGCTGTAAAGGTTAAAAGAGTTCATACCTCATTATAAAAGTGCTTGATAAACCATTCAAGTGTTTAATAAATGTTTTTTCCTGGTGGCTTTGGTGACTATGATATCACCTGTTTGGGATACAGGAAGATGAGACACGTAGAACAAAGTTAGAATGGTTTGGGGCCTTCTCATAGTCCACAGCCTAGGTTTTACTGATAGACTGTGTTATCTGTGGCAGAAAGGGGAGAACAGAGATAATTTAGGCTGGACAAGGTTTCCAGGTCTCTATCCAGAATTTGTGCTGAGGAAGTTCCGTGGGGCAGAGGGATGTTCAGTAAGGCCTGGGGCAGACCTTCTAATCCAGGACTTTTAAACAGAGGGCAAATGTTGGCAATGAGTGTCTCAAACTAGCCAGTTGTCCATGTTCTTCTAGAGCAGAGGCTGGAAATGCTTTCTATACAGAGCCAAATGGTAAATACTTAGCCTCTACAGGGCAGACAGTCTCTGTTGCAACTACTCAACACTGCTGTTAGACCATGAAATCAGCCATAGATAATATAGAAATGAACAAAATGGCTGTGTTCCAATAAAACTTTATTTACAGAACAAAGCAGGGGTCCAGGTTTGGCCTGGGGGCTGTAGTTTGGCAAACCCTGCTCCAGAGTCTTCAGAGCCTGGTGATATGGTTAGGGCTACAGAGCGGCAGCTGCATTTCTTACAGTTCCAGAATACTTTTAGGGCTTCTATAGTGATTGGGGTACAATTATTAGAGTTGGAATTCTCCTTTCCTTGTGTTTTCTGTGTTGGATATATATAATTGGGAATTTACTAACTGATGTTACTTAGGGGGGTTCTGAGTGTGTCTCCAGCACCAAGATGCTGGAAGGGTCCCATGGGGGAGATTGAAAACCCAAGCTCTGGAGCCAGAAAGGCCTGGGTTCTAAACCCATTTCCACTTGACAAAGGTGTGACTTTGAATGAGTTGTAAAGCTTTGTTTCACCTCAGTTCCTTCATCTATAGAATGGAGTAATAATAATGCCTACCTTACAGGAGTGTAGAGAACATTAAGAGAGAGCATGTATAAAATGATGAAAGCAAGGCTTCTCAACCTTGACTCTATTGACATTTTGGGTTGGATATTCTTTGTTTTGAGGAGGAGGGCATAGTCCTGTGCATTGTGGAATGTTTAGCAGCATCCTGGTCTCAACCTACTGGATGCTGGTAGCATTCCTCCTCCTAATTTTGATAACCAAACATGTCTCCAGACACTACCAGTGCCCACTGAGGGTCATAACTATCCCCAGTTGAGGACAATTCCATCAGAAAAAAATGCCCGGCATTAATAAATGTTGATTCTTATTAGCAATTGTTGAAATTTCAAGTATTAGGGCTGGTGCAGGTTTTTAAATATCTAGATACCACAAAGTTTGGGATCCTCAAAGACAAGCATCAAATGTTGTATAATGATAGTATCAATAAAAGTGACACTAGTCAACACACATAGTTCTTATTATGCACCAGGTGCAACTTCAAGCAGGTCACCTGTATCAATTTACCTAAACCTGCAGTCCCGTGAGGGAGGCACACAGTCTTGCCAGCGCTCCGGATGACAGCCTCTGCTACTCCTATTGGTTGATATGGTGAAAGGAAAGGATGATGGAGCCCCAGGGCAGATTTGGGGCCATGTTGCAAAGAGTAAAGGGCTCTACAGGATTTTGCAGAAGCTGGCTCCTACAACCTGGAAGTGCATAATGCCATAATGTGGGCAAACCCAGTAAAGCCAGAAAAATTCTCTGAGAATCTGCCCACCAGACTTGTTTCCACATTCATGTGCTCCCACCACTACCCAGGGAGGCCACATCTGTCCCAGCAGGGACACTGGTGAATCTTTACCAGTAAAGCGCAATTTGGGAAAAAGAAAATCCCTCAGTTTCTTGGTCAAATCACTGATTACGTTCCACTGATTATGTATGCTGAGTACACAAGAAGGAATATTTTCTAAGCTATCCAACCTTTCTAGCACCTGAAAGTGAGAAGAGATGAGTTTCTGGGAATCTGGGTGAGGAAGCTGTGGTGGGATTTGTTTTCTGTTTTTTTTTGTTTTTGTTTTTTTCTAGATTTGGCTCAACTTTAGAGAGGAAATATGGACCAGAGTGCTTGCTTCTCTTCTCCTCCTGGATGGCAGGAAGATGTGCACTGGAACCACCAGTGGCTTTGGAACCACCGCCCCTTTCCGCCTCCTGCCAGGATGCTACTGGCTCCAAAAGCAGTGTCCTTTTTATTCCTTACCATAAGATGGCACTCCGATCCCTGCAGTAGGAACTGGGTTGGCTGGAGAGAGGGCTCTTGGACGACCACACAAGCAGAGAGCCACTGCTCTCATCTGTATTTGCTTTACATTGCTATGCTAACAAGATGCGGAAATTTTATTCAAAATGCGTAAATATTATTGAGTTTCCCAAGGATTTTTGCCTGAATCCGCGACAGAGGACTGATGTTCAGGACCAAGAGGAGATGAGAAGCAGGGTGGGGAAGGAACAGAAAAGCTTGCCCATCACGGCTTGCTTCAGTTACCAATTCCATGTATTTATGCACTTAGTATTAACACGCTGCAATGCGGATTTCTTTGGGATTGTGGCTCTGACACAGCGTGTGCTCTGGCCTTAGTTCTGTGGGAGGCTGTTCTGCTGTTTGTGGCGAGCCAGGATGGGTGGGTGGGTGAAGATTGCAGAGGCAGAGAGGTAATTGCCCAAGCTGGGCTTCGGTTTCTCTCAGGCTTCTGATCCCTTGACTGACCCCCTCCTGAAGGATTGTTAATTGAAACTGTTTGATTGAGGGCCCACTTACCCTTGAAGGTGAGACCACAAGTCCTCACCATTTTGATGACTGAGGGCTACATCCTGTGTCCACTCAAGCCAAGTTCAGTGGGGATTCTTGGCTCTTATCTGAGTTGTAGTGAAGAGGAGATGCCAGGGTGGCTGGTTTTCCCCTTAAGCCACACTCCTACCTGTCGGTTGCTGCTTCATAGCCACTGGGGTGCCAGGGATGCCTGGAGGACTTCCAGTTTCACTGTGTTTCTCCTGCTTCCCTCTGTGTGCTTTCTGAGGAGCCTGAAAACACAAATATTTGATTGAGTGGATGCAGGGTGGGTAGATGGGTGGATGGATGAATAATCCAATCCCTTTATTGCTACCCGAAAGGGAATGTAGTGTATGATTTCATACCAGATACACCGGTGGAAACTTGACCTTTTATTATGAAAACTAAAGATCTCGTTAATAGTTTCTGCCCTTAAGAAGCTTGGTCTTATAGGAATTTAAGATATGCTGATAATTATTACAGGCTCATAAAAACTACCAGCTATTAAGCAACTGCTCAATAGCTGTATACCAGGTTTATATTTATATAACTTACGTATACTTATAAAATGTATCAGACTTTCTTTATATTTACATGCTCTTATATATAGCTTAAATAGAAACTTCAAAAAGTTATATATATTTACGTTTTCTTTAAAGAAGTCTGATATGTAACACAGTGGTTATCACCATGTTTTTCTCAGTGTTTGTTGTCTTTCTCCTTCCTAATAAAATTCTGATTTTTTTTTCCCCAGTTATTCCCCATCCCCTACTCAGCAAATCCTTTCTTTCTCAGCTCCATAGAGGGGCCATGTACAGCCTAGGCCATTTATGATGAATCCAACCCTCTTGCCAATGTTTGGTTCCAGAGCTGAACTTAATGTAATTAGTGCTCAGCACCCCTCTGGATACTGGAGTGAGTGTGTCACCCACATTAGTGCAATTGACTGAAGGAAGAACATTCTATCATCACCTAAATGGTGGGAAAGCTTGCTGCCTTCTGTGGGATACCTACAGTGAAGTCTGTAGTTGATAGCTTTCTTATGGCTAGAAGGAAACTGGCTTTAGGATGACATTGATGCTTGGCTGGTGGAGCAGTGATACGGAAAGAATCTAAGTCCTTAATGACATCATTGAGCGGCTGAATCAATCAGCTCTAAAGCCTGCTTGACCTCTGGACTTCCTCTTAAATGAGATGTGTTAAAAATGCCTTTATTGTTTAAGCCAGATAAAGTCAGTGTTTTGGCTATCTTTAGTGATATGATTGCTTTTGTTAACACACAAAAAGGAGATAATATTCAGAGAGGTCAACAGCAATAAAATTATATTAAATGACCAAAGGCCAGTCTATAACCCTTGGCTCTCCCACCTGATGATCTGCTCTCCAAACTCTGGATCCAAGCACATGGAGTCGCCTCCCACTGAATACGAGGTAGAAGATATAGAAAGTGTTTGGAAGAAAGCCAGGGGCTTGGGGAAAAAGAATAGAAAGAACTTACAACTAGGGAAAGGAAACACTGGAGGCTATTGAATGAAGCTCATTATTCCCATAGAATGTGAGACAATAGACATGTCAACAGAGGGAAAAATTGGTTAGCTACAAACTCTAGTGAAGAGAATGGTTCTACTATAAACTTTGATATCTTTCAGAGGACTTGAGATTGGATATAAACTAAAATTGATGCCTTTGTCCATTTGGGGGAGTGAATACTCCCTCCTTTTTTTGAATCTTTCTCTTCCCTACTTTTGGTTCTGTGATTATGGTGTGAGAAAAGATGATTTTTTTTCTATTTAAAAACCAAAGGAAAAAGCCCAAATCCCCAATGTCTTTTTAGTCCAGAATGAAGGACAAGCTGACAACTTGATTTTACGTTAGTTCCTGCCTCCTGGAGTGTGACTTCTTGGACCTTTGCCCAAAGTTGGATTTGCCTGTCATCTCAGATATTGAAAAGAAGCTTTGCAAAAGTGTTCTCAGGGAACTTACTGACCAAGGGAATGGATGATACAGTTGGGGCTGAAATTTGCTGAGACATGAAGTTGAGTGAAACTTTGATTGTCAGAAATATCAGGAAAGTAACTTTCCTGAAAAAGGTGGCAGTTTTATTCAAGCAACAGGCGCCATGTTATGCTGCGAAACCTTATGTTTTTATTTTGAAAAAGTTTTAAAAATACAGAAAGCTTGCATACGCATTTCTCTAACTAAGACATCAACATGGCATATAAAAGATGTTCAAAGTCGTCAATAGGGAAATGTCAATCCAAGCAACAAGGAAATGCAACTTCACACCTATTAGGATGGCTATTATGAAGAAAAGGGAAACAACAGGTGTTGGCAAGGATGCAGAGACTATGGAACCTTGTGTTTTGCTGGTGGGAATGTAAAATATTGCAGCTGCTTCAGAAAATGGTATGGTGGTTCCTCAACCAAGTATGCATAGAGTTACCCTGTGATCTGGTGATGCCATTTATAGGTAATTACTCCAAAGAACTGAAGACAGGGACTCAAACGGATAGTTGTATGCCAATGTTTACTGCAGCATTATTCACAATAGCCAAAAGGTGGAAGCCACCCAACTGCCCATCACCAGATGAATGGATAAACAAAATGTGGTGTATATATAAAGGAATTTTATTTGGCCATAAAAGGAATATTGTTCTGACACATGCTATAGCATGGATGAAAACACTGGGCTAAGTGAAAAAAGCCAACACAAAAAGATAAATACAATACGACCTCCACTTGTATGAAATATTTAGACCAGGCAAATTCATAGAAATAGCAGGTAGATTAGCTTACCAAGGGAAAGGGGGAATAAGGAACTATTGCTTAATGGGTGTGTTTTTTCTTTAGGGTGATAAAAATGTTTTAGAAGTAGTGATGAAGTTTGGGACGCCTGGGTGGCTCAGCAATTGAGCATCTGCCTTCAGCTCAGGCTGTGATCCCAGGGCCTGGGATCAAGTCCTGCATCAGGCTCCCCACAGGGAGTCTGCTTCTCCCTCTGCCTATGTCTCTGCCTCTCTCTCTGTGTTTCTCATGAATAAATAAAGAAAATCTTAAAAAAAAAAAAAAAAGAAATAGTGATGAAGTTTGCACAACATTGTGAAAATAATAAAATTAAAAGAAAAATATAGAAAAAGACAAAAGTAGACAAAATACAGAAAAACATGAAATAGCAGCAGAAGGTATAACAATCACCCATATGCCTTTTGGGTGGAATGAACAAATAATAATATTTTATCATATTTCCCCTAGGTATTTATGTTGCCGATGAAGTAATTCCCCTGGAGCACACAGGAATGCCCTGTGTCACATCCCTGAACCGGTCTGAGGCCCCTTCCCGCTACAATGGACAGTTTTTGTGCATCCTGAGGGCACGAACCTCAAAAGCCTGTATCTCCCGGCTTCTCTGGAGGAGGAGGCCTTCCTCTCATGGCCAGGGAATTTGCTCTCCGTCCACAAGGCAATCCAAAAGGGCCTGGAGAAGCAATGCCCGGAGGTCATCCCTCCAACAGTGACAGATGGGAATCGGGAAAACAAGTATCTCTGATTCCTTGTCCCTTGTCCCTTGGTGTATCTATTCTGAGGCACACTCCTTTGTGACATTTCACAGGGTCTTGGATGAGATGGAGCTGCCACAGCAAACCCTCTGGTTAACACAGGCCTTATGGGCTTTTCTCCCCTGCCTGTCTTTCTTTCCTCACTTCCTGCAATTGCCACTCAAAAAAACTCCATATTTTAGGCTCTGTTTTCAGAAGAATCCAAACTAGGACATACATCCCCTTCTTTCTCATTCCCTCTTTGCTCATAAGAGGCAATCATTTCCATAAAGTTAAAATGCTCCTGATTGAGATTTTAAAATATTTATTTATTTATTTTCAACACCTTAATCCCTTCTCTTTAGTTTTTTGTTTCATTTTTTAAATTTAAATTCAACTAATTAACATAAAATGTATTATTGGTTTCAGAGGTAGAGGTCAGTGATTCATCAATCTTATATAACACCCAGTGCTCATTCCATCATATGCCCTCCTTAATGCCCATCACCCAGTTACCCCACACCCCCACCCCTCTCCCCTCCAGTGACCTTGAGTTTGTTTCCTATGATTAAGAGTTATGGTTTGTCTCCCTCTCTGATTTCGTCTTGCTTTATTTTTCCCTCTCTTCCCCTAAGCTCCTCTGTTATGTTTTTTGTTTTGTTTTTAAAAGATTTTATTTATTTATTCATGAGAGACACAGAGAGAGAGAGAGAGAGAGAGAGAGAGGCAGAGACACAGGCAGAGGGAGAAGCAGGTTGCCTGTGGGGAACCTGATGCGGGACTTGATCCCAGGATCCCAGCATCACTACCTGACCCAAATGCAGACGCTCAACCACTGAGCCACCCAGGCACAACCTGTTATTTTTTTAAAATTCCACATATGAGTGAGATCATATGATAATTGCCATTCTCTGATTGACATATTTTGCTTAGCCTAATACCCTCTAGTTCCATCCACATCATTGCAAATGGCAAGATTTCATTTTTTTGATGGCTGAGTAGTGTTCCATTGTGTGTGTGTGTGTGTATCTTTATCCGTTCATCTTCAATGGACATCTGGGTTCTTTCATAGTTTGATATTGTGGACATTGCTGCTATAAACATTGGGGTGCAGGTGCCACTTCAGAACACTACATTTGTATCTTTGGGGTAAATACTTAGTAGTGCAATTCCTGGGTTGTAGGTAGCTCTATTTTCAACTTTTTGAGGAACCTCCGTACTGTTTTCCAGAGTGGCTGCACCAGCTTGCATTTCCCAATAGTGCAAGAGCGTTCCTCTTTCTCCACATCCTCACCTGATTGACATTTTTTAAAGCTTGTAGCTAACACATCTACATACACTTTAATGAGTTTTAAGTAATTTTATGAATGACACCATTGTGTGTGTATGGTTCTACAACTTCTTTTCTCACTCAATATGTTTTCACAACTGCTCCATGTGATAATAGAGATCTGGTTCATTATTTTTGACTACTATGTGTGATTTTAACCATTGTATGACTGAACCACATTTAGCCACCCCTGTCATGATAAGCATTTTTCTTTTCCCATATATTTTGCTATTGTAAACAGTGTTTAAATAAAACACCCTTATACCTTTATTTTGTTTTAAAGAAATGCATCCAGAAGTGGAACTGTTGGATTGCAGGATATGCATAAATGATAACTTTAAAAAAATGTGTTAAGGCTAAATTCATATAACATAAAATTAACCACTTAGAGGTAAATAGTTCAATGTCATTTATTATATTCACAATGTTGTACAACCACTATCTCTTCTTAGTTGCATACATTTCCATAACCAACAACAAAACCTTGTACTCATTAGCAGGTACTCCCCATTACCCCCTTCCCTTAGACCCTTGCAACCATTATTCTACTATCTCTATGGATTTGCCTCTTCTGGATATTTCTTTTTTCTTTTTAAAAAGATTTTATTTATTCATTTGAGAATGAGTGAACGAGCACAAGCAGGTGGAGAGGAAGAAGGCGAGAGATAGGGAGAAGCAGACTCCCCACTGAGCAGGGAGCCAGATGTGGGGCTTGATCCCAGAATCATGACCTGAGCAGAAGTCAGTTTCCCAACTGACTGAGCCACCCAGGTGTTCCTGTTCCAGATATTTCATATGAAAATTAAGTTATACAGGGGCACCTGGGTGGCTCAGTGGTTGAACATCTGCCTTTGGCTCAAGTTGTGATCCTGGGGTCCTAGGATTGAGTCCTGTATCAGGCTCCCCATGGGGAGCCTGCTTCTCCCTCTGCCTGTGTCTCTGCCTCTCTCTCTCTGTGTCTCTCATGAATAAATAAATAAAATATTAAAAAAATAAATAAATAAAAATTAAATTCTATAATTTATCACCTTATGTATCTGGCATCTTTCACTGGCATGTTTTCAAGGTTCGTCCAGAAAGTCCCTTCTATCAGGACTTTTTTTTATGTCTAAATAATATTCCATTATAGGCAAATATCACATTTTGTTTTTCTATTCATCCATCGAAGGGCATTTGGGCTGTATTCACCTTTCAGCTAATGTGAATAGTGCTGCTATCAACGTGCATGTACCTGCATGTGTTTGAATACCTGTTTTCAATCCTTTGGAGTATACACCATACACAATAACTTTTACATCAGTAAGTTTGGAATGGTTAGGTCTAAAGCATTTGTGGTCAACCACATCTTTGTCTGAAATGTGGGGATAATCACTGACAGCAATTATGCTGTAATATAGACAGAAATCATTTAGTTGCTGGAATTAGAAACTCAAATTAAAGAGAAGTGGTTTATTGGAAGGATACAACAGGCCATTTTATCAATGTCCAAAGACGGAAAATGAGGTACACCAGAGCCTCTAGGAAACTGGAGTTGGAAAGTTCTAGGGTAGGGTTAAGCTCTTTGTTATTCACACAGTTTCCTCCTTCTCTCTACAGACCAGTTTACTTACAGTGCAACAGGGGTCTCATGACTGGAGCTTTAGAATGTTCTGGTGGCAAAGATTTTAGCAGGTACTCCAAAGCTGTACTGGAAAAAGAAGGCAATCTCCAAGTTTTGTCCCCACACTGTTTCAAGCCTCTGTGCCTTTGCTTATGCTCCTCTTCATCAGTAACACAGAGTAATGATCCTCCCGTGACCCGGGTATTGTGAGGATTGGATGAGTTACCTATAGAACATTTACTGTGGGGCTTTACAAATGTTCCCTACCAATGTCCCTGCGACTTAACACTACATTATTTCTGCTAATTTGAACACTTAGCTACATGCTGCACAACTAATAGCATGAACTTGGGAGCCAGACTGTCCGTGTTTGAATCCTATCCACAGTCCTGTGGTCTCTGGTGAGCCCTTGGACTTCTCTGTTAAATTTTCACATCTGCAAAATTGGGATATCGATTGCACCTGCTTCACAGTGTTCGAGTGAAGATTAAACAAGCTAGTGTATGTGCAGCTTCTAGAAGCTGCTTGGCAACAGCATTGTTTGGACACGTTATCTGTCTTAGCCCTCAGGACAACAGTGCAAGGTAGGTGATGCTACCCCATTTTACAGAAGAGGAGACTGAGGTCAGAGAGGACCCAGGATGTGAACTCAGGTCCATTGCACCATAGTGCTTGTGCCCTCTCCCCTATATGACTCTGCTAAATTGTTCTTTTTCATCTACGGCTACTTTTAGAACTGCAGAATATGCCCAGCTTCTCTGCTGCTTCATCTCGAGAATTATTTCAGTTCCAAATGGCAGCCCAGAGCCCCTGCTTCACTTTTCTTTTTTATTGGTGTGGCAGATGATGAGAAGGATCCCTTTGCTCTGGCAACTGGGGTCGAAAATATTTTTCTTGAGAACTGGGACTTGAATTTCCACACGTGAACCTACTGTGAATCGACCTTCCCTCTCCTTCCACTTATCACTGGCTTGGAAGTGCTTCTTACGATAGATAGATAGATAGATAAATAAATATTGGAAATTCCATGGACACTGGCCCCAGGTAAAAAGCTCCACCCCTCGGCTCCTCACACTGATTATCCGTGGGCCAAGAATCCATGGGGTTCTTGCAGGAAGCCCCCTGGGTGACTGTTGGTGGGTTTTTGCATAGGGCTTTGCTGTGGTACCTTCGGGGAGGCGAGCTCCAGGGGGGCGCGGTGGACGGGCCCAAGCAGCCTGTATCACTAAGCGGTTTAAAGCAGACCATTTCCAGCACGGTTGAAAAGTAAAGAAAAAGGCTTATTCTGCAGAAGTGGGAATTTAGTAATGCCGACACAGAAGCGCAGACTTCCAGGAGAGCTCTGAGGCTGTGTCTCTTTTGAAGAGTGTTGCATTAAAATGTTCATTTAAGCAGCAGCCAGGGGGGACCCTCCCGGATTTATTTCCTGGCTGCTTCAAGCAGAATGTGGGGAACAATTAAAGGGAGAAGCTCCAAATGGAAAGGTGGTCACATTGCCATCGAATGTGAAGAAATGGATGCGGTGAAGTTTCTAAAACTCCGATGTAAACGAATCATAAAAAAACATTGGATTTTTAAAAAAAGATTTTATTTATTTATTCATGAGAGACACAGAGAAAGAGGGGCGGGGGGGCAGAGGCACAGGCAGAGGGAGAAGCGGGCTCTATGCAAGGAGCCCGATGCGGGCCTCGATCCCAAAATCCCGGAGTCACGCCCTGGGCTGAAGGTAGCGCTAAACCGCTGAACCACCCGGGCTGCCCAACTGGATCTTTTTAATTCGAATTTGACTTCCAGGCAGCCACCTCCAAAGCTTGGCAGGGCCTGTTTCTCCCCGGCTGGGCCACTCTTGGAGGAACACGTCCGTCGACCTGATACTCGACCTTCCCTGCTGAGCTCTAGGGCCGAGGAGGGAGGCAGAAACCCTCCCGGTGGCCTCAGCCCGGAAGTGACGTGAGTTACTCTCATTCACAGTCCATTGGTCAGAAGTAGACACGTGACCCCCGCCCAACTGCAGAGGAAGCTGGGAAATGTAGGCGGGGAGGGGGGAGTGGACAATTTGCAGGGATTCAACAGTCTCTGCCCTCTAAGACTGGGTTCCATGTCCTGCTTGTGTGTTTTCGAATCTTTCAACCACAGCATATCTCTTTCTGTTTTATTTTTATTTTTTAATTTTTTGGTGGTTGCCTGTTTATTAGCCCACCCAAGTCCCAAACCTATAAGCTCTTTGAGAGGAAGGGTTCTACTCATCCACCATTGCATCCCTTACACCCAACTCTACACAGCACATGGTGGGGGTTCACGAAATGGTTACTGAATACCTGAAAAAAGAGAAGGAATACATGACTCTTCTGGGAACATAGCTATTTGAAATAAAAAATAAAAGGAGACATTATTGTTTTTATAAATCTCTCACCTAGGAGGTGAGTGCTTTATCTGTCGATCAGATGGTCTTTAATCTCCTAGATAGGAGTCGGGTCCTTTGATCTGAGAATCTTCAGAATGCAGTATTTGAAGCCTCCCACCCACCCTCCCCAGATTTGTACACGTGGTGGATTTAAGACTAGGCTTTTTTCAAAGCTTCATGGCTTTTTTCCTGCTAGCCCACTAATGGTGACTTGTTTTATAGTTTCCTATCATGCATATACAAATTAGGAAGAATAAGCTCATGACTTTTTTTCTCCCAAAAAGGACTAGATTTAAAATATATATATTATTACTTATGTAAAAAGTAATTGTGATACCGTGGTTTACAGGAAATATATTTTGGTCATCTGAAGAATCAGATATATATGTCTTACATCTATTTGTCACCATAATTCCTAGCTAGTAGCTCTCCAAACCCTTGGAATTTCCTAAATCTGGAGAGTGATGGAAGTGTCCTTTGTTAATGTTAATGAGGTTCTCTGGAAAGACCTAAAGATGGAGGTGGTTCCCAAAAGAGGCAACCTGTGATTCCGGGGATTGGAATTTTCAATCCCATGCCTTGACATCCCCCAGAGAGAAGACGAGCTGAAGGCCGAATCAATCGCCAAGGGCCCCAGGGCTGGTAATTTAATCAACCATACCATACCCATCTAAAGAAACCTCCATATTTGGACAGGTTTTGGAGAGCTTCTAGGTTGGTGAGCACAGGTGGATTCCCTGAGAGGTGTGCGTTTTCCCGAGTACTTGGTTCTCCAGGTCTCTTTTGTCTTGGTTTGTTCCTGGATTAGTAAGTAGAATGTTCTCTGAGTTCTTTGAGTCATGCTAGCAAATTAATTGAACCTGAGGAGAGGGTCCTGAGTCCCTCTGTTTTGTAGGCAGTTGGTCAGAAATACAGGTAACAACCTGGTGTAGTGATTGGCTTCTGAGGTTGAGAGGAGTTTTGTGGAACTGAGACCTTTACCTGTGGAAACTGATCTCTGGGTAGATTGTGTCAGAATTGAGTTGAATGGGGTTGAATTCCTGAATTCCAGCTAGTCGGTGTGCGGAAGCCTACACGCACATGGGCGCACACACACACTCATACACTCATGCACACACATTCATACATTGGAGAATTGGGACCCAAAACCTTGAATAATAATATAGACTTTTAGGGCATGTATTAGGGTGGTCCTAGCTGCTTTAACGGTAACAAAAACCATAAATATTGATGGTTCACTAAAAATTTTTTAGCTTATATAGGAGTCTAGTGTGGGTATTCTCAGGGGGCAGGTAGCCTTCCACCTGGTGAACTGGGGGGAGCGGCCTCCTTCTATCTTGTGGCCTTGGGGCCTTCCACTTCCACTTTGGTTTTCATTGCATTGGTGAAAACCAATTATGATCCTTGGAGTGTCCAACCTCTATACAAGGCATGGTGGGAAATGTAGTCCATGGCTGGACTGCTCCCCCCTATCCCAGGGACATTTGCTGGCTGCCTTCCCAGCATCATTTGCCATCATAACAAAAAGTACTTTGGCATTCCTTGGCCAAATTCACTCTCTACCATTCTCAGCCAGGTGATTTAGATAGGGTTGACTCTTGCCATGGTGGGTGGGCTCTGCTGCCTGTGTGCCGAATTAGCAAGTCACATACTACTAGCCACGATGACGATTTGAGTAGGGATGCGTCCCTGGGGAAAGTGAATCCTTAGACATGTGCTAGAGTACTCAGAGAAAGACCCTCCCTTTTATTTTCTCTGTGAGTACATGAGGTCTGGAACGGCTTCTGTCATTGTGATATCACATGATTCTAAATGACATAGACCAGGGTTTCTCAAGCTCAGCACCAATGACATTTGACGAGTGACACACATATGTACACATAGCTACATGCCCATGTATAGATAGCTAGATAGAGATCTCTATTTTTATCTCTGCTGTACATATATTTTTAAATTTTCTGTTTGTTATTACGTTTTGATACCTTAAAAAAATCTTTCTGGCTGGGGAGAGACTGCCCCTTTGAGCTAAATCTGGCAAAGGGCCCAGCAGGGGAAGCACACCTTTGATACGCAAACTCACCAATGCACAGCCAGACAGATTCCTGCATCCAGCCTTCACTCCCCAGGAGACTCTTCCTCTGCTTGAATCATCCCAGGGCAGGTACCAGGCAGCTGGAGGCCACCCTGGAGCCCAAAGCCTGCCGCAATGATTCCAACTAGGCAATCCTGAGCCGCTAGCCACGTTTTGCCTTGCCTTTCTAATGGAAACCTTGACCTGAGCTCCTCCCTTGCTGCTGCCTGCTGTTTTCGCCCCCGTGGCCCTCTGCACTGGATGCGGTGAAGACTCCCTCTCTAGAATCTGTGCATCTAGTAAATATTATTCTACAAGTACTCTCCTCCTGTTCACTCCTGTGGCTGCATCTGACTGGCCAGCCTATGGACACACAGTTTATTTATTTATTTATTTATTTATTTATTTATTTATTTATTTATTTATTTTTAAAGATTTTATTTATTTATTCATCACACACACACACACACACACACACAGAGAGAGAGAGAGACAGAGAGAGACAGAGAGAGACAGGCAGAGGGAGGAGAAGCAGGCTACATGTTGGGAACCTGATGTGAGACTTGATCCCTGGAAATCCGGGATCACGCTCTGAGCCGAAGGCAGACACTCAACTACTGAGCCCCCCAGGCATCCCTATGGACACACGGTTATTTATTTATTTATTTATTTTTAAAGATTTTATTTATTCATAGAGACACAGAAAGAGAGGCAGAGACACAGGCAGAGGGGAAAGTAGGCTCCATGCAGAGAGCCTGATGTGGGACTCAATCCAGGGTCTCCAGGATCACACCGTGGGCTGCAGGCGGCGCTAAACCGCTGTGCCACGGGGGCTGCCCTGGACACACAGTTTAAATGACTTCCCCAACCCATGGTCTATACATCCCACTGGTTCTGTTTCCCTGGTGAGCTTTGCCTGGAGGTGCAATGGATTTGTAATCTACGGTCAAGACGGAGCCAAGAGGTTTTGCAGATTGTCTGAAGGGAGGGGTGTGGGAAAGCAGTTATCAAGGATGGCTTGCAGCTTTGGCTCATGCTAGTGCCCTCATGTTTGTCCTTGCAACTTGAAAGAGCAAAGGTTTTACTGAAGTTATGCTCTGGTGGCTCACCTTTTGGGTTTCTAAGTGGTTTCACCCACGCCTTTGGTACTTGCCCGCAGAACAGGGTTTACCTCTTCAGATCCTAGTTTCCGTGCCTTACAGATCCTGCACCTTTCCCTGGCCCCACTTAATTAGCAGTGTTTTCAAGGCCAACCCCCTGGAACTGCTGCAGAATTCCATTTAAGTCAGTGAGCATTTCAGTGCTGCTGGCTCCAGGCCCCAAACATCTCTAAAGGACTTTTTCATGCTTTTCCCTAGTCTCCATCACCGTCCTGTTGTGCTTAAATGGTTTGGGATGGCGGTGGGTGGGCTTTTGAGCTGTATTCTTCCGGAAGGCCCCGGATTAGAGGAGACCAATGGTTCTAAACCAGAATTTCCCCGCGGGTGGCAAAATAAGGGATGATGTCTGAAGACTTTCAAAGGAGTCTGACAGCCACAGTATTGATATCAGGGGAGGGGACCCTTCCTTTTGGTGGAACCTTCATGGGAAGATGGCTTGGCTAACCATGGATCCTTCCAGGGATGCCTGGGTGGCTCAGTGGTTGAGCATCTGCCTTTGGCTCAGGTCATGATCCTGGGGTCCTGGGATCGAGTCCCACATTGGGCTCCCTGCGAGGAGCCTGCTTCTCCCTCTGCCTGTGTTTCTGCCTCTCTCTCTGTGTGTCTCATGAATAAGTAAATAAATAAAATCTTTAAAACAAAACAAAACCACACCTCGGATCCTTCTGGAAATTTCTAGATGTTATTGAAAATCTCTGCTCTGTGGGAGCAGACAGGCATCAGGGGAGTGGGTAATTGGAGTAAATGCCCCCACTGGGGGCCAGGAGGGGGTCTGCAGTTTCAGATTCTTTTGAGCAGAGAGAGTGGCTCTAGGCTGCAGGCACAAAATGTTTAAAAAAGGAAGCCCAGCTCATTTATAGCCAGTCAGCTCATGACCCCTTTCTCTTTTCCCATTATGAGTCAAGGAGGGGGTAGTCTTGGCTCCTGCTCCTGTTTAAGGCTTTCCTTGAAAGTTGCAAAAGCCAGGAAGGAGCCCTCCCCCACTGTAAAAACATATGCTTGTAATA
Source organism: Canis lupus familiaris (assembly GCF_011100685.1). Taxonomy (NCBI): domain Eukaryota; kingdom Metazoa; phylum Chordata; class Mammalia; order Carnivora; family Canidae; genus Canis; species Canis lupus. The sequence goes on from NC_049227.1 coordinate 29,579,537, forward strand.
AAAATAAGATTCACTCAGTACTGGGGGATATGTGCATATATATATATGAAAGAGGAAAGAGAGAGAGAAAAAAAAAAAACCTTCCAAAATCCCACTACCCAGAGATAACCACTGTTAACATTTTGATAAATATTCTCCCGGATATTTCTAAATACACATTCCCTCTCTGTCTCTCGCTCGCTCTCTCTCTCACACACATACACCCCCACATACTTCCATGCAAATGAGATCACATCGTGCTTGTTGTCTTATTCTGTAACCTGCTTTTTAACTCCACATTATGCCATGGTCCTTTTTCTGGGTCAACAAATTTAGAAATACCTCATCAATTTTAATGGCTGCTTAAAATTCCACTGTGTGGTTAAAATATACAATATTTAACCAGTTCCCTATTGGTGGACATTTAGGTTGATTTCAATGTTTATTGTAGAGAATGTCGCTATGAAAATCCCTGCAGTTGTATCTTGATCCACATGTATAATTTATTGCTCATTTAAACATCTTGCTCTTTTGTAAAGTACTGTAATAATAATAATAATGATGATGATGATGATGATGATGATGATGATGTCTTTTCCGGGGTTGAGATGAAAAAATAATGTGGCATTTCCTGAGACTTCTGTGGCCCCTGGGAGAGTTCTCAGCATGAAAATGAAATCCAGGGGCCAGATCTGAGTCCGTGCTGCCCAGAATTTTCTGATTATGAGGATCATGAGGACTCACACTGAAAGTCCCTGTTTCTGGGACTGTTTGTGACCTAATGCAATAGTCTTAGAGCTAAAACAGAGGCACCAGCATAGGTGTGACCCAGGGCCACAGAGAAGCAGGAAGAAATCAGGAACTCACAGAAATCATTGATTTTGTAACAGGTTTGGAACGAATTTAAATGTCTGGGAGGGACACAGAGAGCAGGGGAATGACAGTCTGGTGAGGTAAGCGTTAAATACACGTATAAGGTGTATTGGAAGAACCAAAAAGGCTTGCTAGCATTTGGGGATCTGGGAAGGCTTCCTGGAGGAAATCGACTCCAAATAAGTGCTCTAAAGTGTTTTGGAAATGGCCAGGAGAGTGAACCATGAGAAGGGGGTTCGGGGAAGAGCATCCTGAGAAGAGGGCAAAATTGTTAAAAAGGCCAGAAGGGCAGAAAGTCATGGTGATTGCCCTCACTGAGCCCCAAATCTAGACAAACATATAAATAGGTAAGTTCAAAACACAGCGCTTACTGTGATGACAGTAGGTTCTGTGACCCAGACTGGGGAGGTAGGTGTGAGGGGGTCTGATATATAACCAACTGAACCCTGACGTCATCCTGAAGGGCATGTCCTCCCTCTGGCCCCTGGGGACCAAAAGGACTTTCCTTGTAACTTAGAAAACAATGCAGCAGTGGTTGCCTCAGCTCCTAAAATTATGTCATCAGGTGTCTTCATTTTCACGAAGCCAAGATAGTAACTAAAAGAATTTATAAGGCGGGAGGCAGAACTTGGGCATGCCAGCAAAGCCATTGATTTACTCCTGTGATTACTGCTGGGTTTTTTGTTTGTTTGTTTTGTTTTGTTTTGTTTTTGTGATTACTCTTGGTTTTACATGAGAAATGTGGAAACAGATTTGCAGCTGTCAGTAGAACTGGAATTGAGAAAAGGAAACTGGGAGAAAGGGTCATTCTGAGAAACGGAAATGCCCCTAAGAGGTGGTTTGTCCTGAGCAATAGAACCTAAAAGTTTTGAGACTTCAAAAATTCTCTCATGAGATGAGCCTTTGGAGGTTCCTGGGATTTCTACCTCTGGTTTGGGGTGAAGGCATGAATGTGAGTGAGTGTTTATATAGGCAGCACCGTGTGGGCCACGGTTCTCTGAGTGTGGTTCATGAACCGTGTACTTTAGAATCATCTGGAAGCTTCCAGAAGGCACATCTTTGGGTCTGACCCTAGACCCTTGCAAGTGGACACTCCTGTTTATCTAGCATCCATCTCGGCTCTGCTCTAGCCCTTTTCTCTTTCCTAACAGAGTCCAGATTTTGTGGTTCAGTCGTATGCCTCTCCGCCCATGCCATCTTAAAACGCTAGGAAAACGAATCTGGTGAAATTTGACTTCTCTCAGGGAATTTGTATTTTGCTGCCTGTGATTGCTTCAAGAAGGGGCATTGGACCCAATGTGGTCCAGTGAGAGGTAAAGGGAAGCCTGCTGAAAGCTCCAGGGAAGTTTCCTCTTTCCTAAGAAAAGGCAGGAGAAGAAATAGTATCTCTCTGTCCTCTGGCTGCTGTTGATTCTGAGTGTGGAAAGCCAACCCCCACCGAGCAGAGGGAGCAGAGGGAAGAGACAGACAGAGCCTGGGATCCTCATGACACCTCTGAGCAGCTGAACCAAGCCGCCCTGGGGCCTGACTTCTCTGTGGACTTCTGCTATGTGAGATAATAAGCTTTTTTATTGAGTTGGAATTTCTATTATTTGCAGTGGAAGCCCCATAAGCAATTCACACTCACTGAATCAGCATCTCTGGTGATAGGCCTGCCCCAGGCATTTCTGATGTGCACACTCCAGTGTGGAAATCACCAGAGAAACAGTGTGGACACCGTGCTGGCCATCACTGGCTGGCCACCATGTTCCGAGCCCCTTGGAGCAAGTCATATCCCCTCCCGGAGCCCCAGCTTCCTTGGGTAACCAAGAAGGGATCTACCCTAGGGAAGCTCTCTGTTGTGGTGTTCTGCTGTTTTGCCATAATGTGACTCTAGGCGAGCATGGTGGTTAACCATGGCAGGAGAGTATGCCAGGGGAGAGATCTCACAAAATGCTTTGACGTCAGTACAGTAGAGCAGCAGGGAACTTTATTGTGATCTTCAACAAAAGCTGGCTGCAGAGAGCTTCTCTTGCTTTCCAAAGAAATGGTGTAATCAATCTCAGGGATTGGAAAGTTCTATTGTTTAGAAAAAATGCCTTGATGGATATTTGGTTCTAATGCGGGGCACGTCCCCCACCCTCCAGCACAGCCTGGATGAATGATAGGGAAATGAGAGGGCCGGACATCTAACGTCCAATGTCCTAGGAGATTTCCAGAATCAGCCCATTCTACAGCAGCAGAAATGCTTTCTAGGAAGTGATGGGGTGAACCCAAGTGTATGCTGCAGAGTATCCTCAGAACCACCGGGCATGCTCGTTAAGTTCAACACAAAAGGTGGGGTGATGGTTTGAGCTGTTCTATGTGAACATTGTTGGGAAGGGTGACCCTGTTTCAGGATGCTGGAAGCTGGAGGAACATCTGGGAGGCTGGTGATGGTAGAAACACTGGATCTCTCTTCAGAGTGTCTCGTGGGCCCACTGACAGATGACATGTCATCTGTCCAATAATCCTGTGGGACACGTGAATTATTTAGAACCATTTTCAGATCTTGGAAACCTTCGAAACTGAGGCTCAGAGAGGTTTCCCTACCTCCCTGATCTCTTCATGGTCTCCCAACTGGGGCTTGCCCTCCTGTACCACCATTTTGCAGCTTGGTTTCCTCATACTCCATCAGGGAAAGGGTGGCATGCTAAGGTCTGATGAGATTTGATTAGGGATGGGAAGGAGTAATGTAATTGTGGCAGACAAGGAGGCTGCTAATTTGATGATCTCCTTTTTTTTTTTTTTTTTTTATGATCTCCCTTTGAAGACATCTGGCCAGGCAGGCCCTGGTCACAACGCAGTTTTCCCAACTCCCAAATGGTGGATATTTTCAAGTAATGAGGATTCTGGAGGAGGGTGGAGCTCTGTGATGTCAGCATCCACTTCCTGAAGGCTGTGGATCTGCTTTCCCAGGCAACGTGCATTACCTTCTTCTGCAGGTTGGTCTTCAGGAAACAATGAAACCCACCGAAAAAAAAAAAAAAAAAAAAAAAAAAGAAACCCACCGAATCCTTCCCATGAGCCTGGAAGTGGCCAGCTCAACCCTCCCCAGCCCTGCCTGGGATCTACAGAGGGCCTTGTGGGCAGGGATAAGGCCACAGTTGCTAAGAAACCAGGGTTGCGGCTCAACCAGCTGAGGCCTGCAGGCTGTGCTGACATGATGGGGGACAGTGGCATACCCCCAAGACCACATCTGGCTGCAGATCTAATGGCTACACAACTGTGCTAATGAAGACACTGTCTCCTACAGGCTTGCTCAGCTGCTTGCCCTCTCCCTTCATTCCCGTTGTCATCTCCTGTTGAGTCTACCCAATGAAACTTTCCTGTTAGCATCCCCCACCTGATGGCTCTTCTCCCTGCCACTGGCTTATTAGTTCACTCTTTATCATCTCTCATGGGAATCATTGCCACAGACTTTCCCTGGTCCTAGGCCTCCCATTTCAAACCTCTCTGTATTCAACAAATCCCGGTCATTGGGATTTGTTAAATGTCTCAAGAGCTACTTGTAGCTCTAGTGTCATAAAGAATATCCTTTGGTTTTGACTAAATCTGACCGTCTCTCTTTTTGTCTCCTGGTTCCCATCATTCACTTTTCTATTACAAATACCTTTATGAGATAAGAGGTTTTTAAGACCAGTCTCCTCTTGTAGATTCCAGCAGCAATTAGATAAGCAGTAATGGATAGTAATGCAGGGACAGATTTTAATTATTTTTTTATAGCTCAATATTAACTCATACTAATATGGACCCAAGAGCTAATTTCCATTTGTCTTTTATTTTTGAGCACCTTCTCTGTGTAGGGCATCAGGACAATTTCTGTAGACATGGGCTAGGCAGCTGTTGCCAAAGTGGCTTGTGTAGTACTTGATGATAACTCTTTGTAGGGCTAGTAGTGTTTTCTGAGCTAATAACAGCACATTCTAGAAATTCTAGTTCTTGGAAATATCCAACTAGGGTGGCTGAAACCTCATTTTTGTCATTTTTTTTCTAGTAATACTCAAATTCCTTCTCCATAGCTGCTATAACTTGGCAGGAAAGGCATTTTATTTTATTTATTTTTAAAAAGGCTTATTTATTTGAGAGAGAGAGAAAGAGACAGGGCATGCTTTGAGGAACAGCAGAGAGAGAGAGAGAGAGAGAGAGAGAGAGAGAATTTCAAGCAGAATCCCTGCTGAGTGTGGAGCCCGATGCAGGGCTTCATCTCATGACCCCAAGATCATGATGTGAGCCAAAAGCAAGGATCAGACTCTTAACCAACAGAGCCACCCAGGTGCCCCAAGAAAAGCATTTTAGAAACCCATTTTGATGAAGCACAAAGGAAATTGACTTTTTAAAAGTATTTCATTTATTTTATTTGAGAGAGAAAGAGAGAGCATGAGTGAGGTGAAGGGCAGAGGCAGAAGGAGAAGCTGACTCCCCACTGAGTGTGGGGAGCCTGATGTGGCGCTCCATCTCAGGACCCTGGGATCATGACCTAAGCTGAAGACAGATACTTAACTGACGGAGCCACCCAGGTGCTCAGAAATTGACTTTCCAGCATGGTCAGCTAGTCCTATATTTTGTTTGTTAACAGTTTTTTTTTTTTTTTTTTTTTTTTAGAAATTTTGTTCTAGAGCAACGAGATAAACCTGAGTTTTAGTTCTAATGAGAATACCTTTAGATTATGTTTTCCTACGGTTTAAGGTGGCATGGTATTGAAAAAAATAGAAAATAGAAATAATATAAAATATATAAATAATTGAAAAAATACGAAATGATAGAAAATTAAAGGGTCAGGATTCTGTTTCTGCTTTTGATGCGTTCCAGGACTTTGGGCCATCGACTCTAGTTTTGAGTCAAAGGACTCAAGATTCTGACCTGTAAAATAGGAGAATGATCCTAGATGAAGGACATGAAATAGATTCCAACTCAAGTCCACTGCTGATGACCTCCCCGCTTTCTGTGTTGGGAACAATTCTGAGGCTGAACATCCTGATTGATTAGTGATATTTGACATGGTGCCATATATATTTTGCATCCTTTCTATATGACTCTTAAGCTGCTCTTTTTGCAAGTAAAAACTTATGCTTCCATTCTTACAAAATAATGAACCACTCAGGAGCCCTCTTATATCACCTCTACTGTGTTGTTTACTAATTTAAACCTAAAAAAAGACAAACGAAAAAAACCCCTCCAGCCTGATTCAGCCATCACAATTTGGAACAAGGAACTGTAGATGATCTTTGACATTTGGAGTTCATTATCTCTTTTTGTGCCCTAAATGGTTCATTGAGTTAGATTAAAGCCCTATTTATGAGCAGAGTGTGTGGATGCAGAGGTCCTCAGAGGTCACAGACCCCCTCAACACATTGACACACTAGAAGGTAAAGTAATTCTCCCAAGACTGCATAGCTAATATGTGGCAGAGCTGGGGCTGCTGTCAGGAAGAGTGTTCTTTTTTGTACTCCATGCAGTGTCTTCCAATTCATTCCAAAACTTCTGGTGACCAGAATCATCTTTGTCACAAACATGGGGTGCATATATGGCTATACTGCTTTGTTTTTCAACTTAAAATCAAAATGGGTGAAAGCCCCCACAGGAGACATAAGCAGGACGCTCAATATCTATTTTAGGGGCCCTACTCCTCACCTTTCCGTGAATTGGCCAAGAAAACTGGGGACTTACACAGTCTAAGGTAGTTTTTTTTTTTTTTTTAAGATTTTATTTATTTATTTATTTATGAAAGACAGAGAGAGAGAGAGAGAGAGAGAGAGGCAGAGACACAGGCAGAGGAAGAAGCAGGCTCCATGCAGGGAGCCTGACAAGGGACTCCATCCTGGGTCTCCAGGATCACACCCTGGGCCGAAGGCAGGTGCCAAACCACTGAGCCACCCAGAGATCCCCAAGGGAGTTTGATTCACAGGGAGAACCTGAAGCCATTGCCCCTTAGTGCCATGCAGCATCGCTATGGAACAATGGGTTTGAGCTGGTCTGAGCTGGTCCTCAGCTAATTCAGGGCTCCCTCTGGCCCACTGGGATCATCTTCCTTAGATCATCTGTTGGCACCAAATCTGGCTGAGGACATCTCAACACAGTAGCCAGTACATTCGGTCTCAAGCACAGCTGCAGTGGTAATGAGTGGCACAAGTAGTCTTGCATCTGCCCCTGACACACTTGTCACATGCTCCCTTATCTTTTCCTTGGGGACCCATATAATGAAGGTAGACAGTATTTCCTTCTAAAACTGTCTCTCTCTTTTTAAAAATATTTTATTTATTCATGAGAGACACAGACATAGGCAGAGGGAGAAGCAGGCTCCATGTAGGGAGCCCAACCTGAGATCACACCCTGAGCCAAAGACAGATGATCAACCCCTGAACCACCCAGGCTTCCCTCCTTCTAAAACTCTTAAAATCAAAAGGTACTAATACTATTCTTTTCCCAACAATACCTGATTACCTGTAAACCAGTGGTTCTCAACAGGGAGTGATTTACAAACTCCTCTCCGCCCCCACCCGCCCCCCTCCCCACCGTGCCCCAGGAGACATCTGACCAGATGCCCAGGCCAGAAACAGGAGCCGATCTGTTCAAATCCACTTGCATGCATCTGACAGTTGGGTACCTCCTTACTGTAGAATCACACTGAGAACCTAGGGTTGGGGGGAGATAACCTCAAACCTCTCCCAGCAGGTGAGGCCCATGAGTGGGGCAGGCAGGCAGCGGGGCTGCTGAGCCCGGTCTGCCCCATCCACTGGATGGTTGCTAATTTGTCAGGTGGACCTTCAAATTTTTTTCAAGAGAATCCGTAAAATTTTATTTTCATTGGAAACAACCCCTTTAAAAATACTGACAACTAGTTAAATCTTTTTTAGATATCGTGTGGGGAGGGGGGAAAAAAAAAGAAAAATACGAGCGTTTCCTGAGACCTTATCTTTTAGCTGCAAAGGGGCAAGGACTTCCATTTCCTTTGCAAAATCCACGGCAGCTGCCTTTCTAGTGTCTGTCCTCACTCATCCACACAGCATTCTGAGACACAGCTGTTCGTCGGGATGGAAGAGAGGTGCTAGGCCAGAGATTTTTTATCAGAATGTTAACTTTATTTAGCAAACACCTATGCATGGCTTTACTATGTTCCAGCCTTGTTCTAGGCACAAATAGTAGTCGGTTTCACCGCCCTGAAACTGCAAGGGAGCTGCTACTATTAATCCCATATTATAGATGGGTACACTGAGGCCAGAGAGGGTGTGCAACTTGCAGTCATACTGTTAATAAGGACTGCAGCCAGGAATCAAGCCCGAGAAGTTTGACTCCAGAGTCTATGCTCTAAATCCCTGTTCCAACAGGCTCTCAAAACAAAGCAGGGAAAGCAAACTTTGCTTTCTACTTAATGTAGAGTCATCCTTAAAATGGAAGAACTGAGACAAGAAAATGCAAATGAGCCAGACCAGATCTGACTCTGATGGCAGTGAAAGCTCCCAGTAAGGACCCAACCATTTCCTTCTGTCTCTCCCACGGAAAGCACTCTGGGGTCCTGTGCAGTCCCCATCCTCCTGTGTTCTGTAATGTGGCTAGGTTATCACGGGGTGGGGGGTGGGGAGATGGCTACTAAACCTGAAAAATACAGAGAAATGAGGTAAAGCATTAGTCTCCCTATAAAAGATAATTAGACCCGGAGAGAGGGTTTTAAAGGCTGCCTTTAAAAAAAGGCAGACACAGCTGAATGCGCTTTCAGTCTTTGGAAGTGTTCTTTGCAAGATGAGCATCAGAGCGGAGGCGGGGCAGGGGATGAAAGGGGCATGCATATTTATGTTTCCTCAAGAAAGCGCCAAGCTCCAGGAGTACTGTGTGGTGAAAAGGAGCAGCCACTTGGATCTGCTCTTTTTGACACGGATGGTGTGGTCAAAATTGCTGAAACCCTACCAGCAGGCTTGGGCGCAGCTCTGGATCCTGCCAACCCCGTAGGGGTTATTGTAATAAACTGATAGGAGAGACAACGCCGAGGTTTCCAAGTGCAAATGAAGTTTCTGTAGAGGTTTTGGGAAAGCAGTGAGGGTCTCTGAAAATGGGAAGCCTCCAGATGGTTGAAGGCTGGTCATGGAGTCTGAGATCATCAAGTTCTCACTTTTCTGCATTTGATTTTTGTGGGTGGATTTGAAGAGGAAGCCAACTAGCATGATGGGGAGGGTGGGTTTGAGTCTCTTACAAGGTGGGGCTGTGGGGTTCCTGGGAGGAAAAGCCTGGTGGGAAGAAATGTCAGGGCGTTGGGAGGAGACTTGGCTCACATGGGTTTAAGCTGGATCTAGGACTTTATCTGTACTTGAGTTGGGGGTCTTTGGAATAGCAGCCCTGAAGTGGCCAGAGAAGGCCTAGGAAAGTCTTAAGAGAAGGAACTCTGGTCTATACTTCCCAAATCTGGAGAAGAGAACTGGAGGGAGAACTCCAGAGTATGCATCCAGCTGGCCAGGGATGAAAAATCCCTAGTACATGTGCTGTCCCTTCCCTGTCCTGCACTCATAGCAGTCATTGCTGATCAAACCCAACAGGCTGTCTTGGAAGCCTGCATGTGGCCTCAGAGTCCTCTCCAACACTGCTACTACCAACCTAATGGACTTGGCACAAGGGAAGAACTGTATGGGATCTCCCCGATGCTCTACCCAAGACCTCACCCAACCTCTTCTTCCTGATTTCCACTGTGTTGGAGGAAAGCAGTATAAGGTTAGTTAGTTAGGGTTCTGGTGGAGCCCCCTGGGGTGGGAATCCCAGCCCTACCTCCTATGGTATGTGATCTTTGTCTCATTGCTTATCCACTCTAAGCCTCAACTTCCTTTCCTATGCAGTGAGGCAATACCAGCATCTACCTCATAGGAGAAGTGATCCAGCGTGTGTGTATGTGTGTGTGTGTGTGTTTGTGCACACACAAATATCTAGTATGATGTTTGACTAGATGCTTGAGGTCAAATGAGATTCCTTTTCTTCCTGCTCTAAGGAGTCCCACAGAAGGTGTGGGGGAGGCGTTTGGCATCAGCTGGAAGGTAGAAGTCTGAGAGGTGGGATAGAAATGGAAGGAGATGAGGCTGTCAGGGGCTAGGTCATGCAGGGCTTTGAGGTCAGCAAAGGGACTTTTGTCTCTTTCTTAAGATCAAGGGGAGCAGGAGATGGACAGGTTTGGATCCTCAAAGTTTGCCATGCTACCTTCCACCACAGGGCTTTAAGCTTGACCCCCTTTGCTAGAATGTTCTTTGACTCCTCTCTCAAACTCATCCTGTGTCACATTAACTCCTGAAGGTCTTCCAGTTGGCTCTCAACCATCACCTCCTCAGGGAGGTTCCTGATCTCTCACTCCCTTCTGTGACATGTCCCCAGGTGGTCACATCCTCAACCTCCATCCACCTCCTCCACCTCCTCCAGGCAGCTTCATACTTACTTGTGTGGTTAGGTGACAAAACCAATCTCCACACTACACTGTGCTTGGTGAGGCTGGGGGCTTGGCTTTGCCCACCATTCTCTCTCAGAGCCTAGCACCTCACCTGATACATGGTAGATGCCCAACACAACAGAAATATTGTTCAGGTCACATGGTGGAAAGGACACAGGGCCACGGTGGAGGCAGGGAGGTCAGTGAGGAGCCCATTGCTCCAAACCAAATGAAAGTCAAGGTGGCCTTGAGCAAAGATGGTGACAACACGGGTGGACAGAAGGGCATGATGACGTCAAGAGCTATGAAGGAAGCTTTGTCTTGATACATTCCTGGCAGGCATTTTCTGTTATTCCTCTTTTGTTTTGTGGATTTTTACAACGCCTTCTTGCTTAATAGAAATCCCCAAGGGAGAAGGGAAGAAAAATAGAAAGTATTTGCAAGCTGGAACCGGGGGAAAAGCTTCTCATGTCCCTGCTAATCAGAAGTGGGCACAGCCCATCTGGCCGACCCTTTCTCCCAGATCCCGACAAAGGTCATTACCTGCCTTTGAAATCTGCACCTCGCTCTCTGCCCACTCACTGCTCAAATGCCCAGTAGGAGTGTCTGAGGAGCTCAGGGAATTAACTGCTGAGTGGCGACGAACAAGCTGATTGAAGTCCTCAAAGCGGAAAGCGCCTTTGAACCGCGCCTTGTCCTGCCGAGCATTTTATGAATATGCAGAATCAAACGGGAACTGGTGGACGCCAGAGGCAGTAGGCGGACCGAGCCTCTCTTTAAAATCCCAGCCAATCGAGGCACACGTTTCAACTCCTTAAAACACACAACAGGCTGTTAGAGACGCTTTCACAAAGAGTTAATATCCCGAGGCGGGGATTTTGGGGGGTGGGGGTGGGGGTGGGGGGAAGAGACACTTTTATTTATTTTCTTTGTAGAAAGTTTTCCAGGGGGCAACACTGAATGTTCCAAGGGCTGGCGGGAACCGGAGGGCAGCTTTCCTGCGGGTGACACACCAGGTCCCCCCCAATTCGGGCTTTCAAAAGGCACGTTGCTCCGTTTCCAATGGATCCGTCTAATCTCCCTGATTCATTTACACTTTCCGGTTTGATGGTCTGCACCTGACGGCGGGGCCCCGTAGGCTTGCTGCTTTTGATGGAAATGATTCGGCCTGAAGTCTCTTACTTCGGTTTAATTCCCTGATTTTAGGCTCGGCCCGCGGGTTTTCGAACCACTTGAGAAAGTGCGTGGCTCGGTGGAAGGCTCCCCCGCCCCCCCCGCCCCCATCTCCCCATCCCTAAGCCTGGAGTCCCTGCATGGGGTCACCTTGAGGATTTCTCAGGTAATCAGGTGGCGTAGACACCCCCCACCCTCCTCGCCGCGGGGAGGGAGCTCCTCTCTTGAGGCTGTGATTTTATTCATTTGATAGGAAAGTCTTCTTCTTCTTCTTTTTTTTTTTTTTCAGTTTTATACCTTTGACAATCAGCGATTAGTTCTCATCCACATTAACAGTCTGTAGATTTTTCAAAGTGGTGACAGGTACGTAGGTAACCAGCGTGTAGAGCTTGTTTGGTGAATCTTCATCCTCGTTACGTTTTCTGGACAATCGCACACGGATACGGTATGGAACATTCCTTATTCCTTTGGCCCAGACAGCTTTGTTGAGCCTGGTGTCAATGCGCACATCTGGAGTTCCCAGCTCCTTCATGGCAAATTTCCGGATGTCTTTGAGTGCCCGTCTTCTCTCCTTCCTTCCAGTCCTCAGGTATCCTCAGGTATCTGGAGTTTTCTTACCTGACATTCCAAATCCATGGGAGGCTTCTATTTCTGTCCTCCAACAAAACAAAACAAAACAAAACAAAACAAAACAAAACAAAACAAAACAAAACAAAACAAAACACTTAAGGCAAAGTCAGGAAAATGTCACCACTTCGGGCAGCTGAAACCCGCTCCTTTCTCCTGCTTAATACCAACGAACGGGGCCCCCAAACTGTACCAGCAGCATCCTCAGGCCCGCTCCCTTGGATGCAAAAAAAAAAAATGGTACCCATTCTGTACTTCTCGCGAGAGGACGGTGTCATGTGACTCTGCAGATCCCGCCCACTCTGACTCTGGACAGTCATGTGACTTGGTTTGGCCAATGAGATGTGAGCAAATGGCGCGCTGGTAGAGGCCGGGAGATGCTTGGTGGTGGGCCCGTGGGCTGTACCTGCTTTGAGCGGGGCCGTCCCAGGCTGGCCCCAAAGAGGAGACGAGGGACAGACACGTGGGGCGGAACTGAATCTCTCAGCCATGCCAGCGGACATCTAGCTGAGACCAGAAGAGCCCTGAAGCCAGAGACGCCTGGGTGGCTCAGTGGTTGAGCGTCTGCCTTTGACCCAGGGCGTGACCCCGGGGTCCTGGGATCGAGTCCCACGTCGGGCTCCCCATAGGGAGCCTACTTCTCCCCCTGCCTCTGTCTCTCATGAATAAATAAATAAAATCATAAAAAAATAAAGAGCCATAAGGCCAAGAGGATTTGTGAGCTAAAATAACCTTTTTTCAGAACACTGAGTTTTGGGGCACTTTGCAGTATTATTATTATTATTATTATTATTATTAATTATTATTTTAAGCAATACATAAGTACTATCTCCAGAGAATGTAGCTACGAGTTAACGATGGCTCTGCATATTGCTACCTGTTACAAGGAATATAGGTGAAGTCGATCGTTGGGTGTTGGGGAGAAAGCCATGGCGTTGACGAGAGTTTATCAGCCGGGCTGGTTTCTTTAGGAGAGATGCCAGGGAGCTTTCGACCAAGAAAACTCAGAAATGTAGCCCTGGAAGCCAAGGAAGGTCTTCCTTAGCTTGTTTTCCCTTTATTCTTTTGGTGGGAGAAGGTCCCATTGAGTGATGATGAATATCCCCAAGAGCACACCGCCTGCCTGTCGCTGGTCTGGCACGGAACAATGATCAGTGGAAGTTTGGGTGAATCTTTTGTTACCACATTTCTCTCCCCCCAGCCTCCCTGTCCCCCATCCCTGCTTTATTGAGATAAAACATTGTAGAAGGCCAAGGTGTACAAGGTAATGATTAGGTACACATATATATATTGTGAAATGATTATCACAACAAAATTAGTTAACACATCCACTACCGGTTATTTATTTATTTTTTGGTCGTGGTGAGAGCTTTTAAGATCTACTCTTAGCAACTTTCAAGCATACCTTACAGTACTGTTCAACTATAGTTAGTGTACTGCACATTACACCCCCAGAACTTACTCATGTCGTAGCTGAGAATTTGTACCATTTGACCAACATCTCCTCACATCTCCCACCCTCCAGCTGCTGGCAATCACCCCACCAGTCTGTTCTTTGTTTCTATGGGTTCAGTGTCCCTTAGGGTCCACATATAAGTGATTGTACATTATTTGTCTTTCTTATTTGTCTATTGTCTTTCTCTGTCTGATTTACTTCACTTAGCATGATGCCCCCAAGTTCATCCATGTTGTTATAAATGGCAGGATTTCCTTGATTTTTTTTATAGATGGATAATATTTCATTCCTTCCCTCCTTCTCTCTCTCTAAAAAATATGAATTTTTTCCTCATCTATTTATCCATCAGTGGATGGTTGGGTTGTTTCCATGTCTTGTCTATTGTAAATAATGCTGTAATAAACATGGAGGTGTGGATATGTCTTAGAGACAGTGATTTCATTTTCTTTGGATATACATACCCAGAGGTGGGATTGCTGGGATCATAGTTACCATATTTCTTAATTCCTGGATGCAGTTGATTGTAAGACAAACTGTCGTCAACAAACGATTGATTTAATAGCAGCTCACTTTTGGAGGAAAAAGTGACATTAAATATACATATCAGTTACATGACACATCCCAATTTCAGAAGAATTAAAATGTGAAGATAAAAATGCATCTCAGAAACAAGAAAATAGAATACAGTTGACTCTCAGAACAATGCGGGGATGAGGGGTGGGACCCCCATGCAGTCAAAAATCCACACATAACTTTTGGCTCCTCTAGAACTTAACTAGTAGCCTACTGTTGACCAGAAGCCTTACCGATGACAAACATTTGATGAACACATTTTGTGTTTGTATGTATTCTACACTGTATTCTTTCAGGGAAGTAAGCTAGAGAAAAGAAAATCATAAGGAAGAGAAAACACATTGCTTGTCTTTATCAAAAAATAACTGTGTATAAGTGAACCTGCACAGGTCAAACCTGTGTTGCTCAAGGATCAACTGTGTATTCACTTCCACAGCACTGACTGCCTTTCCAAGTGCAGAGCTCTCGTCTAGACTTTGAGGTGGTTCCTCCCCTAAAATCAATCAAAGTGCACCCTTATTTTTTATTTAACATCTTCATTGAGCTGTGAGTCACATACCATACAATTGACCAGTTTGAAGTTTACAATTCACAGAGTGGTGTGGCCATCACCACAATCAATTTTTGATCAGTTTTCTCCCTCCAGTGGGAAACTCTGTACACCTTACAAGCTACTCCTCATTCTTCCCTCACCCCAGCCTGTGGCTATCACTCATGCACATTCTGCCTCTAAAGATTTGCCTATTTTTGGATATTTCATATAAATGGAATTATGTAATAAAAGCAAATCTTTTTGATCACTTATTTGATATGCCAGGCACAGCCCAGGGCATTTGAAGCATATTCTCTAATTCTTAACAACTAGCCTATCAAGTAGAGATCCACTGAACCCATGTATCAGATGAGAAGACCGAGGCACAGATAGGTTAAGTAGCTTTGCCATGGTCACACAACTAGTAAGTAGTGGAACTTGAATTCCTTGCTAGGCATTCTTCCCTGAAAATAGTTCTTAACCTATACTAACTTGTACTGAGGAAATGGGAAAACATGGATGGTCCTGAGCCAAATTCTGGGCCTTTACTGGTCTTGTGCTCTACCATGGTAGGGCAAGGTCCATGTGGGAAAGCTAATGCTTTAGGATACAGCATTGGAGATTGGAGGAGACCACACTGTGGTGAAGAGGTTGTTCTATGTTCAGAGAGCCCATGTTCTACCAATAGCTAGAGTCATTGGCCCCATGAGCAAACTACTCCGTTTGGATCTTCTGTTTCCTCACGTGTACAACGAGAACTTTGAATTGGTTCATTTCTAAGGTCTGTTTCATCTCAGGCCATATTTGACTATTTTCATCGCCACCTTGCTCTCTGGAGAAGTCTGTGTTTAAATAAATTTGTATCAATTCCAGTATGAAAATGCTGGGACACTCAAGAAGCTGGGTTTGTGGGGGCACCTGAGTGGCCCAGTTGGTTAAGCATCTGACTCTTGATTGTGGCTCAGATCATGGTCTCAGCATTGTGAGATCGAGCCCCATGTTGGACTTAGTGCTGGGTGTGGGGCCTGCTTGGGATTCTCTTTTTTCCTTCTTCCTCTGCTCATCCTCACTGCTCACGCTCACCCTCTCCATCTTGGGAAAAAAGAAAAAAGAAAAAGAAGCTAGGTTTGTTGTAGGTTATTTTCTCTAAGTGAATTTTGAAAAACACAAAATCCATAGTTTGATATTATGGAATGTTAAGCTAATTTTTAAGAATTTATTTTTATTTTTATTTTTATTTTTTTTACAAAAGGAAAAGAATATCATGATTCTATGAGTTTGAGGAACATTGAATTAAGCAGAATTGTACAGGTACCTTTACTGCAGGACTTTTCAGAGCCTTTCGGATCAGCCCTCTGATCTTCACCACAGTGATTTCCCTACATTAAGGAATTTATATTGGGACACACTATAGTCTGGGATATCTAGTATCCCTTGCCAGGAATTTCCTCTTCCTTAACCACATGATAGCAGGAGCAGCTGTGTAGCATCACCTGCTCCCATAGTCTCAGAGAGTGATTGCCTGAATCAAACTGAAATAATCACAATATGCTACTCCCTTCAACTGATAAGTCCCTTCTCGGAATCTGTACCTTTGTGCAAGGAAAGGCTTTCTCTTACCATAACATGCAAAATTCAGGAGCACTTCATACATTGTACATTCTAGGATTGGACTTATGTGTACCACATAAGGATGCAGCATGCCCCACACTTACGTGTACCACCCTTTCATAGAGAAACATCTTTAGGGCTGTGCCCCCTATGTTCACTATGTGGAACTGCTTTCTTTTGAGTTCCAGGATACCATTCCAGACTGTGTTTTTCTCTTGTAATGAGAATTCCAAATCTAGGCAATGGCTGGCAATGGTTCCATGGTTTTAATATGGTTGTGTCTCATATCTCTGTATTCTCTTGAACTTTCCCTCATGGTCAGGGTGGCTGCGTGCTTCTCTAGTCATCCTTTCTTCATCCAAACCTGGATAATAGAAAAAAGGGTAATGGCTGCTGCATTTTTAACTTTTTGCCAAGAAAGTTAAAGCCTACCCAGGTCCTAGAAACCCTTGCAGCAGAGTTCCATTATGTCTCAATGGCCAATATTGAGGCCCGTTTTTAACATGGCCACATCATAGGATAATGGTCTTCAGAACGCAGTTCTTGAATGGTCCTTGATAAGAATGTTTTTTTCTATTTTTAAAGGGTTACATAATAATAATAATAATAATAATAATAATAATAATAATAATAATAAATAGTTTGTGATGGAGACCATCTGTATCCTTCAAAACCTAAAATATTCACTATCTGGCCCTTTACAGAAAAAAATCCGCCAAGCCCTGGCTTAAAGCATGGATTCTAGAGTCAGTCCAGTTAGTTCAAAACTCAGCTCTGTGTTCAGAGAGCCCATGAACACACTGGGCACACTTGCCACTCACTGATGATCTGGGCAAGTTCCTTGACCATTCAGATGCCTCATCTGTAAAATGGGGTTGCCAACAGCACCTACCTCATAGAATTGCTTTGAGAATTAAATGAACTCTTGTATGTAATGTCTTAGACCAATACCTGGCGCAAGGTAAGGACCATGTAGGTCCTACCTCTTATTGGTGTCCACAGGGGCATGGGGCAGACCAGGTGGAGGGAATATAACACACTTTCATAGTGTTATGTTGACTAAGCTTAAGACTTGGCATGCAGGCTTCAAGCTTTGAGTTCATCTAAGCCAAGCTCTCTTTAGCCCCAGGTGTGTGATGTACTCTGTTCTTAACCATACTTGCAGGTGTCTTTATATATGCACATAAGTGCTATAGAGAAATGTGGGTTAGTCTCATGCCAACAGAACGGCAGGTGAATAGAGGCTTGCTCCAGCTGTCCTGTCTCCAAGGCATCGCTCAGCCAACCCTCGCATTTTCTCAAGCTCTCCTGTCCTGCTGTGACACTGCATGGTTTCTTAGCAAAGTAAGGATGAGCAGCTGTTTCTCAGGAGTGTTCTAGCAAGCCATTTTCGGCTGGCATCTGGGTGCAACTGCTGCCAGTACTGCATGTTGAGTCACCACGCTGCTCTGTTAGAGCCAAGGTGTGCAGAGAGGAAGATACCAATTCAAGAACCATCAGGGAGGGCATCCCTTTATTCTCTAAAGTAACTGGGTATTGAGATCTTTTGAATAGGCATTCCAGAGGACCATTCCAGGACCTCACAGATCACAGTTAGTGGTTGCAATTTACCCAAATTGTGCATCTTAAAAAAATTTCTTTTAAAGATTAAAAAAATATTTATTTTAGAGAAAGAGACAGAGAGGAAGAGAGAGAGAGAGCAGGGCATGGGGGAGGAGGAGCAGGGAGAGGGATAAACAGACTCCCCACTGAGGGCAGAGCCTGATCTGGGGCTCAGTCTTACAGCCCTGAGATCAGGACCTGAGCCAAAATCAAGAGTTGGATGCTTAACTGATTGAATCACCTGGGAGCCTTCCCCATTGTGTTATCTTAAAGCCACCTAATCCTCCTAAACATTAGTTTCCCTCATCTGGAAAATGGGAACAATGATGGTTTTTGTCTCATATGGTTAACAGTAGGATTGAGAAGAATATTACAAAGCAGGGATTGGCAAACTACTGCTTACTAGCTAAGAATGGATTTTGCACTTTTATTTATTTATTTATTTTAAAGATTTCGTTTATTTATTCATGAGAGACACACAGAGAGAGGCAGAGACATAGGCAGAGGGAGAAGCAGACTCCCTGAGGGGATCCCGATGTGGGACTCAATCCTAGGACCCTGGGATCATGACCTGAGACAAAGGCAGATGCTCAACCACTGAGCCACCCAGGTGCCCCTAGATTTTGCACTTTTAAATGGTTGAAAAAAATCAAAAGAAAAATAGTATTTCACAATCTGGAAAAGTTATATGAAATTCAAATTTCAGTATTTACAAATAAAGTTTTATAGAAACACAACCATGCTCATTCTTTGACATGTTGTCTCTACGGTATTTTGCTACAAAGGTGGAGTTGAATAGCTGTGATAAAGACAGCCTGGCTCACAAAGCTGAAAATATTTACTATCCAGCCTCTTACATACCCTTGAAGAATGAGAGACTCATGCAAGGGAAGGGAAGCCAGGAAAAGGTGTATTATCCAGGTGGATCACTGGGGCCTCATCCCACTGGGCATCCCTGTGAATTGGGGTAGAATGCAGACTTTGTGTTACTAGATCCAAGGAGTAGGGTCAGTTGTTGGGAAAGGAGGGCAGCATTAATCTCCTGGTATTTCTGAGAATGGGCATACCATCTTGAATGTAGTAAGGGCTCCGTAAGTCGTACCTATTAATAAAAAAATGGTAAGACAGTCAACTTTGGAAATTGGCAAAGGGTGTCAGTTAAGTTAGACTCTGTGTGACCTTGGGCAAATAGTTAACTTCTCTGAACCTCATTAAGACAGTAGTCAGGATTAAATGAGATAATTCTTGGCACCAAGTAAGTGGGCCATAAATTTTAATTATTAATACTTATTGGATTGAAATATATTCATGTATTGAGTCAGATTCATAGAACTTTTATGAAAATTGTATCTATTTCTTTTAAAATCCCTGAGCATGTAATAGGATTCTGTAATTAAACTATTCAAGACATCTAAGGGCCAGAGAAGTCAAATATTAATGAATTAAGAAAGGAGAACATGGTCTGATGGTGCCATTTTGTAGGAGTGTTACAGAAGTATCTGGACGCCCGTGTCTGAGCATAGAGATGTCCTAATAATTAATTTCCAAGGTCTCTGTCACGGATCTTATTTTCATGGAAGTGAGGAGGCTCTGGAAGTTCAGGACACCATGCTAATAGTCCTCTTGGTGCCCTTGAGAATTTTCAAGCCATTTCACTTCTGCAAACTGATGTCTCGGTGCATGTGGGCCAGTCCTTGTTAGAGACTGGGGGCGTGGAGATCGTTGAGGTGAAGTCTACTTCCAAGGTGTTCCTAGCCTGCACAAGATGGTCTTACCATGAGCAAACCAGCCTTATCAATGCTACTGGAAATATACGAGGGAGGTTAACTCTGAGCATGAGAGTCAGCAAAGGTGTGCCCCAACTTGGGGACAGGCCTGGGTCTGGAAGGATGAGACAGGTTTTAGAGTCAGGAAAGAGGAGGATGGGCAACTATTTCAAACAGAAGGAGGAGACGTGAAAGAATGCTTTAGTGACTGCATCTAGTCCATCAGGAATCAGGCTGGAGCCAGAAAGATGGGGTTGAGGTCATCTTGCAATGGCATCTCCCATTTGAATTTAAACTTTTTTTGTATTAGTAATGAGGAGTCATTGGATGCTTCAGATCAGGGCACTAACGTGATAAACTGATCTATTAAAAAGTCTTCAGTTCCAAGTGTGAAGGATCTTAGGTGGGGAGGTGTGGAAAGCAGGAAAGAGACTATTCCAATCGAAGGTCCAGATAAGAGGCTGGAATTAGAGAAATATTGGAAGAAACAGAAATATTGGAAGAAACAGAAGAAATAGTGACACCTGGGTGGCTCAGCAGTTGAGCGTCAGGCTTTGGCTCAGGGTGTGGTCCTGGAGTTCCAGAATTGAGTCCCACATCAGGCTTCCTGCATGGAGCCTGTTTCTTCCTCTGCCTGTGTCTCTCATGAATAAATAAATACAATCTTAAAAACAAAAGAAACAGAAGAAATATGCCCTCATTGGGCAAGAGGTGGTCTGAGTCTATTAATAATGGGCTTTTCTTCAGGGGGCAGAAGGGGGAAGCAGAGGCAGGACATGGGTGAAATGGTGGATATGCTGTCTTTTTAGTTAGGGCTGCTGCTGCACTCAAGATATCCATCTCACCATCCCTAGTGAGACCTGTTGTTCTCTTTGAATACTGGCTCTTCTTTGTGGAAAGCCTGGTATCTCAATTGTTTGGCTTGGTCTTCTGGTGAGTTTGTGCTTATGAAAGTTATTCACATTTGGGCACAGATGGAAGATGGGTAATGGAAGGAGGAAACAAATAAATAGCACTAAGTCTAGGAAAAGATAGACTCCTGGGGGGTGCCTGGGTGGCTCAGTAGGTTGAGGGTCTGACTCTCCATCTCAGTTCAGGTCTTGATCTTAGGGGTCAAGAGTTCAAGCCCCACATTGGGCTGGGCATGGAGCCTAGTTAAAAAAAAAAAGATTCATTTGGAGGGTGTGGAGTCTAGGAGAGCAGGGTGTGAGGAAATAAAGAGGTAGCTTTTTTTTTTTATAAAAAGATTGTGGTAAAATTCATACAACATAAAATTAGCATTAACCATTTTGAAGTTTGCAATTCCGTAGCATCTAGAACATTCACAATGTTGTGCAACCAGCACCTCTGTTGAGTTCCAAGACATTTTCATCACTCGGAAAAGAAATCTTATTCCCTCATTCTTGTGTCTCCCCACCCCAGGCCCTGGTAATCATTAATCTGCTTTTGAATTCCATGGGTTTGCAGATTCTGGCTGTTTATATAAATGGAATCATTCAATACATGGCCCTTTGTGTCTGGCTTCTTTTACTTATCATCATAAACCTCAAAACTGTCGTGCTAAGTCATGCCTTTGATAAGGAGACAGGTAGACGTAGGTTCCATTCTCAGGGCATTTGCACTTGCTGTTCCCTTCACCTGGAACACTTTCTCCTGGTGCATATGTGTGACTGGCTCCTTCATTTCATTTCACATCTGAGCTCAAATGTCACCTCTCCAACAGCTCATCACTAGAGGGATTGGGGTGACCTGAAGGACAAGGAAGACCTCAAGAAGATAGACTTGGATGGTTAGCAAGAGAGAACTCCCCAAGGTCATGATCAGTGCAAGCCAACTAATGCTTTGCTGAGCTCCCTTATCTCTGCTGTTTTTATCTGATGGCTACTTGAGCTCCAAGATCTGAATACAAAAGATCTCTTGGGGGCAGATGGCTTAGGCTGTGTTTCTATTTTTTTATTTTTATTTTTAATTTTTTTTAAAAAAAGATTTTATTTTATTTATTCATCACACACACACACACACACACACACACACATAGAGGCAGAGACACAGGCAGAGGGAGAAGCAGCCTCCATGCAGGGAGCCCAACATGGGACTCGATCCTGGGTCTCCAAGATCAGGGGCTGAAGGCGGCGCTAAACCACTGAGCCACCTGGGCTGCCCTAGGCTGTGTTTTTAAATGCATGTTTTGTTAATATTTAGGCTCAGCATGGTCAACAGATCAGGAGATGGCTGCCACTGAGAAGTCTGTTTGCTATACTCACAGTTCCCAAGAGAAGGAAAGTGCCGCATCATGGTGGGGGGGTGCACATAGGGAAGACCCATGGTAAGTTAGGAGGCAGAGGGAATGAGGGGAAAACATGAGCTGGAATCTTTACTGGGTAGCTCCTCAGGAGGGCAAGAGTGAGGCAGGGGAATCAGGTTTAGGATTGGTCAGTGTGAATGATTCTAGAAGGCCCTAGGGTGTAAGGTTAGGGCTGTTCCTGGGTGTCTGGCGCCTGGTCCCAGGATGATTTGGACGATGGGGATGGTAGTCTGGAATGGGACAGCCCTGAGATGCAGGCGGTGTGTGCTCTGGGCTCTGGGTTGGTGGGTTTGCATAGGAAAGGTGCACTCCCAGTTGTCCATCTGCAGGAATGAGCTAATTCTGGGAGGGGCAGTCCCGCCAGGTCAGCAGGGCCCCATATGCCAAAGCATCAAGATAACAGAAAATGAAAACACACAGTCAGTACAGGCTGCTATGGGAGCACCTGGTACCTTGACTGTTCTCCTTGCCGATTTCTTCCTCTGAGGAGGGTGCCGCCCACCTCACAGGAGTCTGGAGGCAGAAGGGAAATCATCACAGGGGATTCACAGTAGCTGGTAATGGCTTTTCTCTCCAGCACACCTCCAGCTCCAGCGTGGCTTGGCGCAGTGCACCAAGGATGCTCGGTACAGAGATGCTCTCTTTCTGCGTGAGGGCTTTTCAGGGCTCCTGGAACTCTGGGAGCCATTTATTTAGTGTTTCTTCATTTAGGAGAGATTGCTCTTTCACAAACTGCTTCATGGTGGTGGCTGTCTCTCCTTCATCTGATTAGTCCTGCTTCTTGGAGACATTCAACACTGTTTTTTTCCCCCCCTGTCGTACCATATGTTTTTCCTTTGAGTCTGTAGTATTTTGTGCTCAGATTCTGGAACTGTGATGTGGCATTTCTCTCCTGATGATTTCCTAGCAGGTGGCTGATCTCAGCAGCTGGTAATGGCAGGGGATGGCGTATTAGGGAGAAATCAGGTAATGCCAATCTCTGTGTCCATAGATCCCTCTTTGACTTTCCCTCCGGAACCATTCCCTTCTTGTGTTTATTGTCCTTTCAGTTCTCACGGGTGTCAGCATTGGCTGTTGCTTAGCCATCTATCTGTCCATGACAGAGACACTGGGGTTGTCTTTGGAGTCAAGTTCATATTTGAAAATGATAATGGAAACGTATATTGAGTCCTACTGTGTTCCAGACAGTGTGCTAAGCATGTTCTGTATATTGCCTAATTTATTCCACCCAACAGCCTTTTCAGGTAAGTGAATTATTATCCTCATTTTATAGATGAGAAAACCAAGAGCAGGAGACTTGCTTAAGGTTGCGGAGATTTGGACCCATACCCGTCTGATTCCAGGGTTTTATTTACCACTTGGACCAGATCATGGTGTACATGGGAAGATTCAGACACTTCTGTGTTGGTGATTTGTACATGTCTTTCTTTACCTAATAAGTTCTGGGAACTCCAGTATTCTTAAGCATCACCAGTGAAGAAGAAGTTCAAAATTATAGGCTCTTTGGCAAAAACTGGGGAGAAAGGAAATTTGGCTACAGGGTCTTCATCTTCCTTTAATTTATTCAACTTTTTCTTGAGATGTTCAGTGCCCTCCTGGCCGCCCTTTCTCCTGATACAAGGGTAAAAGCGAATGAAGCTTTAAGATATTGCTTTATAGGAGGAGTCACATTTTAACTACATTTTCAACCTCAGTCAGAGAGATAAAGTTCTGAAGGTGGGCTAGCAGGCATTTCCCATTAATTTATTCAGCATGTGTTCACGGAGAGCTTACCTTGTCCCAGGCACTGCATGAGGCTATGGGGCAGAGGGGCAAAGGAGGTGGCCCCATTCCCTAAAAGGCTCCCAAGGCTGGGGATGAGACAGGTGTACATGCTCCCATGACACCCTGAAGAGTCTTTAATGGTGGAACAATCTTGGCGCTAGGGAAGCCAGGCCGCCACCTGGTGGCTAACACTGAGAGGAGTGAAGAGGATAGTCTTGGAAAAGGAACATTTGAGGTGATAAAACACTGAGCAGGGCAAAATAAAATCAAGCATTCTAGGCAGAGGGAAGAACATGTGTGTATGGGGATGAGATTTTTTTTTTTTAATATGTGGTGTTTCCAGCTTTTGTCACCTCCCTCCTCCACCATCACGTTAAAGAGAATTGAGTCCTTGCCAGTCCAGTCACCTCCAGGCTCCTTAGGTTGAAAAAAATGGGGGAACAGGGAAAGTGAAAGACAGGACTCTAGGTCATAGGACAGGATTCTTCCTTGAAGTAGAAAGGAAGAAGAGGAGAAGTCAGAAGGGTGACAAAGAGTAGACGGAGAATGGGAAGAGGAGAGAAGAACAATTCTTTTGTAGTATTGAGGTTGGGTAGAGTTTTCCGGCAGGTTGGCAAGAGAGAGGATCTGGAGATGTTTTGAGATGAGAGAAATTTGAAGAGAGGAAATGGTGTTGCAAGAAGTCTGGCTCAAGTTTATGACTTGGCTCCCTCATAATGTCCTCTGAGAGACCCAAGTAGAGAATGCAATTTCCTTTTTCATTTGCTTTGATTGGCAGATTGTGCTTCACTATATATGATTCCTAGTGGGATCTGGGCCCCATGGGCCCTCAGAATTTATATGGGTTACATTTTACAGGTGCTAAATGACATTCGGTAGCATGGTTCATAGAAAAGGATTTTGGTTGGTGGTGCATTTCATCATCCTACGCATGCTAATGGTTCCCTTAATGATGGGGAATAATCACACATTTGTTCATTCACTCAGCAAATATTTATTGAACACCTGCCATGTGTCTGATCCATTTTAGTCCATGTGGTTTATCATTCTGCATTCTAAGTGGTACCAACAGAGTGAAAGAAGGGATGGTCAGTCTCCCATGTGAGGAGTTTCAGATGGTCTTAATTTCCTCTGGAATGAGAACTTAAGTTTTGCCTAAACCTCACTGGAAATTCTTTATGTTTCCAGCCTACATTGCCTCTGTTTAGATGAGGAAAAATTGTATCTATTAAGCACTGAGTATGTGTCATTCTTTTCCATATAAAAATTAAAAAAAATTTAGTTCTTGTTCTTTTTTTTTTTGGTTCTTGTTCTTAAGGAATTTATGGATTAGTGGGGGGAGAGAACGGAGATCATGCAATTTCAATATAATGTGGTAGAAACAAGGACAAAAGTAGAGAGGATATCCTGTGAGAACACAGAAGAAAGGTTATTGGCTTTTCCTGGGCCTTCAGGGAAGACTTCTTGGAGGAAGAGATACTTGGGCTGAGGATTGAAAGATGTGCAGAAATTGGTCGGGGAACAAAGGTATATGTGTGAGAGGGTATCCCTAGAAAGGGCAAGGTTGTGGGAGTATCAAATAGCACATGGGTGGGAGGCTCCGAGGAGTTCATTACTCATATTACTTCATTCAGCATTATTGAGTGTCTATAATATGACGTCAGAATGTAGTGTATGTAACATGATACTAGAATATAGTATCTACAATCACTGGTACAATTAGGAATAATACATAGAGTGCCTGGCACACATTTGATACTTCATAATGGCAGCTACTCAAGTAGCTGTGTGTACATGGAGTGTTTATTTTATTTATTTATTATTATTATTTTAAAATATTTTTTAATTGAAGTTCAATTTGCCAACATATTGTATAACACCCAGTGCTCATCCCGTCAAGTGCCCTCCTCAGTGCCTGTCACCCAGTTGGAATTTTTATTTTAATTTGTTTTTCTTGGAAGCTGATAAGGGGGTATTAGACAGACAAAACTGAGGCAACAGATAGTCATCAGAATGCCTCGTGGCTCCAACACATGATTATTCTTTCTCATTAACCAGTCCCAGCTGGGTGTTTCTAGTTGTTGGATGGCTCACCTCTGTATGGTGATTCAGGGACCCAACCTTCTTTCATCCTGTCCCTTTGCATTATCCCTGAGCACCCCATCATCATCAGCGTCTGGCGGCATCTGTTCGTGAGAACCAGTCATACAGTCACACCCAATCACAAGAAAGGGTGGGAGAAGTAGGCATGCCCAGGAAGAAGAAATGGATTTGGGTGAACAGTTAGCCACCTCTGCCATATTGAGTGTCTTTAAAACCAGATTCCTGCCCTGCTGTGTGTCCCTATGAGAACGACATTTACCTACTCATCACAGCAAATGCTGGTTCTGTGGGGTGAGACTGATTAGGATGGGTGGCTTCTCTTCTTTATCACCTGTGAGGAGGTTGCTTAGTATGTGGCAAAGGAGACGTTTAGAATTTTGGATCTTCCCATCTGATTCAAGAGACCCGTGTTCCAACATGTTCTCCATTCAAGCCATGCAATGCTATTGACCAGCAAAAAAGTTCCGAGTCTATTAATATTACTACTGAGTGTGTGTGCATGTGTGTGTGTGCGTGTGTGTGTACACAGCAGGGGTTGCCCACTTAATCCTTATGGAGTCCAGACAGGTAAAATCAATGAGTGAAGTGGGCTGAGTGGATACTAGGATGGAACGGAAATCCTAGAATGCCACAGTGGACAGTCATTTCTCAGTGCCAGGAGGAATTTTGCATTGCAGGGACAGGAGACTGACATTAGCTTGATTTTCTAGAGAGGTTGGTTTCAAATGCTGTCCACTAACTACAAAAAAATTATACCGTGGATTCAATAAGACACATCTACGGGCTCTCTGTGGGCCTGGTTGCTGGCAGGTAGGAACCACTGACAAAAATAGTGTGAACAGAGAGAACTCGGTGGTCTTATTTGCACAGCTGGCGCTGGGCTGCTGGGATGAGCACTGCAGCTGGATGAAGGTAAGAAAAATTCATCGCTTTCTCTGTCGGGGGTGGGATTTAGCAGAGGAATCCCTTTGGGCACCCGGTCACAGGGGTTTGTTACTGCTTGTGCCTGAGCCCATTGACAGACACGACTTGGGCTTCTCCTCTTTTGTGTATTTATTTCTTCTTGTTATTTAGGAAAGTAACCACCGGGACTGAAAGATTGGAGAGATTTTTGGCGCAAGGAGACAATCAGCATCCCTTCCCCATGCCCATCAGGAGACACAATGAAGGATGGGGGCTCGGTTTTCTCTCTCCTTCTGGGATCTGGTGGTGGGAGGAGGCAACCAGCAGTTGGCTCTTTGGGGTCCTAACAGGGCCTCGAGGGGTGGGCTTGCCTGTGATGTCATTTCCAAGTCTAATTCTGCTTCATTCTTGAGCTGTGGATCTGGTGACTGCAGGACATAACTCTCTCTAGTTTTCATGAGCCACTTACCTTGGGGGGCGCTTAAAGAGAGCTGGTGGAGGGAGAGGCGTGTGCCTGAGCCGAAAGGCTGCCTTGTCCTCCTTGCCTCCTTCACGGGTTATTTAAGGAGCTCCTGTGAGGTGCCAGGCTTGGTGACAGGTGCTGGGCTATGATGGTGCACGTGACCAGCATGGTCTCTGCTCTCAGAGAGCCTCTGCTCTGTTTGGAAGGGCATGTGCTTTTTCAGAAACTCATATGTGTGTATATTTTTAAAGATCTTAATTTATTTATTTTAGAGATACAGCACACACAAATGGGGTGGAGGGGGAAAGGTAGAGGGAGAGGGACAAGCAGACTCCTTGCTGGGCAGACAGCCTAGATTGGGGCTCAATCCCAGGACCCTAGGATCATGACCTGAGCTGAAGGATGATGCCTAACTAGCTGAGCCATTTCAGTTGCTCCACTGATTGATATGTGTTTTTAAGAAAACAAAGCAGATAGAATGCAAACAGGAACTGTGAGTGGGGGTAACTTTTGGGTGGCCTGGAAGGAATAGTTGACATCAGAGCTGAGGTCTCAATGGTCTCAAGAAGGAGCCAGTCATTCGAACAGGTCTGGGAAGAGTGTTCCAGACAGAGGGAAGGGTATGCAAAGCACCTGAGGCAGGGACAGAGTTGGTGTGTGCTGGGGACAGAGGAAATGGCAGTGTGGTCAGAGCGTAGTAAATAATGAGGAGAGCAGTGGGTGATGAGTTTGGAGAGACAGGCAGGGGCTAGATCCTGCAGCAAGTTCATGGTTTGGGATCCCACTTCCTTTCTAAGTGTGAGTCCCCAGTAAAGGATTATAATCAGGGGAGTAGCATACTCTGACTTTGGTTTTAAAGTGATCATGCTGGCAACTGTTGGGGTAAGGAGTTTGCTATGAGCTGAATTATGTCCACTCTCCCAGCTGTTCATATGTTGAAGCCAGCGTGTTGGTGTTGGGGATGGGAGGTTATTGGGATTAGGGATGTCAGGGAACTTGACCAAGTTCACCAGCTAGTAAGCAACAGAGCCAGGAGTTGAGCCCAATTGAATCTGAGTCCAAATTCAATTCCCTTTCCCTAATACATAGCACATGCACCATAGCCTACTGATAGAGAGCCCAGATGAGGGAATCAAACCCTTAGTCCAGATTCTGATATGTTACTCACTAACTCACACTTAATGTCTCTGTGTCTCAGTTTTCTAATCTGTAAAATGGGGTGACGATAGTTCTTACCTCTTAGAATTGTAATGAGGATTAAATGAGCTGCTTCTCTGAAGCCCTTAGAACACTGCCTGGCACATGTAGACTATAAGAACATTTGTTAAATACATAGCAGACCAGAGAATAATGTCCAGCTCTAGCAGCCTCTGACCCTTAGGTACTGGCAAGAAATTACGGGATGTCATGGTATTGGACACTGGATAGTTCAACCTTTTTGATTTTCTTGGGCTGTGTGTGCATCAGCCCCTCTGGATCACCCATGAATTAATTTTGAGCAGCACTGAATACAGCTTCCTCCTCTCTTCTATGTAGGTGGGTCCCAGAAATAGACCAGAGAGGTCCTGGAACAAAGAAGCAAAATTCAGTGATACTCACATGTGACAATGAATGGAGACACTTTTAGTTGTTGCAACTGGTGTGCTGTGCAACTGGCATCAAATGGGTAGAGACAAGTGAAGCTGCTAAACACTCAACAACACAAGGACAACCCCCACGACATGGAATGATCCACCCCCCATGGCAGTAGGTGCAGAGTTTGAGAATCCTGACCAAATCTGACCTTGGCTCGGTGTTGGTGTAAGATGGCAGTTTTTAAAGATGCATTTGGTCTCTTTTGAGATACAGAGTCATTAGAAATCATCAAGCTCGAAAAACCCCATGAACACTCTCTGCTCCCAGGTGAGGCTATTTGAGCTGAGCACCTCTTGGCATTTCTTCTTTTAGTAGAAAATTCTACAGAAGAGAGTTGGTGGGAGTCAAAAATCCATCAGTTCTCATTTTACCAAGCATTTAGGAAAATAACTTTTCTCCTGTAGAAGAAATTACATGAATTATATTAAAATCGATGCTAAGGTAATAAAATTACATGCTCAGGACTCTTCTAAAAAATTCTCTTTGTCTGGCAGGGTAATTTGAGTGTGGGGAAGACAATCTCCCCAGCCGCCACACTTCCACATAAAGATGGAACAGAGGAAATTGGCTCGACCATGCTCTCGCTGCATGTACCACTCTGTGAAATTCCAATTTTTTTTTTTTTTTACATCTGCAGATTTAATCACAAGGAAAACTTTCTGATGCAGATCCACCAGAAGAATAATTCAGGGTTTTAAAAAAAATGTATAAGAGGCAACTTCAAATCACCAAATGAATGGCAGTGCCCAAGACAGGGGCAGACACACCTTGGGATTGTGCAGAAATGGGCTCTGATGTCATGTGAATCATCCTCATTCTGGATGCCAGTGCTCTACTGGTTTGAAAGGACATGTATAGAAATGCACATGTGATGAGAAAAAAAACTCTTTCGCTTCTAGTGCGGTAACAATTTTTAGCTCTCAAGGGAGGAAAAAAAAAGTCCTTGCTTTAATGTATGAGAAAACTAAAATGATGAGAGAAAGTGACATCTCTTCTTAAGATTCCCAGTAAAGCCTTAGAGGCAAATTGATGCAAGCGATGTATTGGCCAAGACCAGAAGAGATGAGGCTGGCAAGGAAGTGGGGAGTGTGCTCAGTGGAGTCCAAAGAGGGCAGAGTCTGGAGATAGAAGTCCCAGCTGGCGTGAACAGTGGGGTTTGAGTTTCTCCAAGAGTGGGTCTCAAGCAGGGGTGGCTGTGCCCTCCCAGGGGTCATCTGGTGGAGTCTGAAGACATTTTGGGTTGTCATATTTGGCGGGAGGGTTCTGCCCATGTGTGAAGACCAGAGGTCCTGCTAACCATCCTACAATGTGTAGGACAGCCCCCAGACAAAGATGTATCTGATCCCAAATAGCCATAAAGCCCAAGTTGAGAAGGTGTTTTCACACTTTGATTCCTTCATCTGTAAAATGGGAGCAGATCTACGGCTCTTCGCCTGGTTGTTCTAAGTAGTAAGGATGGCAGTATGTAGGAGGGTGCTTCCTACAAGGGGCGGCTGTCTTCACTGGAGATCTCTAGGGCAACCCCAGATTTTACTTCTCCACCCCGCCTACCACGGTCACAGAAGTCTTCCTAATATGCAAATCTGACCTGCCACTTCTTTCCTTAAAAGCTCTCTGTGCTTTTTCCGTGGACTTCTGTTATGTACTTGAATGGATCTCTGTGGGCTCAAGTTTCAACCCTCCCCTCCCCTACTGCAACCTCCGTCAGGAATGCCGTACGCTCTCTCCCACCTCCACGCCTTTGCACCTGCTGTTCCCTTTGCTAAGCCTGCTCATCACACTTCCTCACCTAGTCAGCTCCTGCTTGTTTGGATGGCTTCAGCCTCCCTGTCACCTCCTCCAGGAAGTCTTCCCTTATTGCTTCACAGGAGAGAAGGTGCCTACCATCTGGGCTCCCACAGCGCCTTCACACTTACCCCATCCCAGAGCTTGTGATCCTGTGTTATAACAGCCTTTTAAAATTTTCCATCTTCTCCCCACACTGTGAATATCTTGCTCGCTGGCTGTATTCTCAATGCTGGTAAAGTACTTGACCACCGAGAGTACCATTGAGTAAATATTTGTGGAGGGAGCCAATGAATAAATGAATCGATGAGGTCTTTGAACATAGCTTCCAGCTGAAAATAACTCACTTTGATTATCTCTCTCTTCTCCTTCTGTGGGCTACCGTGTTACGGTCATGCTAGTGGATGGTGGTCCACAGGGAGAAGGTTGTTGAGAAGAGCGCAGCAGAAGGTCAAGATACTCTTTAACCTTGACCAATGGCCCTGACATAATACAGAGGAAGTGTCCTGGCATGCAACTAACCTTTTGCCTCTAGAGTGAATTAACTGCTATTTTCTGGAAAGTATATTAGTCAGTAAAAGATTAGAAAAGATGAGAACTTAGTGAGTTGCCAGTAGCTCTGGGGATTTGTGTATGTATGTGAGTGTGTGTGTGTGAGTGTGTGTGAGTGTGTGTGTGTGTGTATCCCAGACTACGTGTCCATGTGAATTTCACTTTCTCTGCTACGTAATTATGCTTCTGGAGGACAGAAACACCCTGATTTGTCTCAGAGGGCCCTGACCATTTTAGCCAATCTCCTTAAAGTGCCTAATGAGGAAAGCTTCCAGGTAAATATCTACCCATAAGGATGTGCACTAAACCCCATTTCCATAAAAATGGAATATTCTCCAAGAGGGTAACTGTGGCCATATAGCAAGTTAGCAATAAAATCAAGACTCAAAAAAAATGGCGTAGCTTCATTGGAGACAAATTATAGAAGCTGCGATGTCTTTAAATTTAGAAAACAAAGTTAGCTCCTGCCAGAATTGCAAGGCGGTTCTGACGTCTTCTGAAAGCCACTTCTCCCACCCAATTTTGTTCTTAAAGTAGGAAGCAAAAGCTCGCAGGGACACTCTGGTGCGTCTCTCCTTCCATTCATCAGTATTTTTGCCGCTCATTATACCCATGGCCTAGTTTTCTCAGGCTCTTTAGATGCCAATGAGTGTATTACGCTAGGTATTGTCCTTGAAACTTTTTGAAGTTCTTTAGGCATTATGAACGAGGTCTTGAACCCCAGCTGAGTGCCACCGACTACTTTGGCTCTGCTCTATTTCCTTAAGAAATCTAAAGGATGGCACTCCCCTCTTCCAAAGCAGAAACTGATAAAGAAAGGCCGCCCTCATACTGAGAATCCCCCCCACCCCCTTTCACGGAGGCAGCAGAGAAATTGCTAAAATGGACTTTTATTGTGCAAGATGCCACTGTCTTCTACCAACAGAAAGCAGGCTGGTAGCTTAGGAAGAATGGAGCATAACTTGGGGGAGGCAGGACCATGGGTGCCCAACCTGGGGGAGGGTAGGAGTGAACGTTCTGCATGGTAGTTCCAGGCTGGGCTGGACAGGGAAGCAGAAATCAGTCAACCGAACTCCCTACATGCAGCCTGTACACATGGCATAGGGATCCTGGATCCTGTCTCTGGATCCAGATCTCTGGGTACTTATGGGGCTTTCAGAAGGGTACCTGCATCTGTGTTCTTTCTTTTGCTCTGAGCTTTAAACCAACCCAGTGTAAAAATGAATAGCAATTCTCCACAGATTCCCTTGAAGCTGTTTTGGCAACTTACAGGGTTGGAGGGGAAGATGGAGGGAGTTCAGCTCCAGGGTTTGGAAGGGAGTGTGTTGTGCTGAGGGCTTGCTCCTGAGCGGGTGGAGTGGGTTCATGAAATCTAATTTAAGTGCCTCTGAGAAGATCCACTCAAGCCCCAAAATACCACCCCTTCAGACTTTGAAAATGTCAGGTTTAGCATCCATCCCTACGTGTCCATCATGTCTTTCCACAACTTCCTGTGAGGGGGCAGCGTGCTAAGTCTGTGACACTTCCACGAGGGCAGTTTCCCTTGGGCAGGGTTTTCCCCTTGACTGTGTATAGGGGGTGATGGAGTGCAGAACTGAAGCCAGGAGATACAGAGAAGTGGCCATGAGCAGTGATGGCCACTGGCCACTCCTTAGCTGCCTCTGGGTTTCTTTAACACATCAATATGGACAAACCATGTTTGTGTTGCAACAAGTTGTGGGACAATGCAAAGTTGTAGTACTTTTGAGATTCAACTTTTTAAAAGTGAGGGATCTGGAGCTAGCCAGCATGGATTCACATCCCAGCTCTACCATTTATGAGCTCTGTGACCTTGGATAGTTTACTGAATCCCTTCGATCTCAGATTCCTTTTGTGTAAATGGGAGCACTTACGCCATAGGATTATTTGAATGATTAAGTTAGAAGTACACAGAATAACACACCCTTTCTGTTCTAGTGCTTGCACATGCATGTAAAAAAGTCATTATGACAGTCCAGTAATGGGGGGAGGGCAAAGGAAAGAGCTTCCAATGGCAAAGCGGGAGCACTTCCAGCAACAAAAATAAATTAGTATTGGATTATAACCCAAAGTATAAAATAAATATCCATGAGCCCACATTATCATAAATGAGTGATTGAAAAAAATAGATAAATAGGAATAGAGACATATATCTTGTACAGGAGAATTCCAGATAGTTTATGTAGATACTCTCTTCTCAAGAAGGCAGGAGCATAGCTGCCCACTCCTTAAGTATGAAATAAGTCAATCGGAGAAGGACAAACATTATATGGTCTCATATAAATAATAGTGAAAGGGAATAGAAGGGAAGGGAGGAGAAATGAGTAGGAAATATCAGAAAGGGAGACAGAACATGAAGACTCCTAACTCTGGGAAACGAACTAGGGGGGGTGGAAGGGGAGGAGGGCGGGGGTGGGGGTGAATGGGTGATGGGCACTGAGGGGGGCACTTGACAGGATGAACACTGGGTGTTATTCTGTATGTTGGCAAATTGAACACCAATAAAAAATAAATTTATTATTAAAAAAAATGTATGGGTTGCACACTGTGACTTCCTTCCAAGGGGGACAGTTTAAAGGAGGGAGGGTGGTTACTGTGCAATGGAGAAATCTGACAAAGACTAGCTCAGGGACCCCTGAGTAGCTCAGTGGTTGAGCATCTGCTTTTGGCTCAAGTTGGAATCCTGGGGTTCCACATTGGGCTCCCCACAGGGAGCCTGTTTCTCTCTCTGCCTATGTCTCTGCCTCTCTGTGTCTCTCATGAATAAATAAAAATCTTAAAAAAAAAAAAAGACTGATCAAGGCCAGCTGATCAAGGTTAAAATCAACAGTGATAAATCTTGCTGAAACTATTTGCCCTCGATGTGATGGGATAGAAAGGGTGTTTATCTTTCTGGTCTTCATCCCCCAAGTCCCAAAGCCTGGTCTCATCCTGAGAAAAACACCAGACGAGTCCTGAGAGAGAGGAGTCCTACAAAATACATAATCAGTATGCCTCAAAACTGTCTCAGTCTTTGACAACAAAGAATGTCTGAGAAACTGTCAAGACTGGCCAAGAGAAGTCTAAGGAGACATTGAGTAAATGTGCCATAGTATCCTGGATGGGATCCTGGGGGGAAAAAAAAGACACTAGGTAAAAATTAAATAAATTTGAATAAACCATAGACCTTAGTTAATAATAATAATGTATCAATATTGGTTAATTAACTGTAATAAATTACTGTACTAACCTAAGGTGCTAGTTATTGGGGGCACTGGGTTCAGGGCATATGGGAATTCTTTGTGTTGTCTTCTCAAATTTTCTGTAAATCTAAAAATGTTCTGAAAAATAAAGTATTTTAAAAGTCATTTTCATTATTATGAGTTCTTCTCTGGAGTTCTCTCTCCTGTGAAAATTCTAAGGCTTCCACGAGGACCTGTTAAGTCCAAGAGATCAGTCCCAGTTGCTACCACCTTTGTGAACCAAGAAGTCCTGTTTTTTTTGGTTGTGGTTAGTATGACCCCCACATGATATGACTCGGAGGATCTGATTGAGTTCTGACTAGATGCTCATCTAGGAATATACAGATTAACTTAACAAAATGGTAACTGAGGAGCCCGACAGCACTCATGTCCACTAAGGAAAAGTGGTAAGGTAAACCAGCTTCTATTCCAGGCAAAATCGATCATTTCTTCCTCTGCCTGTATACATACATCTTGGCTGAATCACTTATCACATTGGATTTTCATTATTCATCTTTTCTGCCCATCTGTGGACTCGCCAGTGGAAGAGAGTTTTCTCATTTATCTTTGTACTTCCAGAACTTCATCCTCTGCCTAGCACAAATGACTCAAAAATTGATGATTGAGTGGAAGATCGGGAAATAGTGTTTAAACTTGCAATGCTGAAACCCAATTTGATTGCCTGCGCCAAAAGAGACGAGATGGTGGGACAGATTGTATTTTTCAAAGATGTCATGGCAGTAGCTCCCATCCCACTTGCTCTTTCAATGTGACCTTCACACTCCTCGTAGCATGGGGACATCAGTGCCCCTTCCCCTTGAAGTGGGTGGACCTTCGTGACTACCTCGACCAAGAGCATGTTGCAGAAATGATGCGTGTGTGTTCTGAGGTCACATCATAAAAATTTCACATATTTCTCTGTTCTGTTCTCTTGGAATGCTCACCCTTGGAACCCAGCTGCCATGTTGTGAGTATGCCCAAGCACAGTTATGGAGAGATACCCATGGAGAGGAAATGAGGTTTTGGCTCACATCCTCCACTGAGCTTCTAGCTGATGGCCAGCATCAACTTGCCAGCCGTCTTGGAAGTGGATTCTCCAGCCCCCAGCCAAGCTACTCCAGCTGTTGGCATGTGGAACAGAGATGAGCCATTCCATCATGCCCTGTCCAATTTGTAGATTCATGACCTAGACAATGGCTAGTGTTGTTTTAAGCCATTATGTTTTAAAGTGTTACACCGGAATAAATAACAGGAACAGAAGGATAAATGAAATTGTCAGGTGATTTAAAATAAGATGTGAGGCATTATACCTTCCTTCCCATTTCATGCAAAAAGCCTCCTGACACTGGAGTTTATTTTTACCATCAGTGGGATTGACAGAGAGGGATATAGCCACATTTGGAAGCGAGTAACCATGAGGATCTCCAAAATGATAATTAGTGCATTTATCAATCAGTTAATTCAGCAATTATGTGAGTACCTGCTGTGGTCCAAACCCCTGGCTATGTGGTGGGATAGGTCAGTGGATAAGCGAGACATGGTCCTCTGTCTTCATGAAGGTTAACATTATAGTGAGAAAACTAAATAAATAATCAAACAATTATTTTAAATTAACAATTAATTTAATCACCGTGGTTGAGAGAACTGAAGAATATTTATCCTAGAGAACAGCTTCTCCCAAGTGTCTAGGGATCGTGCTGTGATTCCCACTCATGACTTGGGTTTCCTCATGGTATGGTGGCTGGGAGGCTGCTCATTTCATACTAGTGCTGTTCTGTGTGACGTTTATTTATTTATTTATTTATTTATTTATTTATTTATTTATTTATTGGGAGAGAGAGTGAGCAGGGGGAGGGCAGAGGGGAAGGAAGAGAGACAATCTCAAGCAGACTCCCTGCTGAGCATGGAACCTGATGTGGAGGCCTATCTCATGACCCTGAGAGCACAACTTGAGATGAAACCAAGAGTGAGATGCTTGACTGACTGAGCCATCCAGGCACCTTAATTTTGTGTGATGCTTTTTTACTTCCCCAACAACAGGTAAGCTCCCAACACAACCCGGAGTAGGTGATTCTGTCCCCTGCCCAAAAGTGATTGGCCCAAGGGCAGACACCTGACTCAGGTGGAGCCAATCACGTTATTGGAGCTGTGGGTAAGCCTTCTGACTCCTTCTGATAAAATGGATCTTGAACTTGCTTGGTTCCTGCATTCTCTGAGGCTGATTGTCCTCCTTGTTTTCCTTCCATTTCCCAACTCTTTCTCCTGCCTTGCCTCCTCCTCCTCATTCTTCCCTTCTGTCCTCCTCCTCCTTGATTTAATCAGATGCCCCAGGATCTTTTCTTTAATGCCAAAGCTTCCCAGAATTTTTTTTTTTTTTACTTTACTCACAGTAAAACCAAACCTTCAACTATTACAAAGTCCAAGAGAGATTATCCCTGTCTTTTAGACTCCCAAAAGATAGAACTATAAGACCAAGGAACAGTGGGAGAAAAGCCACAGTGGGAGAAATTTCAGCTGAATACATGAAAGAATTTTCTCAGGGCTGGAGACCCACAGAGAATAGTGGTGATAAGCCTCATATCCTAGACGTTTCCAAACAAAGGCTGGTCATCCACTTAGATATAATGTTATCAAGAGGATTTAAGCATCAATTCCAGGATCCAGCTGGTTAATGGTGACAATGATGATGGCAGCTAACAGTTTTATATACTTCCTGTTTCCCAGGCACCATAATAAGTATTTAACACACAGTATCTCATTTAATCCTCACAAGGTCATTCATCCAATGAGGCAGGTTTAACCCCGCCGTACTTGAGAACCTAGGAACGAGACTCTTTAGTCTCGTTTAGACTCTTATTCCACTGCAGCCCCCAAGGCTCATAGGATTTCAGCCCCTTTTCCTTATTCCACATCTCAGAAATGGCTCCCAAATAAAAAAGAAAAGCAAAAACCTAGGGTAGTTGGGCCCTGAGTAACAATACTTCACATGAATAAAAGTTCAGGCATCCTAGACACACTAGATTCAGTAAAGATGGTAAAAGCAAATGGTCCTCAGAGCACAGCGATTCCCTCCTGTTCGCGGGCAGCCCACTGAATATATCCAGCTGAGTTACTGGATGTGTGCTTTTCTCCATTTTTTTAAAGACTTAATTTATTTATTTATGAGAGAAAGAGAGAGAGAGGGAGAGAAAATGAACAAAGTAGGGGCAGAGGCAGTTGGGATGCAGACCCTCCCACGGAGCAGGGATCCTGATGCAGGCTCAATCCCAGGACCCTGAGATCTTGACCTGAGCTGAAGGCAGACACTTAACCTACTGAGCCACCCAGGTGCCCCTCTTCTTTGTTTCTTTTGTTACACCTTCCAATTTGAACATTTACCTGGATCATTTCTCTCTAAGCTAAGTTAGCTTCATGATAATAATTGTTATTGTTGTTTTGTTTATCTTTGCAATGCAGAGCTTCCCTCCCAGCTCTGAATGATTCATTCTGTGTTGGATATTGCTGCTGACAAAGGGTGTGTTTGTGTGGGGGAAGATTGGAATTGCCAATAGTCTGCTTGATGACTGTTTCCTAGAAGCAGGCATGATTAAATTCAGCAGAAGTTTCTTTTAGAAATGTGCCTTAAAAACATCCCCAAATTTTACCTTATCATTTATTATTATTTTAAATCATAGGGAAAATTGAAGGTTCCTATCATTTCCTTAATTGAATAAAGGAGACAGACTTGGAAGGATCCTACTGAATGCTGAACAGACTCCAAGCTCTTAATTAGAGCATTTACCTGCAGAGGTGGCTCAGAGCCCTGCTTCTCTCTCCACCTGTTTCTGACGTGCTTCTGCATGACTAGCAGGTTAATGCTGAGGCCAACCCAATGTGCGCCTCTTTAATAGAATCCTTAAGCCCATTCCTGTTGTGGAGGGAACAGCAGATCTTTTAAGAATCATTTGAGCTTATCTTAGGTCTATTATGATGTTTCCAAGGAGATGTAGTCCAGCAGAAAGCAAAGGGTGGTTGTTGTTTGTCGTTGGGACCTTGCTTACTGAACAGGATTTGGAAACTCATCTCTTTCTTATTCACCTCCACTTCCCAGACGAGGTGGTGCTTGAGTTTAGGAAGGAATCATGTGCCTTCGTGTTTCATGTTTCTGAAACTCCCAGTTTTGTGGCCCTCAAATAAGTGATTTCAGATAAAGAGAAGTGTGTTAAGTTCTCCAGACCTGAGAGTTCAGCTGGCTTGTCATACAGACACTGGCCCCTTAAATGTGGGATGAAGTTTGGGTCCCAGACGGGATGCCAAATACATTTGGGGGTCCCTGGATGATGCTGATCATAATAATTAAAGGGTATTGAGTGCTTAACTATGAGCCAGGCACTGTGTTGGGGATGGGGAAGCAGGTTAATATTGTGCTTCCATTGTTAACAGAGAAGAAAATTGGGAGACTCTTCATCTCTGAGCCACCAAGAATCTTCTCTAACCATAGAGAATAAAGTCGTGAATACCGTAATTATCATTACATTTCCTGTAACTGCAGGGCAATTGTTTTTAGGAATATGAACACCCTTGAAGTAGGGGGCAAAAAATCTGATAAATTCTGTATTCCTGGGAACGTGTCTTGTTTTTGTTCACTGTTGATTTTTATTACCTAACTTAGAGCCTTACTGTCTCTCATATAGCACAGGAGTCAGCATACTTTTTCTGGAAAGAGCCAGATAACAAATCCTTTAGACTGTGTGAGCCCTGTGGCGTGCCTTACAACTATTTAACTCTGCTTCTGTAGTGCAAAAGCAGCCATAGGCAAAAAGTAAACAAAGAGGAGTGGCTGTGTTTCCATAAAACTTTATTTATAAAAGGAGGCTATGGCTTGAGGACCATAGTTTGCTGGTCCAGAGATGGCGCAGAGTAGGTGCTTCACAAATATTTGTTGAAAAAGTAAATCTATTTTATAAAGTAGGTCCAATGAATGGAATTTGCAACACAAAGCCAACCAGTAGATACCTGCTTCTTGTAGACATTTTGGAAAATATTAAATAGTACATTTAGATGATAATAAAAATCATGACTAAAAGATAACCCAGTTAATAGTTTGATGTCTTTATTTCTTTTCAGTCATTTCCTATGAATGCATTTCTAAAACACAGGGCAAACAACTAAAATTTTAGCATGATGTGCATTTGCTGTTGCATGGAAGGTGATAGATGCAATGAGCTTTCTTTGAGATATACCAAAAGGGGCAGATCTTCTGTTCCAGGGGATCAGAAGATCAGCCTGAAGTCAGCCCAGTCACCTCTATCCTTTGACATCCAAAAGCAGATTTCTGCTCAGGACCTGAAAAATCCTGCAGTGCTTTTTGGATCCCAAAGGAAGATTTAATTAAGAAGCTCAGTAGAATTTTGGCATCGAATGGTGTGTTGCTTGTGTGTGGGGTAACTTATTGAACCCAAATGGGGCATTTCCTCTCTGGTTCTGGATCCTTGAGAGTGCTTGGAATGCATTTGCAAAGGCCAGAACATTCTGAGAATGTGTTACTTTAAAATGGGCCAAGAAGGACTGTGATGAATAGTTGGGCCATAGGAATTAAGTTCGTTTGAGAGAATGCCATCAGGACTTGTTTATTTCATGACATGGAGAGTAATAATCTTCCAGTCACTCTCCCCCAGTAAACACACACACACACACACACACACACACACACACACACACACACACACGAAGTCCCTGCATGTATCTTTGGGGGTGTTTTACCTGCCCTTGTCTGACACTCATGATCACATAGGCTCTGTGGCTGTACACAGCCATTGCCCTGCTCACCCCATCTGTTTCCACCACTTCCCTGTCTCCGCACACATAATCAGCTCTCGTACTTGCAACCCCAAGATCAAGAGTCATATGCTCTACCAATTGAGGCAGCCAGACACCCCTGCATTGCTCATTTTTAGAAGCCAGCAAGCACGTGATCATCTAAAACAATTCCAAGGAGCATCTAGCACTCAGAAGACTTCTAGAACTGCCAGGCAAATGATGACCACCTCTTCTCAAATTTGGGAATGGAAAACCAGTAGCGAACCTTTATGTTTTAAGACTTTTAAGTTATGGATATTTGGCATGATGGGAAGAGAGGTGGCCGAATCATGTGCACGAGGCACATTTGATATGCGTCCATCTGGGCTCTTGCTATTCTTGACGATGACTACATAGAATTCCACCCCCTACCCTGAACACCTCCTCTGTTCTTCTCAAAGGCTGATGATGGCCATTTACCAAATATACTGTACCATGTCCCCTTTGAGCAGCTGGATGCTCAATCTGGGAGCTTCCCTTCCACACTGGGAGGGATGAGCACAGGAGAAGAAGGGGGGAGGGGTGAAGTGCCCATCATATGCCTTATGCTCTCTGTTCAAACTCCAATTTATCTCAGCCAGCAATGCTGTTAGTGGGTGGAGCATCTATGTGTCATGAATTGGGATGGGCCCTTTTTGTTGACATTGATCCCATTCCCCCCTGTTGCATCTGCCCCTTTTAAAGCACTTGAAACAGTGCCTGGTACAAGGTAAGCACAAAGTAATTGTTAGACATTCTTCTTGCTCCTGTTGTTTCTTAGCTCAGCAGGGCTGTGGGAGCAGCGACATACTCATGAGCATCCACTTTGGCCTCAGACAGACTTGTGTTTGAGTCCCAGCTCTGCCTTTATGAGCTGCGCTCTCTTGGGCATGTTATTTTCTGATTCCCAGTTCCCTCACCTGAGAAATGAGGGCATTGATAGAACCTCCCTCATGAAGTTAGTGAATGTGCTCACCAAAGAGGAGGGTCATTCTACAAGATGATGGGCTGGCACAAAGACCTTTGGCTAACCAGAGATGTTTGCCAGCCAGCTCTGCCAACTGTGGAAAACATCTAGTCAACCATTCCTTCCATAAGTGTTCATGGAGTCTCTTTAACATGCCTGCTGGTGTCCCAGGCATGGGGAAGGCCGTTGAGAACTTACCTCCCAG
Source organism: Canis lupus familiaris (assembly GCF_011100685.1). Taxonomy (NCBI): domain Eukaryota; kingdom Metazoa; phylum Chordata; class Mammalia; order Carnivora; family Canidae; genus Canis; species Canis lupus. The sequence continues at coordinate 29,620,885 of NC_049227.1, forward strand.
TTAGGAAGAGAACAACAATAAACAGGTCAACAAACAAGAAAGGGGATAGATAATTTTAGATAAAAATGAGCGTTATGAAGAAAATTAAGTGGGATGACAGGAGAGCGATTAGGAGGCAGGCAGAGGAGGGCAACATTAACAGGTCAGTCAGGAAGGAGATTTAGGAGGAATGCCACTTGAGCTGAGGGTAACAAGAAGGACTGGCCAGGGAAAGGTTTGGGAGCTGAGGACAGAGGAAACAGCAGGTGCAAATCTAAAATGACTTCCTAGTTAACATCCCCATTAACTTCTTAGTCCCCACACTCTCCTCTCTTAATAATTGCTAACCTGACAGCACAACACTCTAGACCAGGTCAGTCTGGGGATACCCAAGTTTCAGTGCAGGGTTTGGGAGCAAATCCAGCTTGGGGATGAATGGTGATCGTTATGATCAGCTAGTGTCATTTGGGCTGCTTTTTAATTTTGGAAAGTCCTTAAGCCCCTGATGGACTTCTGTTGAAAACCAGAGCCCTGTTCTCCCCCAGAAACAGCCCCAGATGTGTATGAGCACAGAGACGTCTGAGTACTACTGACTTTCAGCAGGTGAGGTAAAGAAATCTGTTAAGTCATTCTGCAGACTTTATCCCAAGAAGGGTCCAAGGCTTTGGGCCTAATTAATGTAGTTAATGATCTAGAAGTAGACTGCAGAGACATTTATTCATTTAGCAAGCATTTGTTGAGCACCTACTATGTGCTAAGCAACCATCTGGGTAACAGAAGGGGGAAGGTGAGCAAGATGTATGGTTTTCTCTCAAGGAGCCCATTCTCTTATGGGAAATCAAGTTATGGCTTTTGTAGCTAGTGGTTGTTTGATTTGGGGCCATGTTGCTTCTTATCTCCAAGCCTCAGCTCTCACATCTATAGGACTCCACCAAGTGACATATGGGGTCTCCCCAGTACCGTAGGACCACAGGTTTACAAGGGAAGCCAAAAGAGGGCTGCATGACTGGAGCAACAAAATCATTGCTGATGATAGTAGCGAAGACTTTTGGGAATGAGAATCAATAGAATCTCATGTTGTGTATAAACTTGCCTATGGATTGAAACAGGTTTGGTTTCTTAATTAAGAGAAAACCTTCTGTACTGCTCCCTGAGGTGGATTCTATGGTCTTTAGTTTTTAAGTTAAAAAAATAAAAAAGAAGGCATAGTCTCAGAACTTGTGTAAGTTTCTCATCAAATTTCACATGGGATTTGGAAACATAGTTTTATAAGTAAATGGAAGGAGAAGCTGTGATCCTTAGGAACCAGTGTGAATTCGCTATATTCATTAATTAATCTGACAAATATATTTTGAGCATATCTCACATGTATGTTCTTGGTACCATTTTGGACACTGGGGATGTAGCAGTGAGTAACATTGTTAAATGATTTTTTTCCCTCTCTCATGATATTTACATTCTAGAGGAAATAGGGGGGCAGCAGATAGTAAACAAGATAAATAAGTGAACTATGTAGTGGCAGGGGAATAATAAGTCATGTGGGGGAAAGCAGGGAAGAGAAAAGGGGTGCTGTGTTTTCTTAACTTGTTCTTTGTTTTAAAAAGAATCCTCAGGGATGCCTGGGTGGCTCAGTGGTTGAATATGCCTTTCGCTCAAGTCGTGATCCCAGGGTCCTGGGATCAAGTCCTGCATCAGGCTCCTCACAGGGAGCCTGCTTCTCCCTCTGCCTGTGTCTCTGCCTCTCTCTGTGTGTCTCTCATGAATAAATAAATAAAATCTTAAAAAGAGAGTCCTCAGCTGGGAATGAGAACTGACTGTTTAATGATTATGGAGTCTCTTTTCGGGGTGATGAAAAGGTGTTGCAGCTACATAGAAGTGATGGCTGTACAACATTGTGAATGCACTAAGTGAATGAACTGCACATATAAAATAGGTAATTTTGTGTTACGTGAAGTTTACCTCAATAAAGAAAAGAGTCACCAGGGAAGGACTTGAAGAAAGTGAGAGTGTGAGTCTTTTTCCCCCCGCCAATTTTTATTTTTTAATATTCCATATGTAAGTGAGGTCATAACTTTTGTTGGAAATTTCTGGTGGCCCGCATCTGACGGGGTTACACATAATGCAGGGCCAGTGCCATACGATCAGGGTTCTTTTCCATCGGATCCTACCATCATGGCCAGGGTTGAAGTAACTCCTAGTTGAAGCAGGCAGTAGACTGCCCCAGCTGAGATTGAGAGGGGTCTCCTGGGAGGAAGATGAATAGTCTGATAGTTTGCACATTATCTGAGGGAATGCATAAATTGTTGCATCCAGTTTGACCAAATTTATTTGTGTGTGTGTGTGTGTGTGTGTGTGTGTGTATTTTCCTGCTACTGAGTAGGTGGGAAAGTCATGAGAAAGACCAGATCACTAATAAAATAATCTGCGTTTTAGCTGTGTGTATCTGAGGGGATAATGTGTGTGAACCTGAGACCCCAAATCAGTTCTGTATGTTCAGTTATTTGGAGAGGCTGGGGAGCAATGAGGGTCCTCAGCTCTTTTTTTTTTTAATCTATTTATTAATTTATTTATAATAGTCACAGAGAGAGAGAGGCAGAGGTAGAAGCAGGCCCCAAGCACCGGGAGCCCGACGTGGGATTCGATCCCGGGTCTCCAGGATCGCACCCTGGGCCAAAGGCAGGCGCTAAACCGCTGCGCCACCCAGGGATCCCTGGGTCCTCAGCTCTTAAAGGGTTTTCTAACAGGTATATGATCTCAAAAATTAGAATCTCTAAGCTCCCAGTGAGTATAAGGAAAATTTTTTTGTTTGTCATAAGTAGCAATAGACAGGTTGGGACTGTGGCAATCAACTTTGGCTCCTTTGAGGAAAGTGGGGAGAAGGATGTGGGAGGTTTCTTTGTTTTCATCCACCACAGATAGAGATGTTTCTTTGGGTGGCACCTGCACTCACCAGACTTCTGGAATGTACCACCAACATGCTGTGCCGTTTGGACCAAGACCACTGCCAGGAAGTGAGACATGTAAGAACTGTCTCGTAGGAGGGTGTTTTTGCTCTACTAAATTCCTGTTGAATGTATTAATGTGTGGGACAATAACAAACCATCCCACACTCTAGATTTCAACTGTAAAAGTATCTTTGCACAAAGATCCATATGCAGGTATAACGATTCGACACTGTGATGGGAAAATATTAAATGCAACCTGTTCATCTATCAGGAAGCTGGTGAAAAATTATGGTTCATCCAAATAATGTAATAATAATACTACACATAATCATACTACAGATGACTCTTGGACAACACAGGATTAGGGACACTGACACCCTTGTGCAATCAAAACTTCACAAATGGGGCACCTGGGTGGCTCAGTCAGTTGGGTGGCCAACCCTTGATTTCGGCTCCGGTCATGATCTCAGAGTTCTGGGATGGAGTCCTGCATCGGGCTCCTTGCTGGGAGCCTGCTTCTCCCTCTGCCTGTGTCTCTGCCTCTCTCTCTGTGTGTGTCTCTCATGAATGAATGACACCCTAGTGTCCCAACACAATTTGTATGGTATGTGTATTATGTACTGTATTGTTACAGTAAAGGAAGGAAAATGTTAATAGGAAAATCATAAGGAAGAGAACATACAATTATAAGACTGTACTACATTTACTGAAAAAAAATCTCCATATAAGTGGAGCCACTCAGTTCAAACCTGTGTTTTTCAAGGGTCTGCTGCACAGCTCTTAAAGGGATGAAACAGATCCACGCATACTGAAATAAAACAATCTGGGATGCCAGTGTGGCTCAGTGGTTGGGCATCTGCCTTGGGCTCAGGTCGTGATCCTGGGGCCTAGGATCGAGTCTCACATCGGGCTCCCTGTGAGGAGCCTGCTTCTCCCTCTGCCTATGTCCCCACCTCTTTCTCTGTGTCTCTATGAATGAATAAATAAAATCTTAAAGAATAGATGTTAAAAAGAAATCTTTAGAATATATTAGAAGAACTCTGTATGCAGCTTGCTTCCATTTGTATAAAAATCAGTCTGTGCATTTCTGTCTCTGTATCTATGTCTGTACGTACACCTACATGCCTGCCTATCTAAAACCACTTTTTTTTTTTTAAGAATTTTATTTTTTTTATTTATTTATGATAGTCACAGAGAGAGAGAGAGAGAGAGAGAGAGGGGCGCAGAGACATAGGCAGAGGGAGAAGCAGGCTCCATGCACCAGGAGCCTGACGTGGGATTCGATCCCGGGTCTCCAGGATCGCGCCCTGGGCCAAAGGCAGGTGCCAAACCGCTGCGCCACCCAGGGATCCCCCTAAAACCACTTTTATATCTAACTTGTTTACTTAAAAACAAATAGTATACTTCTGGAAAGGTTTGTAGAAACAAATTCCCTTTTGTTGCCTTTATGGAGAAGAACTAGGGGTGGGTGAGAAGTCAGAAACAAGAGGAGAATTACCTTTCATTTGAAATCTTTTCATTCTATTTGATTAAAAAAACTATTTGCATGTATTACTTAGATTATTATTATTTTTTTAAATTAGAAACTATTGGATTGAAATATGTGTTTTCCTGATTGAAAAAAAAAGTCAGTTACACACGAACACATAGTGCCTGCAAGAATTACATGTAAGTGGCTACAACACATATCTGGGGGACAGACTGCCTCGGTTTGAATCCTGGCTTTGACAGTTTGTAGGTGTGTAGCCATGTCCAAGGCATTGAACCTCTAGGATTCTCAGTTTCTTTCTATATAAAATAAGAATAAAAACAGTACCTACTTTATAGAGTTGTGATAATGATTAAGTGGGTTAACATATATGCAAAGGTCTTAGAACCGTACCTTGCATGTAACAAGCACTCTACCCATGTTTAGACCACTGGTACAGCTCAGTAAGGCAGTGCTATTTCACAGATGCAGATTGAAGTTCAAGGAGGCTGGGCAACTTGCCCCAGTCATTCAGGGAAGAAGTGGTATGGCTGAGGAATTGGATTCTTTGGGCATCTCAGCTACCCACTTACCTTGCATAGTTATCTGCATCATGAATACCCTCCCACTGTGACAAGTTTTCTTTGCATTTCCAGTAGTCTCTGTGCGTTGGACTGGCTGATATGTAGAAGGTGGGGCCAAGAGAAACTGCCAGAAAATCCAGGATGTGGGGTCGGCTGATGGGGATTTGTTTTGGGCAAGGGGTGGTGGGGACGTAACTAGGGACTTGGAAGCCTGCCCTCACCTTTGATGAGAGAATGGGATCACTTTCTATTCCAGGAGGTGAGGGAAGCAGGAAGCAGATGAGACAGTGCTGTGATGTGTTTTATTATGGGGTGTGTCGGGAGGGGAGGGACGCTTGGATATTACATAATCCCCTGGACCTTGTGGATGCGAGTCCATGGATAATAGGTGAGGCATTCACCCACCAGAAGACTGGAGCTTCCAAAATAAACTACTCTTCCCGCCACCTCGACCACTTCCCTGTGTACTCTGTCATAGATTGCAAAACTGGCCATATGCTCCTCTCATCAAGCAGCACAGCCCATTCATCTAGCCTTTGAATCAGAGATGGCCACATGATTTGTTTTGGCCAAGAGAAAGTGGTAGAAGGGACGGTGCCTGTTCTGAGCCTAGGCCTCCTTGCAACTTTCTCTTGATATTTTTGAAACCCTCCACCACCTGGGAACAAGCCCAGGCTAGCATAATGGATGATGAGAAACAATTAATCAGAGATCTCTGTTGTCCCTGATACAGCCCTCCAACCATCAGACATATGAGCCAACTCAACCCAAGCAGCCCTGACTGATCATCCACCGAACACAGACACAAGCAAGAACCCCACTCGAGATCAACCAAGCCAGCTGAGGCCAGAAGAACCTCCCAACTGAGCCCAGTCCAAACTGCCGACCCATTATGGAATGGTGAATGAGAGAAATGACAGATGTTTTGAACCACTAAGCGAGGGGGTCATTTGTTACCTAGATATACTGACTGTGGAGGGATGGGTGGCAAAGCTCAACTGGACAAAAGAGCCAGGAGAATCCAGGGCAAGGTTTTGAAAAGTTTGATTTTGCATCTCTGGCATCTAGTCAAGATTTTTCTGGGTAAGGAGCACATTTACGTTAGACTCCACTTGTCTCACATCATTGATTCTTCAATATGTCAGAATTTAGACCCAAGGAAAACCTGAACCTGAGCCTCTTCCAGCAATGCAGGGAAGGGTGCAGTGTGGGTGGTTTGACCCAGTGACTTCAATCTGTGGTTAGCTGCTTATAAGAAATGACAAAGGTGGGGCGAGGAGCTGCAGTTCCAGAACCCACTGCCTCCCCAGCTATCCCATCAACTTAAATCAGAGCATTGCCACTTTTATTTAACTATACATTCCTTTCTTAAAAAAAAATACATTTTTGTGTACTGTGTTCCAGTCAAATATCTCTGAGACACCCTGACTGCCAGACCATAAATGATGAACATGTTGGTTTACTGACAGAAAGAATCGTCCGGTTTACAGAAGTTTCAAATCCCCTGCTGTGTACAGCATTTTCTGTGTCCTTTTCAGAAGGTGGAAGCATTTTCCTGGGAAGGTAATTTTGTCTATAGTTAGGAGCCATCTGTGTGCTGCCAGAAGGCTGGTCTGGCTGAAGAAAGGGTGAGGGCTGACTTCCTTGAGGTGGGGGTGGATGGGGAATGCAGGGTGGAGATTTTGGGGGGTTTGACTGCCTCACAGGGTCCTGCCAGGGCCCCCTGTGCAGATGTGCCCTTTTGAGCCAGGGGGAGTCCTGAGCCCAGCTCCCAGCCCACCCCCAGCTGCCTCCCAGCACAGTCTCTCCTACTTCTCCCCCTGCACACACCCAGAGTGTTTCTGCCGCCACTGGCTGTGGCCAGAAATGAACAGGCCTCCCTGACAATGGGGATCTTGACTGCTTCATTTCTCCTTATGCCTCCCTCACTTGCAGTGTTCTCCCCAGAGCCTGGCCAGAGGAGGGAAGGACTGCCTTCCTGTCCCCTTTTCTTTCTCTTCGCTCAACCATTTAGTGATAGACAGTGTGTTTTCTCTCCTGTTAGTTTTTGCCTTTGCACACAAGGGGAAGACATGGGATTAGGATTCAGGAAATGGGGGTTCAGGATATGAGCTCTGGGCCCCCCTTTCCTCAACTCTGAAGAGATGGGGTTGGTTCTGGTTTGGCTTTAGATTGCGCATGTAAGTGACCTCATGCCATACATATTTGCCTCTGTCTGCCTGATGCATTTCACTTGGCATAAATTCCCCCAAGGTTTAGCCCCATCATCACAAAAGACAGGATTCTCTTCTTTTTAATGGCTGACTAGTAGTGTGCAGCATAGCTTCTGCATCTGCTCATCTGGCGGCACATGCTTAGGTTGTTTTTATGTTGTGGCTACTGTGAACAATGCTGCAGTGAACATGGGGAAAAATGTCTTCTCCTCCTCCTCCTCCTTCTTCTTCTTCTTCCTCCTCCTCCTCCTCTTCCTCTTCCTCTTCCCCTTCCCCTTCCCCTTCCCCTTCCCCTTCTCCTTCCTCTTCTTCTTCTTCTTCTTCTTCTTCTTCTTCTTCTTCTTCTTCTTCTTCTTCTTCTTCTTCTTCTTCTTCCTCTTCTTCTTTTTCTTCTTCTTCTTTTTTCCTCCTCCTCCTCCTCCTCCTCCTTCTTCTTCTGTATCCGTGTCAGGCAGTGGTTGCTAACTACACTTCTTGTGGTCATCATTTCACAGTCTATGTAAGTCAAATCACCGTGATATACATTTTAAACTTCCACAGGGCTCTATGTCAGTTATATCTCAGTAAAACTAGAAAAAAGAAGGTGCTCCCCAAACTAGTTATCAACAGCCACCTGCACTGTGTGGTCACATCAGGATGAGGCCTGCCTAGGGTTCTAGCCAGAGGCCTGTTATTTCTATGTTAAAAAGGAGATTAGCAGGTGTTAGGCAGATGTTAAACATAGAGCAACACCAAACTGAGACGTCATTTTTTTTTCATAATAAGAAGCATTGTGAAGAATTGAAAGGGAGAAGAGTTTCCCATTTTGTGACTCTGTGTTTTTTTTATTTATTTATTTATTTATTTATTTATTTATTTATTTATTTATGACACACACAGATAGGCAGAGACACAGGCAGAGGAAGAGGCAGGTTCCCTGCAGGGAGCCCAATGAAGGATTCCATCCCAGGACCCCAGGATCAGAATCTGAGCCAAAGGCAGATGCTCAACCATTGAGCCACCCAGGCACCATTGTGACTCTGTGTCTTAATGCTTTCTTTATGTCTGTGTAAAATGAACGAGTATCTTAGGGACCTACATGAAAACATGGGCAAGAGAACTTATGGGACCCAGGGTCGGAATTTATCTAATTATTTCATATCTGCAATCCATACTTGTGAGTCATTTAAGTCCCCTTTGTCCTGTGTGGCACTGCGTCCACCTCTGGCCAAAGCCATCAGAAGCACTAAATGAACTTGGAAATTGATTGTGGGAGGGGCTCTGTAGTTGGAACGTGAGCTTTCTCTGTCCCCTCCTGTCCACCTTTGTTCCTCTGACTGCTGGTGATCCTAAGTACACACACATCGGAATACAAGCACGTTGATATTACATGGAAGGGACTTCTGGAGCTTAATTGCTCTTAGACCCTGCAGTGATATGCAGAAGATGAAGTTCAGCAGCACCACAGCGTCCCACCCTCAAGGAGCCCACGGGGTGGAGACAACAGAGAAATGAATTAGTAGTGAGGGCGGATGGCACAATAACGGCCTCCGAAGACATCCACGTCCTGGTCACCAGAACCTGCGCTTATGTCGTGTCCTGCGGCAGGTGGGAATTAAGAGGACTAATCCACTGACCTCAAAACGGGGTCATAATCCTGGATCATGCAAGTGAACCCCGTGTAACCACAAGGACCCTTACATGGGGGAAGACGGAGGCAGAAATTGGATCAGAGAGACAGCATGATGAGAAATACCTGACTGGCCTCTACCGGCTTTGAAGATGGATGGGCAACATGAAGCCAAGTCTTCCAAGGCAGGAAGACTCTAAAAACTGGGAAGGGCAGGGAAATGGATTATCCTGCAGAGCCTTTGGAACACACCACAGCCCCTCTGGCACCTGGTTTTGAGCCCGCTGAGACACATTCCGGACCTCTGAACCTCCCAAGCTGGAAGGTGATAAGCCTGTGTTGTGGAGGCCACTACATCTGTGACAGGTGGCTACAGCAGTCACAGGGAGCTCAAGCAGATCTCTCGGGTCCCCCACTCCACTTCAGTGATCTCTTTTCTTTCTCCACTTGTGAAAGTGTGAAAGCAGAGCGCTGTCCTGAGATCTCCAGGAGTCCTGTCCGTCCCTGGCGAGAGGCTGGCGGTCGCCTGGCTCAAGGAAACAGGAAAAGGACCATTCTGTGTTTTCTAAAAAAAAACCCAAAACCCAAAAAAGACCCCCACCTCAAACACGGATCTGATCTTAAGTGGCACTTGGAATCTCATTTTCTATCCCAGTGCTGTAGGCTCCCCCACTTAAGAGCCTTGCCATATGGCAGTGTTTTTCTGGGCTCCTGTGATACAGACAGCCGGTTGACAAAAGCCGCCTCACGGAGGGGGCTGGGGGCTGGGGTGTGCTCAGAGGTCTGATTTCAAAGGCCTCTGGTTTTGCCAGGTGCCTGCAGACTATGGAGGGGGTGGGGTGGGGTGAGGTGGTGGGGAGTTACCTGCTGAGTGACCCAATGGGATCAGGAATGGCCGGATTCCAGCTGCCAAGTAAGAGGGTGGAATTCTTTTGTATCATGACTTAAGTGTCCTTCTTGCTTTTTATTCATGAGGATTTTAATACATTCATATTGTGATGTATAGCACATATTCAGCAAAGTGAAGATAACCATACGTGTTCATGAGATACCACCCAGCCACCACCTGTGAAATCACTATCCAGGCGAGTGAAATAGAGCATTTCTGATATCCAGAAGCCCCCTTGTGCCCCTTTCCTATAACTACTCCCTACCTCCTTCCCAAACGCAATCACTGTCTCCCCTTCTCCCATCTTCTTCTTTTTAAAATTTCAAAAATAACACTGTGAATGTTCAAACAGTGTCGAAGTTAAAGGGGAATGATTGATCATGTGGGTCATGTCATGTTAGTAATTCCTCTTTTGATTAAAATTATTGTGAAATAGTTCAAAGACAGTGCTGTCTGTAATAATGCAAGCGACAGCTGGTGCCCACCGCATTGCTTAAGGAATGAAACATCATCAATGTGATTGAAGCCCTCTGTGTTCCTTTTCCTGATCCATCCCTCTTCCCCCAAGCTTGATATTTGTTAACTCCGTGCATTCTGTTATATTTTTGCTACCTAGTGATACATTGTTTGGTTTTCCATATTTTCACACCTTATCTTACTGTGCATATTGTTTTTTGCTCCATGCTATTTGTGAGATTCACCAGGTCGATACGTGGAGCTCTGCTCATCTATTTTAAAATGACTTCAGCCTCTTTGGATTTTTAAAAAGTGGGAGAAAGTCCCTTTCATCTCTGTCCTATCCCCAAGTCATTCTCATCAGAGGTAAAGGCAGGTAGGGGTTTGGCCCTTATAAGTCCCTAGATTTCTCAATGCATGCACATACGTGCAAAATTGGATCCTCAGAGCAAGTAGGAGGCCAGGCTCGGGATCTGAAGGCCAGCTCCATCACTTAGTAGCTCTGTGACCTCGGGCAAGTTTCCTCCTCTCTCCAGGTTTTATTATACTCAACTATAAGAAGAAATGATAAAAACAGCTATGTTAGAGTATTGGTGAGCAGATTCAATGAGATGATGGATGGTAATGTGCTTACTTTAGTAAGTACCTGGGCAAGGTGTGCAATAAATGTTTGCTATTGTTGTTACATTATTCTATAACATGTTTTCCCATTTAATCATTTATCATGTCATCTTTCCATGTCTGTGAATATAGGACTATCCTATAATGGGTAAACACACGCTCACGATGTGCACATTCATACACACACACACACACACACACACACACACACACACACACCATCCAGTACCTACAAAAGAGGTCTGGTTTGGAAAGTCTCCATTCATGATCAATGTCAACAACCTATTTCATTGGTCACTTTGTAGCACGTCCTGCTTTTCCATTCTATAACCAGAGGGTTAGACAGGTTGGAATATTTTCATCATACACTTCAGGAGTTCTTAGCCAGGGATAACCCCAGTCCCTGCGTCCTTTAGGCAGAATATAAAGGATTACTTAGCTTGGAGTGAACTTTCTTTTTCACTGACCTCTCACTGATTTTCAGCATTTCTTCCATTATAAATGTAGGCAACGAACCACAGTAGAAATAACGATTCCTGTGATTTCATCACCATTGGAAATCATAGATATTTTCATCTCTTATTTTAATTGTTAGAGAATCTACAAATACCCTTTAGGCTCATCACTTCTTTGAAATTAGTTGTTAGACTCACAGCTAGTTTTTTTTTTCTTAATGTGCTAATAAAGAGTAATGTCTGGTGCATACATATTGCTATATCACAAGTTTGTTTTAATATTTCTGTAACTACATTTCAGTATGATTAATCCTTTATAGTCCAAAGTATTCTGTTTTCTTCTCTTAAAAATTATTATCCTGAGAAAGAATCTAGAGTCTTTGCCAAATTGTCCAAGAGACTCATGCTGCTAGAGAGATTATAAACCAACCCCCTTCATTATAGAGGGGAGTCTGGAGCCCAGAGGAGAAGACTTGCCTTTGTCGACTTACTTCTTACGTCACCTTGGGCAATTCCTTTCACTTTTCAGGACTTCCATTCCCTCATCTGTAACATAAGGGCATCGAACTTCCTGGGTGTTCTTTGTCTAAAGTCTTCTCCAGCTTAGCTAGACCTGCTGTGTTTTCTAACCGACCACATTTTGTAAGTGTAGTCAGTTATTTGCCATTCTTTTTGCCTGCTCAGAATCTGAGGTCGTTATGTTTGGAGGAATCTTCCAAATGATGAGGGATAGTCTGCTTCCGTGCATAGAAACTGGAAATGGTGGGCACCCGCTTTCCTAATCTCCTTGGCTGTGACCCATCAAATGACTCTGCCAATCAAATATACCTGTCATAGAATTTGAACCAGAAACTGGTGAAAAGGGGAGACCTTGAAGAATTTATTCTGGATAGCAAAAGCAGCCACTTCCTCATTCTAGAGGTGCAATGGTTGCAGTTCTAGGGGCTATATTGGGGTCCCATGTGGATAGTGTTGGGCATGTACGGAGTCTTCACTGGAATAACTCTAAGGATGAATCCTCCACGCTGTGTCTGGCTACTTAGCCTTCAGATATGTAGTCTTCCAGCCTTGCTGGAGATTGTATAAATTCCCCCAACATCCTTTAAGTAAACGTCTTCCTTCCTGAAATAACCAGAGGGTTCCTGTTGTTTGTAATATGAATCTAGGGCTTAAGGGGTATTGGAAGGCATAAAACCTCATAGTTTTGGGAATTCATGTCTGAGATTTCAGACTCTGAGTTTGTCTCTCCTTTTCACTTTTTTTTTAAAATTTTTATTTATTCATGATAGGCACACAGTGAGAGAGAGAGAGGCAGAGACACAGGCAGAGGGAGAAGCAGGCTCCATGCACTGGGAGCCCGACGTGGGACTCGATCCCGGATCTCCAGGATCATGCCCTGGGCCAAAGGCAGGCGCCAAACCGCTGCGCCACCCAGGGATCCCTGTCTCTCCTTTTCAAAAGTGCCATTTAGTATGTGTGTATTTTTACCACAGCAAATGAATAATGGAGAATAATCATGGGAAGACCTACGATGTGGGAGCCATTCTCCAAGATGACATCCAATGGTCCCTGCCCTCTGCTATTCACATCTATGGAGGATTCCTTTCCAGAGTGTGCCAGGTTTGGTCTGTGTGACCAATGCAAGCAGCAGAAGTGGTGGGTATCATTTCTGATATTAGGTTATAAAAGATTAAGGCTTCTGGCCTAGGTGCTCTCTCACCTCTCCTTCTCTCTTGGCTCATTCACTTAAGGAAGGAAAGCCAGCTGCCATGTTATGAGCAGCCCCATGGAGCAGCCCATATAATGAGGAAATGAGGCCTCTGACCAAAAATCAGTGAAAACTGAGGTTTGCTAACAAACTTGTGAGTGAGCTTGGAAGTAGATTTTCTACCTCATTTGAGTCTTAAGATGACTGTAGCCCTGGCTGCCATTTTGACTAAAACCTAATGAAAGGTCTGAGCCAGACCACCCAGCTGAGCTGTTCCTGAATCCCTGACCCTTGGAATCTGTGTAAGGTAATAAATGTTTGTGATTTATGATAGCTGTTACTCTTTTTAGGGGGGGGGAGAGGGGTAATTTTTTACATAGGAGTAGATACCTCAGACACATGGTTAAATAAAATGTTCTCGCTAGTTAGTATATGTAGCTCAGTGGAAACAAAGCATGATACAAAGATAGTTGGAGGCATCATGATGAGTCTTTCTCCAATTATGCAGACAGTGGAATATATAACAAGCAAATGAATAATAGCCATTATATATAAATAGTTCCTCCTAATCAATATGATTAAGTTTACTACCCAATAGAAAAACGTTTCTGTGACCTTGAGTAAGTTACTTAATCATTTCCCCATTTGTATAATTGGGTTAGCAAGGGGCCTTTTTCAGAGTCATTAGAGTCATGCCTGATACAGAGTAAGTATTATGTGTTTGTTACATAAAAAAAAATAATCTCCACAGAGAAATACTGGATCATCTCATTTATATGTGGAATAGAAAATAGTCAGAAGTAGCAGAATAGTGGATATGGGGTTGGGGAGGTGGGAAAAATGGGGAGATGTTGGTCAAAGGGTACAAATTTTCAGTTTTGTAGAATTGAATAAATTCCAGAGTTGTAATGTCACAGCATGGTGACAACAGTTAACAACAACATATCATATGCTTGAAATTTGTGAGAAAGATAGATCTTAAATCTACTCCACACACACACACACACAAACACACGCAGACACACAGGCACACTGACACACACCCATTGGTAACTTTGTAGAGGTAATGAACCTGTCAGTTAGCTTGATTGTGATGTATATACACACAATGTATATGTGCATATGGACAATGTATATATATTCACATATATACATATTCACAATGTACAAAACATCAAGTTGTACATTTTAAATATCAAAAATTTTATATGTAAAATATATGTCAATGAAGCTGTTTTAAAAAAAGATTAAAGTGGTTTGTGGAAAAGAGGAAATAAAAAATCCAAATATTCAGAAAAATAGCTATAGGATAGATGATATGTTTATAAAGAGATGCTCCACCTAAGTAATGAGCAGAGAAATGCTGAGTCCAGCCATCTGTGCCTAGGGTGTTCAGTATATATTTGTTGAATAAATAAGACTTATAAGATATGAGTGAGAGCATATGTAGTGTGCACACGTTGTGAAAAGAGCTTCTAGGCAGCAGGAAGACAAGGCCAAATGCCACAAGGACAGAACAAGCCAGCTTGTGTGAGGATCTTCGAGAATGCTCTATGACTGGAGGAAAAAGAGCAAGGTACAGAGTCAGGGGTGAGCCTGGACAGGCCCTGGGGGATGTGAACAGACCTGTTAGCCACTGTAAAGACTTTGACCTTCACTCTGAGTGAAATGAAAAGCCGGGGGGGAGGGGGTGAACAGAGTAGGATGTCATCCCACTTGCTCTGGCCACTGTCCTGCACATGGACAGAAGGGGCAAAGGGTGGACTGAGGGCAAGTTAGCTGCAGAGATGGTGACAAAGGGTCAGATTTTATATGTGTTTTTGCAGAACCAGGGCCAGCTTCAAGGGCACATGACCTGTGATGTCACACAAACTCCCGTGCTTGGAAGAACCCCAGACATGGTTCATGCTCTGCTGCTGCCATCTTGAAAGTCTTAATACCTGCTGGACTGGGACCCTGCATTTTTGTTCAGGCCTGGGCCCCACCGATTATGTACCCAGTCCTGGAGAGCACTGACAGGATTTGTCAACAGATTGGATATAGGGTATGGAAGGAAGAGAAGTGTTGGGGGTAGCGGTGGGGGATGCCAAGATTTTTGGCCTCAGCAGTTGAAGCTGGAGTTGCCACTGAGTGAGATACAGAAAACTGTTTTGCAGGACAATCAGCACCAGGAGAAAGAGAGCTTGCAGGGAAGGACTTTTCTAGAACACGGGGTCCCTTGGGGACAATACTGGGGCCTTCTTTGAGGCGAGTTTTCTCCCCCACAGATTTCCAGCAGAGAGGTGTCCCCATCCTGGTCCGAGTCTAGCATGACTGGCATAACAACAGCAACAGCTGTGTCCTCCTTGGGGACAATGGTCTGACCTCACAGGGACTGTGCAGGCAAACGGACTTATTTTTAGAATCTCTCATTTCTCCTCAACGGCAACTGGAATGTCTGGATAAACCATTCTGAGGCTGGATGTGAATGGCTGAATGAAAACCTTTAATTAAGAGTTAAAGACTTTAATCTGCCGATAACTTGGTTTTATTCCTAAATCCTGCAATTTTTTAAAAGAGAAAAAAGAAATTGAGAGAACACAGAATGCCATCCAGTACAAAGCCATGAACATGCCGAGCCAAAACAATTGTAGTCTGTTTGGCAATTAAACCCTCCACTTTTCCGATCGTTGCCCAAAAATGTGTTTTTCTCTCCTGATCTGAACTGCATGCTTGCCAGGTTTGCTGACTCAGCATGGAATATATTCCTTCCCCTTGTCCTGCAAACACCCCTGCACTTGGCTGCCTCTTCCACTTCTTTCCTCCCCTGCCCTTTCCCCCTGGGTATCCCCCATGAGCCATCTAACTGAAAAGAGGCCTCTCTCCTTTCTTTGGCCAGTGAAAAATAGGGGGGGAAAGTGCACTCACTACTTTTTTAAAGCTGTAGGTTTTCCACAGTTTGTGGGAAGGAGGCAGGCACTTCTGACAGGAGGGCGTGAGTGGTGTGTTGGAGATGCCAAGGGCTTGACATGATTGAAAAGGAGGAAGATCTCTTGAGTTTTCTCAGATGTAAATAATGTAAGGTCTGCAAACACTCACCTTTTGACCCTTCAGAGCTGTTGGGAGCTTGTGCAATGGGGTAAACGGAATTGCTGAGACAAGTGGGAGAGAAGCAAGCTTAGTGGCTTGGACTTGACTCAGCTATGAGAGCAGAGGAACTCAACCAATTGAGGAGAAGCTTCGGGCAGTACTGGGGGTCCCCAGGCACATGGGGTGGGCTGTGGATGGGGACATCCTCCTTCATGTGACTTGAAAATTCTTGCTCCAAAGAGAATAATTGCAGGGGCAGATGACTTGTGTCATGGTGAAAGAGAAAGGGGAAAACAGCAGTTTTAATATAGGTCTTACTACACTGGAGGTAACCTTGTAGCTTAATAGTTGGTCACTGTTTTCTGTGCTGGGCAAGACAGTAGGTAGTTTAGGCTCTGTGGCCCATGTGGTTCCGGTAAGGAACTGTAACTACTCAGCCCTGCTCCAACTACTCAGCCCTGCTCCTGTAGTGTAAGAATAACCAAGGCAGTATGTAAATGAAGGGGCATGTCAGGGTTCCAGTAAAACTTTATGGACGCTGAAGTTCGAATTGCATTTTTCATGTGTCGTGAAATATTCTCCTTTTGATTTTTTCCCCCTCAATTCTTTAAAAATACAGAAATCATTCTTAGCTCTCTGGATATGCAAAAACAGGTGGGGGGCCTGGCAATGTGTGGCCCTTGGGTATGAGCTTGCTGATCCCCTGTTCTAGATGCTTTGTTAACTGTTTTAGAAGTAGTCACTTTGACAGGTGAGAGCGTAGAGAGAAAAAGTAATTGGCAATGATTGCTGTTATGGGTTGAATTGTGTCTCCTCTCCCCCAAATTTATATGCTTAAGTCCTAACATCCAGGACCTCTGAATGTGACTTTATTTGGAAGTAGGGTTCTTGCAGATATAATTGGCTAAGATAAGGCCATTAGGGTGGGTTCTGATCTAATGTGTTTGGTGTCCTTATTCAAACGGGAAATTCGGACCCAGAGATGCCCACAGGTAGAACACCATGTGAACACGAAGGTGGAGATCGGGGTGATGCTTCAGTAAGCCAAGGAATGTCAACGATTGCTGGGGAAATCGCTAGAAACTAAGCAAGACCCATGGGATAGATTTCTCTTACAGCCTCCCAAAAGGAGCCAATCCGACTTGGTTTTGGAACTTGAGAACTGCGAGATGATAAATTTCTGTTGTTTAATCCACCCAGTTTGTGGTACTTTGTTATGGCCGCCCCAGCAAACTCACACAGTTGCATGGCCAGTAAGTGGCATGTCTGGGGTTCAGTGAAAACAGTTTGACTTCGGAGGCTGGGTGCTTAACCACTGTACTATTCACTCTGACCATAACTTTATAATAAAAATTAAATTAGGTGTGGCTTTGGCACCTGACAGAATGGAATCCAACTCCTGTGACCTTGGGCAAGTGACTCAATCTCTCTGAGCCTTGCTTTCCTCATCTGTCAAGTGCAAATTCCCAGATAGCTCTTTTATGAGGATATGTGAGGAGGAGGTTGATATAGAAATAGATGATAATCTATAACACAAATAATTTGTTGTTAATTTTTATTATTATTTTAAAAAGATTTTATTTATTTATTCATGAGAGACACACAGAGAGAAGCAGAGACATAGGCAAAGGGAAAAGCAGGCTCCATTCAGGGAGCCCGATGTAGAACTCGATCCCGGGTCTCTAGGATCAGGCCCTGAGCCAAAGGCAGACGCTCAACCTCTGAGCCACCCAGGGGTCCCACAAATAATTTTTAAAAGCACATGGCACACAGTAGATGTTCAATGGCTACTAGTTATTTTAGTTATTTTATTTGCAGCCACTCTCTAGGGAGATTCTTTGAAGCCCTCCTGTCCTCAGCAGGCTTGATGCTCTCTGGACTTCTGTACTTAAGACTCTAGTTATGTAGACACACCCTAATGACCTCATCTCAACTAATTTTATTAGGTAGCTCCTTAGTTTCTGATTTTTAAAAAAATATTTTATTTATTTGATATAGAACGAGAGAGAGAGAAAGAGAGAGAGAGCACAAGCAGGGATAGTGGCAGGCAGTGGGAGAGTGAGAGAGGGAGAAGCAGGCTCCCCGAAGAACAGGAAGCACAATGTGAGGCTTGATCCCAGGACCCTGAGATCATGATTGGAGCCAAAGGCAGATGCTTAACCAACTGAGCCACCCAGGTGTCCCTCCTTAATTCCTGATGATTCTATTGGAGGAAGGCATGGAGAGGACGTGACACTGGTTGACCCGCGGGGAGCTCTGGAGGTTTGGAGCCCATCAGATACCTAGGCAAAGATGCCCACTGCTCACACGTTGGGCCCAATGAAAACTGCCTGTTGATTTGGGGCACTCACTTCATTTGTTTGGCTTTTGTGATCCGGAGACAGGTGAGGGGGCTCAAAAGGAGAGCTGAGAGGCCTTCCGTCTGACTGGCCAGGGAGGCCAAAGAGCGAGAAAGAAACCTGGAGCCCTGGGCTGCAGAGAAAGTGCCTGGATGTCCCATAAAATCTCTTTTCAGGGAGCTTTCTTCTGCTGCTTTGTCTTGTTGTTTATGCCCAGCTCAGGGTCCTTGCGTATTCTGACTCCACTGAGGTTCCAATTTGGGTTCTTTTTCTTTCTTTCTTTCTTTCTTTCTTTCTTTCTTTCTTTCTTTCTTTCTTTTTCTTTTCTTTTCTTTTCTTTTCTTTTCTTTTCTTTTCTTTTCTTTTCTTTTCTTTTCTTTTCTTTTCTTTCTTTTCTTTTCTTTCTTTTTTTAATTGGAGTTCGATTTGCCAACATACAGTATAACACCCAGTGCTCATCCGGTCAATTTGGATTCTTGAGACCGGATAGGAATTCATTCATTTGGGGCAAGAGCAAGTTCTGTGCGCCTATCCCAACCACTAACTCCTGGCTGGAACTCTATCAATGGAATCTTTTCCAACTGGACAAACAGCAGAGAGAAGAACGCTGGCAAGCACCAGGCCCCCAACCCCTGGCAGGTGAGTTTTGATAGGGATCCAGAGTTTAGGTAGTGATGGTGGCCAAAAGCCAGAGGAAGATGCTTATGGAATTATGGCCATAGGCATGGGTTGTAGGAAGGACCTCAGTACCTTACGGGGGAATGTGCTTGAGAAGACGAAGAGAGACACATAAAGGGTGGAAAACAGTAACTAACTTGGTAAAATCCAGATAGATTCTGGTTTCAAGCCCCACCGCTGGCACTTTATAGCTGTGTGATCTTGAGGAAATGACTTAGCCTTTCTGAGCCTTAGTGTTCTAATCTTTAAAGTGGAATTAGCAACAGCTACCTTGTAGAGTTGTAGTCAGGGTGAAATAAAAATAGAGGAATAATAATACAGATCTTTCAGGGCTGTAAAAAGCCTAGTAGGACACCTGTACAAAGTAGGTGCTCAATAAATGGCAGTGAGGAATGACTTTGGTGCCCTGCCCAGATCTACTCGGATCCCATTTTTGTGTGACCCCCTGGCTTTTTAAAAAAGATTTTATTTATTTATTCATGAGAGACAGAGAAAGAGAGAGAGAGAGAGAGAGAGAGAGAGAGAGAGAGAGAGAGAGAGAGGCAGAGGCACAGGGAGAGGGAGAAGCAGGCTCCATGCAGGGACCCTGACGTGGGACCCGATCCCAGGTCTCCAGGATCAGGCCCTGGGCTGAAGGTAGGTGCTAAACCGCTGAGCCACCCAGGGATCCCCCAACCCCCTGGCTTTTTGCTTTGCTTCCATTTCCAGTAGCTCATGCCTGCAGCTCTCTTTTTGGAGAGACTCATGGTCTTGGGTTAGGGAGCCTGAAAAGGGAAGTACCTGGAAATGTACATCCGCACAGGGCAGCCTTAAACCAAAGGCTGGAAGGCCTGGTTCACCTGCCATTGCTTGGGACAACTCTGAGGTGTGACCTGCACTTCTGAGTCCCCCTGTGGCATCAGACTTAGGCCCCCTTGGTGGGGCTCTGCCTGGGTTTGCGGGCCTGCTTGTTTGACACTCTCCTGCCCTGTCCTGTTTGCCCCCTCTCTTGCTGGTTTCTGCTGGGCATTCCTTTAACGGATCCCTTGCACAGGAACCCTGTGTCTGGGAAACTCGATTTAAGAGCCCCAACCTTTTTCATGTGATATGCTGGTCTGAGTTTAGAGCTTCTGAAAATAAAGAAATCAACAAACAAGAGAAGACAATGAAGTCCTTTTTGCATAAGAAATAAAGGACAGATCTGTAAGCAGAGGAGAAAGGAGATGTCCAAAAAGAAATCATTTTGGGGAGAGAAGGGATCAAGGTTTTATCTGGCTTGTAGAACTTGAGACAGAAGACTGAGTTTGGAGTTTTGTTTTTTTTTTTTTAAGATTTTATTTATTTATTCATGAGACACACACACACAGAGATAGAGAGAGAGAGAGAGAGAGAGAGAGAGAGAGAGGCAGAGACACAGGAAGAGGGAGAAGCAGGCTCTTTGCATGAGCCCAATGCAGGACTTGATCCCAGGACCCTGAGATCATGACCTGAGCCGAAGGCAGATGCTCAACCACTGAACCTCCCCAGGCATCCCTGGAGTTTTGATTCAAAGGTTTTTGGCATTCCAAGTAGAGAGTAGTGGAGAATGAGGGTCATTTGGACTTTATCTACTGTGATGAAGGGTGGGGTGTCTAAGAGAGAGGTAGTATTTTCTTCTTGCACCTCACCTTTTATTCTTCCGTTACCAATTAAGGTAGTGGTTTCAGTTCCAGAAATTTTCTGTGAGAAAGGAGAAATAGAATCACCATGTATTTATGTGCCATCTGCATGATTAGTTTATTTCCCCCTCTGCCACACATGGAGATACTTAGTGAACAAACATTTATAAGCAAATAAGCACACAACGACCATGTAACCTGTCCTGTAGCTCAAACTGCCTTTTACACCGTCATCAAAAATCAATTGACTGTACGTGTGTGGATCCCTTTCTTAATTCCATTTTCTGCTTCATTGATCAATGTGTCTGCCCTTTTGTCAATACTGCTTGCGGCCAGCACCTCTAGTACAGCGTTAACTAGGATTGATACCCTTGCCTTATTCTCGACTCTAGGGGGAAAGTGCTCAGACTTTAGACTTTCAACACTGAGCATGTTATTACCTGTGGTGTAGTTTTTTTGTAAATGTCCTTCATTGGTTTGAGGAAATTACCCTCCCCTTTTTTAGAAAGAGAGTGCAAGACCTGTGCATGCAAGGGGGAAGGGGAAGGGGAAGGGAGAGAGAGAGAGAGAGAGAGAGAGTATCTTTTTTCTTCCCTCTCAAGATTTTATTTAAATTCAAGCTAGTTCACACAAAGGACAAAGGTGTAATAGTTTTAGGGGTAGAATTTAGTTGCCTCAACAGTTGCATATAACACCCAATGCATCAAGTATCCCCTCTTAATGCCCACCACCTGGTTACCCCATCCCTCTGCCTCCCCTCCAGTAACCCTCAGCTTATTTCCTGATGTTTAAGTCTCTTATGGTTTGTCTCCTTCTCTGTCTTAAGCAGGCTTCACACTCAGCACAGAGCTCAACACGGGACTCAATCTCACGACCTGAGCTGAGCTGAATTAAGAGTCCGGCACTTAAACCGACTGCTCCATCCAGGTTCCCCTGGGGGAATTACCTTTAATTCCTGTCTAGTTGAGAGATATTATTATGCTTGGACTCGGAAGTTCCAGACTGTGCTTCCTGAGTCTGTTGATCAGATCGCGGCTTCCTCTTTAGTCTCTTGAGAGGGTGGAGTGTGTGGATTGATTTTTATTTTATTTTATTTTATTTATTTTTTATTTTTTTTGTGGATTGATTTTTGAAGGCTGAACCCACTTTGTGGTCTCAGGATAAACCGGATTAAGTCACAATGTTTTGTCGTTGCTATATCTCATTCGCTAATGTTTTTGATGATATTTGTATTCATGTTCATTGGGAACACTGGTCTGTAGCTGCACCATATAATACAGTCATTCCTGGCTGCCTGCACTGTATACATTGAAATATAAGTAGGTTAAATTATTGCACAAAATTAAAAATGTGTTTCCTGACTTACAGTTGTCATATGTCAAGGGCTGAGAGCCATAGCTCTCAGGGCTCCTGGCTATCATGTTGGATAGTGCAGATGCTTCCACCATAGCAAGGAGTTCTATTGAACAGCATCCTGGTTCATTCGTGTGTTCTTTCTTTCTTTCTTTCTTTCTTTCTTTCTTTCTTTCTTTCTTTCTTTCTTTCTTTCTTTCTTTTTTTCCTTCTCCTTCTTCTTGTAACTTTTTGGCCTGGTTCACTGTTGGTATACTGCTTGCTTGAAGAATGAACTGAAGTCTTTCCTCCTTTCCTATTTTCTAGAAGAGTCAGTGTAGACCTATATGTAGAAGAATATGATCAATCTTGTGGGATGTTCCGTGTGTACTTGAAAAATACATTTGTTCTGTTGTTGGGTGGTGTGTTTTATAAATGTCATTTGGGCCAGGTTGGTTGATAGCATTGTTCAAGGCTCATGTTCCCACTTGTTTTCTTACTGCCTGTCCTAGAAAGTGGCACCAAGTAGAGAGCTTGTACTTGGGCATTCATGTATTTCAATTTTATCTGTTTTTCCTTCATCTATTTTGGAACTCTTTTGTTATGTATGTAGACATGTAGGAGGGTTGTGTCTTATTGGTAAACTGATCCCTGAATTACTATGCTACTGTTTCATGCCCTTCGCCTCCTGCAGAGGGTCTCCATCTGTGCCCATCCTCTTGAGGTTTTAGTTCTGTTGGGGAGAAGGATCTGGAGGAGGGCTTTTGCATTTACCCCATCAGAGCTATAGGATTGAACCACTGAGGGTGGCTCATTCTAGCATCATACTCAGCTTCTGATCTTTGTCCCAAGAACTCACTGGAGGTCTACAGTGAAGAGCATATGAATGGGGCAAGCTTCCCTGTCTGTGACTCTCAGGGGTTCAATAATCTCACGTGAGGGCACATGTGGTCTTTAGCAGTCTCTACCAAATTTTAGCTGACTTCTTACCATATGTATGGTGCCCACTGTCTCCTCATGCCATGCTCTGCCCCAGATGACCCTTGGAGGAGCCTGTCCTTCGGTTCAGGCCATTTGGTCTCCGTTACCTTTGTTGAACATGTTTAATGGAAGTTAAGATTTCGACATGTGTCTGCCCTTTTCTTGTTGAAGTGGGAATAACTCTCCTTACAGCTCTCTCCATCCTGGATGGAAGCAAAACTCTACATGATTGATAATTTAATAGCTTTTTTTGTTCTAAAAGTGTTTTTGAAAATTCCCAGTAAAATAGAGGTCATTTCAGTATTAGATGAAAAGTATGCTTTAATTAAAAATGGAAAGGATTTTAGGTTGGCGAATGCCAGGACAGATTCATTAGCGCTTTTAATGGGTGCATAATTTCCAAAGAGTATTTTGCAAGCCAGTTTTTAACCCAGAGAAAAAATTTTTAGAGCTAACTTAATAAGCCACAGGAAAGCAGTTTTTTTTTTTAAAGATTATTTATTGATTTGACACACAGAGAGAGGGAGCAAAAGCAGAGGGAGATGGAGAAGCAGACTCCCCACTGAGCAGGGAATCCAATTCGGGGCTTGATCCCCAAGACCCCAGGATCATGACCTGAGCTGAAGGCAAACACTTAACCCATTGAGCCACCCAGGTGCCCTTGGAAAGCAGATTCATTAAAAAGTGCTGATAAATATTTCCCTGGCATGGTATCATTTGTTTAGTTGCAATTTTGCCGTAATGCTATAGCTCTGGCCAAAGGTATTATCCTACTAGGTGGTATCTGCCTTTCCTTTGCCTTGGCAGGTCCTCAGGTATTTTTTTTTTAATAGAGTGCACTCCCTTTCAATATTTAAACCTCATGTTCAGTGCGTTGTTAGGGTGCAGAGACCACAGGGAAGGAGAATTAACACCCAGGCAAGGCTCAGAAAGGTTGAGGACTAGAAGTTACAGAGAAGAGTGTATTGCTTAATAAAGATAAAATGGAAGCTTTTACTTTATCCAAAGTCATTAAGTAGAGTCAAGAGACATGGAGCGGAGGCAGTGTTTCTAGGAGAGGAAGGGTTTCTGTTTCTGGGACTTCTCAGCCACTTGGGTCTTAGTGGTGGCACCAGGGCCATTGTTTAATTTCTTTTTTAAAAAGATATTTATTTATTTAGGGGGGCAGGGAGGAGCAGAGGGAGAGGAAGAGGGAGAGGGAGATAGAAATCCCAGCGAACAGAATACTCAGCATGGAGCCTGACGTGGGTCTCAACCTCAGGACTCTGAGATCGCGACCTGAGTTGTAACCAAGAGTCAGACACTTAACTGACTCTGCCACCCAGGTGCCCTTAATTTAGTTTTTCTTCAAGAATGCTGGCTCTGTGAAAGTCCAGCAGGGTAGACTGCAGGGAGCTTTTGGGCTGTCTCCGGGGACACCAGTCCCATCACAGTATGTAAACGGTGTCTCTGCACTGGGGCTGGGTTCAGACAAACATGGGTGTTAATGCTGGTTTTTCTTCTGTGTGACCTTGGGCAAGTCACTTAACCTCCCTGACTCTCAGTTTACTCACCAGTGAAATGGGGCTAATGATCCTTTATATCTCAGCGTTATTTGGTGGATGAAGTGGTAAGACCTATAAAACACTTGACACAAGGCATTGATATTTAGTAAGCGCCCAGTCAATGTGAATTCACTTCCTCGGTCTCCCTTCTTCTTTGAAGCTGTGCAACGAAGCCGACAGTCCACCAAACCCCGTCCCCTAGGATCTTGATTTTATGAAAATCCACAACTTTGCATTTGCAGTTTTAGGAGCCTGGAGGCATTTTTGTTGAATGGGCTGAATTTTGCATTGTGCTTTAATGTGATTTCCTTGTATGAGGTGTGATTTTTTTTAATAAATGTTTAATGATCATTTCCGTTTTGCAGCTTGGCCATTGGAACAATTGTCCCCTTGGCTCATATATGTGACTGACTGTCCCTTGGTGAGCGGTGAGTGCTGTGTCACTGAGGCCAGGGACTCCAAAGGACTTGGGTCTCCTGCTTACACAGTGGCTAAATTAGCTGAGGTTGTCTGGGTCACCCTGACCTAGATCCGAATTGTGGCTTTGCCAATTCCTCGCTGTATCATCCAAAGCAAATTCCTTTTTGTAAGTCTCAGGTTTCTTGGGAAGAGGATTGCCATACCTACTTGATAGGGTTGTGATATTCCATGAGATCATACACTTAGAAATGTTTGTATGAGCAATGTATTGAGTACTTATTATTTACTGGCTCTGGGCTAAGCACCTTATATTGATCGTATAGTTTAATAAACATCCCAGCTATGCAAAAGAGGTTTATTATTATTACCACTTTGCTGGAGAGGAGGCTGGGCTATGGAGCAACCAGGATGTGGTGGTGGTAGGACATGAACCCAGCTCCGTGCTTCTAACCTTGTGACTCTACTCCCTTCTAATTCCTTTATTTTCTGCTTTTCTCCCCAGACAAGTGCCATTTAGAAATCAGTTTTGGTGTTTGGTGACTTATTGTTAGATTAAATGCCTAATACTGTCCTCTGAGAATATTCTGGGGCTTTGTCGCTACTTGGAGTGGTGTCTTAGATATCTTAGGCATTGGAAACCTGATGTTTGTAAGTCCTTCTCTTGTGGGGGGCAAGGACTCTGGGAGCTGAGCAGACAATAGTATCACGCTTCCCACAGACCAGAGGGGAAAGGTGGGTTTTTAAGGGGAGCCAAAGGACCAGCAGGAACTCTGTCTGGGGCCTTAACTCTTTGAAATGATGTCTGACATTCATTCTTCAGATCAAGGTTGGTAAATGGAGGGGTGTGCCCTAGATAGGAAAGTGACCCCGTGGGCTGCATCAGAAGCTTCTGCACTGGGCCTATGGTCTAGCAAGAGGAGATGACATTTTGTCTTAATTTTTCTTGCCATTTTCCATCAGGTTCTAATTAACACACAGCTGGGACTGTGAAGAGCCATGGACAATTATTCCTTCATCCTCCCAAAGACTGTCTGCTAGAGAAGGTACCTCGGGAAGGGTTTATTTGCATGGGATGGGTTCCAGGACAGGTATCTATAAATGTAATCTATAAGTATATTTTTGATAATCTTGAGATTTTTCTCCAAAACCATATTATTGAATAGGAATACTTAGATTCAATATGCTGGCTATTGACTACAGCTATAGCTCCCTGACCCACAATTAGGAAAGGTGTTTGTTTTTTTCCCCAGACAGACAGAATCATGCATAGTTCGTTCTTTCTTTCTTTCTTTCTTTCTTTCTTTCTTTCTTTCTTTCTTTCTTTCTTTCTTGATTTTTATTTATTTGAGAGAGAGAGAGACAGAGACAGCAAAAGAAAGCAGGAGGCGGAAGAAGAAGGAGAAGCAGGTACCCCTGTTGAGCAGGGAGCCCGATGTGAGGGCTCGATTCTAGGACCCTGGGATCATGACCTGAGCCAAAGGCAGACGCTTCATTGACTGAGCCACCCAGGTGCCCACATGCATAGTCTTTCTTGAGTCCCCTTTTGACCTATGTTACCAGCGTTACCCAGCCAGGTTAGTGACGCAGAGATAAAATGAGAATGTTCTTTATATGAAATTCCTTTCTTTGTAAAAAAAAAAAAAAAAAAAAAAGAGGAAGAAAGAGAAAGAAAAAACAGATTGATGACTAAGGCCTTAAGAATCTTAAATAATTTTGGAGATGCCTGGCTGGCTCAGTTGGTGAGCCTGTGACTTTTGATCTCAGGGGTGTAAGTTGGAGTCCCACACTGGGTGTAGAGATGACTTAAAAATAAAAAAAATCACTTCAAAAAATAACCTTAAGTAATTGTACCACCACACAAAGGAGTCCTAGAGTCCTTCCAGAGAAATGGGCCTCCCCAGGATAAAACACGAAACCTTTTCTGTGTGTCCTCAATACACAGTCTTGGCTCTTTACAGACTGTTGGTGAAAGATGAGCAGAAATAATGAGATGTTCTTGTAACTCTTTCAAATCTGTAGGCACAAATGGATCATTGTTTATTGTGTGTTTATTTTAGTCCAGCCATCTATATATATCCTCTAAAATACTTACAACTCGGAAAAATAGATATTACTTACTCCACTTTATAAGTTAGGGAAAGGAGGTAAGTAAAGGAGTAAGTAAATTACTTTGTATCATGCAGCTAATGTGTTGTGGACCAGGGTCTGGATTCCATCTGAATGACTTCAAAGCTTCTGCTCATCCTGTCCCTCTGTAACCACTAGAGGGTATCATGAAGGAAAAGACTCCATTCCTTTCTTTCAATACTTTATGTACGGTTAAATATCTAAGACCTAACTGTCATAATAAAAGGCCAAATTCACTGAGAGCTTACTATGTGTCAGGATCTCTGCTAAAGCCTTTTTATAGACTTTCTCATTTAATCCTCTCAAAACAGCCCCATGGAGTACACAGCACCATTATTTCAAATTGACAGGTGACATTAATTGACAGGCTTCCTTCCTATGGTGAGCTTCAAACCCAAACAGTCTGACTGTAAGAAGACTCCATTCTTTAAACTACCATGACTTCTGAAGACCGCTGGTCTGGGACACAGATTGTTCAGAAGACATTTTAGTTGAAGTCAGGCTAAGTAAGGGGTCGGGCCACGTGAATAGAACCAATGGCAGCTGCAGTTAGGGAGTTCAGGGTCAAGGCAGTAAGGGGGTGGTAAGGTGTCCAGGGCAGCAGAATTTTCAGGACAATGGAGAGCTACCCAGAGAGTGGTTTTTATGGTTTGATGAAGTCAGGTAGACCTGTTATCCTTATAGAAGGTTGGTGTCATCTATTCACTCTCTTTATCATTAATTGACCGTCATTCCTTTCCTGCTTGGCTCAGCTCCTCAGAGTTTATGGATTCTCAGTACCCTCGGGAGCTTTTGATGTCTGTGGTTGGTGTGACCAATTGTTTGGAGCTTCCGCAGAGAGCTAGAATGTCCAGCAGGGTGGCTGGGGATGAGTTGTGGTTGGAGAGGGTGGCAAGGGTGGAAGGAAGAATTCTCCAATCTCTTAACCCATTTTCTTCTAATGCAGGATAAAGTTAAAACTAGGGACAGGGGGACTTAAAAGATATCAATTTTGATTTTAAAATAACTACAATGGTAGGTAAGGGGGTTACATTGTCCACCATAGGGAATATAGTTAATACTAGGTAACAATTCTGTATGGTGACAAATGGTAGCTAGATTTATCGTGGTGATCACTTTATAATGTATATAAAAGTTCAACCACTATGTTGTACACCTGAAATTAATATAATATTGTATGTCAACCATATGTCAAATTAATAAAAACTCCTGAAGTAAAAACCAAACCAAACCAAAGCAAAAGACTAGGGCCATGGTCCTGACAATGTAAACAGTTAAAACAGTTCAGTTGAAGAATGCAGGCAATGTCACAAGGATGCTCATGATTAATTGCCAAATGGAAGGTACAATCAAAGCCACTGGAGGGTGAAAAATCATTGTAAGCTGGAGTGGTCTCAAAAGACAATTGAAGGTTGTATTTGGATAAGTGGGGATGAGTAGGGGTATTTCAGGAAAAAGTAAAGAACACAGAAAATTGCAGAAGGTAGGGAGCTATAAAATGCCTAGTGCAGAGTAAACAGGCTGTTTTTTTTTTGTTGTCGTTGTTGTTGTTTCCTGGAGACTGTGTCTCATTTCAGATTTTTGATCAAATTTGATTCCTATTTTTATGTATATATGCAAAATGTTATCAGAATGGAAGAACATCAGATAGCTTTCGGGCCACTGGGGCGCTGATATGGATACACAAGGACTCATGCACCTTTTTAGCCAGACAGCTCTATTAACATTGGATTTCTGCTACAATTATAAAGCATCCCTGGAGACGAGAGCTGTACGGTAACATTTCTCCCCAAGCAACTAGGGGACCCAGGAAAGCTGCATTGTCATTGGTTGGAGACAAATGACAATGATCCCTTGAGATATAATGTGCAGAAAAAACACAATCCTATTATGAGGTTGTCATTGTAAAGGTTTCTTCTTGTTCCCAGCTCAGACAGAGGAGGGAGACAAGGTACCATGTTAACAGGACTGAGATTTCACCCAGAGTGCTGAAAGATTGGCAGATCCCTGGCATTTCTGGAAAACCATTCTTGGGGGTTGAATCAGATAAAATGCTTTAGGGAAAGGATGATTTGAGTTTCAAGAAAAGGAATCGAGTTTAACAACTGAAGCTCCACTTCTGGTGGATCTGGCAAGTCTTGGGGATGACACTTAATTTGCCCATTCTTTGACGAGACCACAAAGTCCATTGTGTAGTAGAGAGGGTTCCCAAGTGGAATTCTGGGGTTCTGACATTGGCTGGTGAGGTATGCAGGTAATGAAAAAAAAGGGGGCATATGTTTTTCTTTGGCTTTATGTGATGTGTGTTGGGAGATAGAGGGTTTTGTCCATTCAATCTGGGCCACTGGGAAGTGTGTGAGTGTATCCGTGCATGTAAATATGCAGGTGTTGGTCCCTAGACTGGTGAGTAGGAAGCTAGTTACCCTTGGCCAAGTAGCCATCCAGATTATTCCCATGCCTGATGCCTTCTACTCAGGAAAGCAGCAGAGTGGTATATAGGAAAGCATAGGACCTTTAGCGTTGGAAAGATCTGGGTTCATGTTCCAACTAAGCCACTTTTTAAAAAAATTTTTATTTATTTGTGATAGTCACACACACAGAGAGAGAGAGAGAGAGAGGCAGAGACACAGGCAGAGGGAGAAGCAGGCTCCACGCACCGGGAGCCCGACGTGGGATTCGATCCCGGGTCTCTAGGATCGCGCCCTGGGCCAAGGCAGGCACCAAACCGCTGCTCCACCCAGGGATCCCCAACTCAGCCACTTTCTAACAGGGTGACGTTGGGCAAATTACTTAACCTCTCTGAGCCTCATTTTTCTTATCTGTTCAATGAGGACACGAATTACTAATCCTCTCTGCAAAGCACTTGGAATGGTGCTTAACATATAGGAAATGCTCAACAAATGTTCACTACAGTTTCCTGCATTGTGATTATTTAAGCAGTTATTTCGCGGCTTTCTGGGGGAGATGGACACTTCTTGCTGTTGTCTTCCAGTATCTTTTTCTTCCTTTTCTGTTAATATCAATTTGATTTTCCTTTAAAAAAAAATCCCATTTCCCCTTCTGGATTCATGTTGTTTGGGTAGAGCACTTTCCTGGCTGCAAAAGTAGACACTCCTTCATCAATCATGGGATTCCATTTTCTTGCCCACAACGACTGGTGCAGGGATGGACCCATGACCTAAAATGGGCCAATGAGACTAGAGACCCTAGTACATTTTGGGATCTTTCTGGAAGGAAAAACTCGATTTCTCTGATGGTTGGTAGGAAAGCACTAGATGGTTCTTCACCAAGTTGTACATAGAATTACTATATGACCCAACAGTTCTACTCACAGGTGTATACCAAAAAGAATTAAACAGGTGTTCCAAACAAAAACTTACGCATGAATGTTCATGGCAGTGCTATTCACAACAGCCAGAGGGGAAAACAACTCAAATGTCCATCAACTGATGAACGGATAAGCAAAATGTGGTCTATCCATATGACGGAATGTTATTCACCCATAAAGGAATGAAGTACTGATGCGTGCTACACTGTGGATGAACCTTGAAAATATTTAGTGACAGCCTTGGAGGCACCCATGTCCTGCTTAGGAAAAAAACTCTGATAAAACTTTTATTTTTTAAAGATTTTATTTATTTATTCATGAGAGACACACACACACAGAGGCAGAGACACAGGCAGAGGGAGAAGCAGGCTCCCTGTGGGGAGCCCAATGTGGGACTCAATTCTGGGTCTCCAGGATCATGCTCTGGGCCGAAGGCAGACACTTAACTGCTGAGCCACCCAGGTGTCCCTGATAAAACTTTTAAAGCAAGGTGATGGAAATTATTTCCAGGGTCAGACAGCCCTACTCTCCTCACAAAAAGAAAGGCAAGATGCTCTTTGAATCACACTCTCCATCTTTCCCTCCTCATGAGTTCGTTGAACAAGACGCAGCTCGGATGCTGCTTTTTTTCCAGAAAGACTTCGAAGTCGAACTTAGTCATTCTCTGCCTCGGGGAGAAATATTTTTATTTTTGTAAATATCTGTCTCCCCAACATGATGTGAGGTTTGCTGGTGGCAGAGACCATGTCTTGTTCTTATTCATATCCCTCCCCCTAGGGAGCCCACTACTGTGCCTGCCATGCATAGCATTTGCTCAGTGAATGCTTAATATGAAGGGAGAGCTGGTCATAATTGTGTGCCAGTTATATATAATTGCCTTTTTAAAAATTTACTTATTCTTGAGAGACACACAGAGAGAGGTAGAGACATAGGCAGAGGGAGAAGTAGGCTCCCTGCAGGGAGCCCAATGCGGGACCTGAACCTAGGATCATGACCTGAGCCAAAGGCAGATGCTCAACCACTGAGCCCCTCAGGTGGCCCTATATACTTGCCTTTTATATCTCATTTTGTTTAGCACTTAGCGTGATTCTTCAAAGTTTTAAAGTATGCACTTAGCATAGAGTATAGCTCCATGTATATCTCCCGATCTCTCTAGACCTACACCTACATTTACTTCCCTACATACATGTGTATCTGTATTTGTATGTCTGTCCAAATCTATATCTGTACCATCTGTCTATGTCAGGTGGTACTAGGTGAGGGAAAGAAATCCTTCCTTATCTATGAAACCCTCTTTACCACTGAACTTGACCCACAAGTTCAAAAATCCCTGAATAGATTATTCTGCATATCCCAGGGATCACTCAACTATTGTCATACCTCCCACAGTGGAAACTTCCATTGTCATCTTCAACTCTAATAATGGTGGTAATAAAGATAGCGTCAGCTGCCAGTTATGGAGCATTTGCTTTGAGCCAGGATCTCTAAATTCTTCCCCTGCATGATGTCATTCAACCCACACAATAGCCAGGCTCTGTGGTCATCCTCATTCTACTGATGCATGAGGTTGAGGGGAGGTCAGCAACTTGCCCAAGGTCACATGTTCCAGCTTAGGGCAGAAGCAGGGTTCCAACCCCTCTAGCCTCCAGTCCCATGTTCCTGGCCAGAGTTATGCTGAATTTGGCTAGTGAGAGGCTGGACGGTGGGAGGAAAGGACAAGCCTTCATATTCCATCCTTTCTTTACCTTCCTGAAAGCTCTAAAAGTGGCCTTGTCTCCCCTGTGGCTCCAGATCCCACGGCGGCAGGCCCAGCTTTTGCTCTGGGCTCTAGTGACACCCATTGTCCCTTTGTCCCTTGTCCTAGGTGCTATGGTAGATTCTTGAAGTTTACTCCTCCCTGGCAGGACTAGGGCTGGCATAAAACAACTGAGGTTGAGTTATGTATGTGTGGGGCTGGATCCTGTCTTTATTTAAAAACTTGGTTTTTTTTTCCTTACACATTTTATTTTTTCTGCATCAATCTAGACTTTTTCAAGGTATGGCATTAAAATAAGATTGCCTGAATGTGTCATTTGGAATCTTGGTCCCTTGCCACCTGGACAGTTAATTCTCTGCCTTGAAATCCTGCTGTTTGAAGGACTCACATGGTTTCTCTCGCTGGTTAGGTACTGACAGCGAAGGCCTCACACAGATTCTGACTTACATTATCTCTGTGAGGTAGGGATTAGTATCCCATTCATTTAACATAGGAGGAAAGATGCCCAGAAACCTTCACTAACCTGCCAGTGTCCCTGAGCTCTGACGGGACAGAAATGGATCTTGAGTCCACGTCTTTGCGACGATAGAATCTTTACTCTTAGCCATTAAGCTCTGAGGTTTTATTGTATATTATTTCAAAGGACTCATCTAAGAGCAGAAATCCCTTTTGATAAAGAGGAAACCTTTTGATTATGGAGAAGTCTCTTAAGAAGGAGACTATCTGGGCTTGAAATTTCTATGTGGAGAATGAATATAATAAGTGTGTGAGGATGGGTGATACTGGGATGAAACTGGGCAGGTTCGTATTCTTCTTTGAGCTGATTTGTCTCAGTAAATCCCCAGAAAATATCACTTGTCTCATTTTCCTTCAATCCTTTTGTCTGAGTTTGAGCTGAGAGGGTTTTTTTTCCCCCTTTTTTCTTTGTAAATTCTCTTGATTTTGGTTATATAACAGGGCCAGGCAATTGCCTTTCCTGAACAAAAGTCTCAAATGAATAGATATCAACCGTAATACCAGTAATTAACAGTTTCTCTCGGCACTGCATGTCTGAAACTGCTTTTATTGATTTATTTTGACTCTGTTCCATATAGGACAATTTTGCAGCTCACACAAACATATGCTTATCTCCTCCTGGTTTTGAACATTCTGGGCCCTGTTTCCAGAGACCAAATTCCTCGGGACAGCTCCAACAGGGGAGCAGATGAGGCTAATGCCCCTCGACTGTAACCCTGAAGGGGTATCAGGGAGCACGAAAGATGGAGAACCCCTTTGCTTCGGGGTTCTATATTTGATTTTCTGTATTTCCTCTCTGATCTGATTTCATGAGAACTTGGAGTTTGTGGAATTGTGAGGAAAGGAGAATAGGAGAGGCATCATTCAGGCAAAAAAGTTAAGAGACAAAGAAAAGTGGAAGAGGAACAACTGGTCACCAGATTTCCCCTGACTCTATAGCTCTGTTTCCCTGTGATTGATCCCAGTGATGCTATTTTTCTTTCACTCAATGAAGCGAAAAAATGCAGGGTTTTAAAAGGGCATGTTGTTTGGATGGCCAAGTCAAAGTGATTCTTCTCCCCGACCCCCCCCAAGCATTGAGACCTTTTATTATTTGATAGAGAAACCTCATGTGAGGGGTGCCTGAATGGCACAGTTGGATAAGGTCTGATTCTTGATTTCAGCTCAGGTCCTGACCTCAGGATCATGAGATCAAGCCCCACATCGGGCTCTGAGCTCACTATAGAGTCTTTTTGGGACTCTCTCTCCTGCTCTCTCTGCCCTTCCCCACATCAACCCCATCAAATAAATAAATAAATCTTAAAAAAAAAAAAGAAACCTCAGATGATACACATAGAAGCAAAGAAGGAAGAGGAAGTTGGGAAGGAAACTCATTTTATGTATTTCAAAACATTCTGTGGTGCTGTGTGCAGATCTATTCCCTCCACCCTCTCTCTCTCACACACGTGTGTGTATGTACATGCACACACACACGCTATAATTGAGATCCCATGTAACATACCTACTAAACATATTACTACTCTGTGTCTTGTTTTTCAGATGTATCATGAACCCATTTGCATGTCGATAATTACACTTTGGTATCACCATTTTTCATGGCCAAATAATATTCCATTGAATGGATGTATACAATGTATTTAACCAATCACCTAGGGTTGGATATTTAATTTGTTTCTTTTCTTTTATGGTCTGTTTTACTTTCCAGATCTCCTTCCCTCTCTCTCTCCTCTTTTCTTCCTTCCTCCCTCTTTCCATTCTTCCTGTATAACCATTCTGAAATAAATACCCTTGATCTTTTTTGCATCAGTCTGAATGAAGCATTTGCTTAGGACAGATTCTTAGGGGCTGATCACTGGGTTAGAGGATGCCCCTCTTTTTAGGCTTCTGATATGTTCACTACTCTGTCTTCTGAGAAGATTGTACTGATGCATTCAGGAAAGATTGCAATTTGAACCCCAGGACTATACCATCCAGTAAGGGCTCTTTGTAGTGTTTGCAATGAGGACTCTAGGATGGATCTAAGCTAAGGCAAGGATGAGGGATGGTGGTAAACCCACTTGGGCAAAGAGCACTTGGTAGGAGAGAGTAAGGGACCTTCCAAGAAGCCAAGTGAGTGCAAAGAATGAGAAGGGGTGTATTATTCAAGGTTCTCCAGAGAAACAGAACCACTAGTATATCTATGTCTATCTATCTGGAACTATATGAATCTATCTAGAAAGATTTATTATAAGGAATTGGCTCATGCAATTATGGAGACTGGCAAGTCCCAAGATTGCAGTCAGTAAGCTGGAGACCCAGGAGAGCCAGTTTCAGTCCAAGTTCAGAAGGTAGGAAAGTAAACTTATGTCCTAGCTTGAAGAAACCAGGCAGGAGGAGGTTCTTCTTACTCAGGGGCGGGTCAGCCTTTTTGTTTTGTTTAGGTCTTCACCTGATAAGATGAGGCCCACCTTAGCTTGGGAGAGCAATTGGCTGTACTCACCCTACAAATTCATATATTCATCTCACCCAGAAAACACTCTCACAGACATGCCCAGAATAATATTTGGCCAAATCTCTGGGCACATTATGACCCATTCAAGTTGACCCATAAAATCGACCATCTCAGGAGGAACATCAGAGGAGGTTTGAGAAGGGAGCAGTTGGGGAGGACATGTGGATGGAAGGAGAAAGGGACCATATGAGGCCTTGTGGATCATATGGAGGGTTTTGGCTTTAACCTTAAGAGGGGTACCTGGCTGGCTGAGTCAGAAGCGCGTGCAACTCTTGATCTTTGGGTTGTGAGCTTGAGCCCCATGTTGGATGTAGGGATTACCTAAAAAATACATAACACTTGAAAAAAAGAGATATTGGAAGGTACCAAGTGGTTTTTAGCAAGGTTGGAGGTACAGTAACACAATCACATTGATGATAACCCTGTGAAGTATGTGAGGAAGGCATTGCTTCCCCATATGATGGGTGAAAAGACTGATCTGGAAGATTTAAGTGGCTCGCTCAGAACCTCTCTCTTTACATGAGTTGGGTTCTTTTTGCTGCACTGCACTGCTACTTGCAGTCAATGTATGCATGGAGAATGCTGACAGGGGATTCAAGTACACCAGTGGGGGTCGCAGGAGATGCTCTTGGTGCTCCAGCCGCACCCCCTTATATCAGCTCGGAGGTATCAAGGAGTTAATGTCCCCCAGCGGCCCCCACAGACAGATGGGGAGCTAGTGGGTATACCACAGCCTTGCCACCCTAAGTTAGGGAGTCATTCCAAGGGGTGTGCTCCATGGTGCTCTCCTAGGGCTCCCAGTGGGGCTATGCTCCAGTCGCCCAGAGCAATCATCTTTTGGTAACAGTCTGCAATGGCCACTTTCCTATTCTGTCTTGCTTCCCCACCTCCCTGATAGGGTTTCCTGAGACCACATCCCAGATAAATAACTTGCATTTACCTCCTGTCTCAGAACCTACTTCTGGGGGTGGGCAGCAGGGGGGTTGTGTGGAACCCAGCCTAAGGCAGGGATGCTCCTGGCTCCTTCCACTGGATTCCTGCACAGTTCTACCTTTGCTCTTAGAGCTTGGTGGCCACTGAGGCTCTGCAGTTGGAGGTTTTTGTGATGAGCTCAGGGCCAAGACTCTCAACATCCATTTCCTGCTCTCACTCACAACCACAGAGCTGGGGGCAGGGCAGGGCCTCCGTGGGCAGTAGGCGTAAACCCTGCCTGCGATGCATTTCTGCTCGAGGCAGGATTTGAGGGTGGTGCTCACCAGCGTGCAGCTACAGTGTTGATACCACGCGTGGGGCTGAAGGATTCATCACTAGCCCTCGCCAGTTCCGGGACAACACACCTGCCATCTCCTTGCCTCTGACACCCCTGCTACCCCACCGATCTCCATCGCTGCCTCAATAATTCATATGCTAACCAACAACACCAGGACTCTGGCAGGTTTTCCAGCCATCAACCAGGCTCTGGCTTCCTTCCCGCCTTCCGGGTCAGGGATGGTGTTCTGTTTTCCTGAACTGCAGGTGGCATCAGGTGAAGAATCATCTTCAGGCTGGACACTTGCTGTCATTTCCCAAGGATGCAGTACTGGGGATGTGAATTAAATGCTCATAATTAGAAGGCGACTTTCTGCCAGGCTTCTTTAGGGAAAATTTCCTCCTCACTCTCTCTGATATTCCCATGGTGACAAGGAGGGGGAAATTCATATCTGGCAGCAGGCAGTGGTATCAGAAATAATGGCTTGAGGCACTAGGAAAATGTAATCAATATTTACCTGCTGAGAAGTCCCATGATGGGAAAGAAATTGTCTCTTTTCCCCACTGCATACACCCCGTTTTGGTGTCCTGCTTTCTTTGTGTATTTGGCAGAAGGGAATATCTTGGTTTTTCAGGGAGAGAGAGCAAAAAAGAAAAAACAAACCTATGAAGCCATTACATCGTCAGCCTGTATAAGATAATCCATTACTGAGAGACAGAGTTTCAAATATCCAGGCAGGTCTGCTGGTTGTCTGTCTGGCTTCTATTATTTGTGTGCAAATAGTTACTGCATGGGACGTCCTTTGTCTTTCTCTCCCCCACCCCTTCCTTGCCTAGAACAAATAATAATTGATGACAATTTTTTTTCATTATTTGTGTCACTTCCCTGGAGGTGTCCTAGAGGAAAAAGAAAACATATGTGAATTGATAACGCTTCCCTGGACTGTTTTATCATAGATCTGGAGGTACGAGTATTGAGCTATCCTGACAACCCCAATGCATAGTATCTACATGATTTTTTTCTGCTCCCCCCACCCCCGGCCAGCCCCCGTCCTATTCACCCCCCTACCCCGCCCCCGCCGCCGGCAGAGGTGCACTGGTCTGAGTTTCTGATTGCAAAGAAAGCAATAGAATGGATTCTAGTGAAATTAAGTAGAAAGGGGTCTATGTTTTGGAAGACAAGTCAGAAGCAAGGAGACAAGTCTGGCCTGGGCTTGGCCTCAGGATCAGCCAGCCTGGGGTGACCCTGCTGGTGTGGGTGCCACTGGATTCTTGTCGTTCTGTAACTGCACTATAAGACCAGCCTCAGCTACAAGAGTGTGTCTGAAGATTGATGGCTTTGTGCCCTGTGTTCAGATTCCATGTTCTGGAGGGGGCCACCTACCAGCTGAGCTTCATCATGCTGGCTGCCCAGATGAGTAGTGCCCATGTATCAGGGACAAGTAAACCATCCCTTTCACCTCTGTAGGGGAGTCTCTGAAAGGACAACCTTTCCTGTTACCCACCCCTTCTCCTTTCCTCCCACCACTCCCTATCCCTCTCCCTCTTAAATTTCTTCCATAGATTTTGTACCATCCAACATATCATTTACTTACAGAGTGTTTATTGTTTGCTAGAATCTCAACTTCTACTAGTATCTAGGGCTAGAGTCTGAGCTCCCCAGGAGAGGGATTTTGGTCTCCTTTGTTCGTTGTTAAATCTACAGTTCCTAGAACCATGCCTGACACACGGTAGGTGCTTAACAAATGTAAGATGAATGAATGAATGAATGGATGAATGAATGAATGAAATGGGAGAGATCATTTCGATGCTAGACTGCTCCAGAGGATAAATATCCTTCGCAAGAAATATTTCGCCTTCACAGTAAGAGAAATGATCGCTTTCCAGAAGCTAGCTCCTTGTTTTTAGCAAGATGAGACAGGGTGCGATTCATGTGCTGTAGAGATAAATGTGCATTTTTCCTCTTTAGGTTTTCTGCCGTGCAAAGTTGAGATTTTTAGCCAGTTTGTCTCTAAAGTGAGTCAGAGAGGCCTCAGCAAGAATCCTGGAGCGGGGCAGAGTTACAGACAGGCAGAGAATAAATGGGGAGTCTAGTTCCTCTGCTAAGGTCTTTGGAGAGATGATGCCGCTTGGCATGGGGCATTGATGGTGGCAGCATCACTGGAGAGGAAGTGCAGGCCTAGCTGTCTAAGCTCCCACCCCTGATGACAGGCTTACCGAACAACATTTACGGAGCACCTCCGGGGTGCCAGCCACTCTTCTAAGCACCGTGCATGTTCTAAGCCCCGAACCCCCCATACTATTACCCCATATCACAGCTGGGAGCACACCTGAGATTCATGTGAGCTATGCCACATTGTGGGGGACCTCCCCCGCCCCACTTTCAGAGTCCTGAAGAGGGACCCGGCTGCAACGCCATGCCAGGCTAACCTCTTCTGAGGACAAGTGAGGAAGGTGCCTGCCTGAGAAGCCTTGTTTTCCCTGCACTCATCTGCCCTAAGGAGGTTGCTCACCAGGATTCAGCCCAATGGATTCTCTGCATTTGATGCCGTGGGGGCATGCAATCATAAGATGTACAGAGGAGAGCCCATTGTGTTAGAAGATTCTAGAACTGCCTATGGCCACCCTATAAAGATAATTTTTCCCTGCATTTACACACGGGCTATTAAAGTTCAGATCCTGACACAGAGGAAAGCACCTTAAGCATTGGATACTGTTGTCTTTAGCACACGGGATTTTAAGAAACGCAACATTTTTTTTCTTGGCATGACACGGTGCTAATGAAGCCACAATTGATTTTCTCTACAATGGTGTAGTCACTGCAATCAAATGAATGCAAACTCAAAATGTGCCCTTATTCTGGGACCTAGGAATTAATTAGGTGTGACCCGGAGAAGGATTAAGATAGAAGAAACCAGATAAGGTTCAAGAGGCCCAGTTTAATTCGAATTGTAGATAAACAATAAATGAATGATTTTCAAAATATAAGTGTCTCATGTAATATTTGGGACATACTTATACTAAAGATTACTCATTTATCTGAAATTAAAATTTTACTGGACGTCCTATACTTTTATTTGCTAAATCTTGCGATCCTAAGAGGGACATGGGTATTTCTTTGTCTCTGGGTCTTCTTGGCCTTAGATTAGCTCTTTCTTCCCACATCCTGCTTAAATGTGAAATCAGAAGTCCTAAGAGGCTCGACAAAATGACAAGACTCTTAAGGGCCTAAAGCATTAATTCATTCTTGACAGGAGATCTATCTAATCGACTTAGGTTCACTGATTTGAAACGGCAGAATTTTCTTATTTTCCACCCTAACTCCATTTCCCACCAAGAATCATGATGGACCAGGAAGCAATTCTTTGCATTCTTGGGGTGTTCAAGGAGAAATCTCTTCCTGTGTGGAGGGTATGGATATAAGGCCTAAAAAAGGTAGTAGTACAATGGTTAATTCCAGTCTCCCTGTACTCAGTGCTGATTTCTTTATTTTTTTTATTTTAAAAATTTCTTCAATAGTCATGAACAGACAGGGGCACCTGGGTGGCTCAGTCAGTTAAGCATCTGGCTCTTAATTTCAGCTGAGATCAAGCCCCTTGTGCTAGGCAGAGAGTCTGCTTGAGATTCTCTCTCTCCCTCTGCCCCTACCCCAGGCTTGTGTGTGCACTCTCTCTCTCTCTAAATAGATTAATAAATAAATCTTAAAAACAAATAGTCATGAGCAAACAGGTGCAGCGAGCAACACTGAGGAGAGACATGCCCCCAATCTGGGCGATTAAGACAGGCTTTCTCATTTCCATGCTATAATTTGAGACATTCTTGATTTTCATTTCTGCTAATCATCAGCTAGCAGTGGCACTAAATATTTTAATGCTTAAAACCTTTTTCCCCACCTCGCCGACTCTCTTAAGCAATTTGTGG
Organism: Canis lupus familiaris; assembly: GCF_011100685.1. Classification (NCBI taxonomy): domain Eukaryota; kingdom Metazoa; phylum Chordata; class Mammalia; order Carnivora; family Canidae; genus Canis; species Canis lupus. Next base: position 29,661,199 of record NC_049227.1, read on the forward strand.
TGTCTCCATATGCCCTTGATCATCATCTGAAAGGAAATCTGTGTTACAAGAGACCTGTAGTGAATCCTCACATGCAAATGGATTCCTTTTGTAATGCAAATTACTCATCTTACCCATTTTATCGATTGTGTAAATTTTGCAGCTTTTGTACATTGATTTTTTAATGTTTTATTTTTGCTTTTTTAAAAAGGATTTTATTTATTTATTCATGATAGACACAGAGAGAGAGAGAGGGAGAGAGAGAGGCAGAGACACAGGCAGAGGGAGAAGCAGGCTCCATGCAGGGAGCCTGATATCGGTCTAGATCCCGGGTCTTCAGGATCATGCCCCCGGCGGAAGGTGGCGCTAAACCATTGAGCCACCTGGGCTGCCCTGTTTTTGCTTTTTAAAAAGATTTTATTTATTTATTTGAGAGACAGTGAGGTATGGGGAGGGCCTGAGAGAGAGGGGGAGGGAGACTCCCAAGCTGACTCTGTGCTGAGCACGTGGAGCCCATCGCAGGATTCAATCTCATGACCTTGAGATCAGGACCCCAGTAGAAATCAAGTCGGCCACCTAACTTACTGAGCCACCCAGGTGTCCCTGTACATTGATTTTTTTAAAGTGGAATGTTCTTGTGTGTTGCTGGTTTCTTAACCCTGTTGCCTCATCCTTTTCTTCTCTCTTGTCATCATCCACCTCACCCTCCTACTCATTTCTGTGTTAGGCCTACTATCAAACATTATTGCTCAGAGCAGCAGTCTCTAATTCTGGCAACATTCTAGAATTATAGGGGGATTGAAAGACATATAGATGCCTGCCCCCACCCCCTGCAGAGAATCTGACTTCAATGATCTGAAATGGGGTACTGTCATCGAAACTCTTTACAGGCTCCTCTAGTGATTCTCATTGCAGCCAGGATCAAGGACCACCAGCCTACAGGTAAAAGTAGAGAATTTGAACTGAGAGGGTCTGGACTCTCATTCTAGTTTTGCCACCTGGAATACGTTCTTTGGCGACTTACCACTTCTTTGAGGCTCAGTTTCCTCATTCATAAAATGGGAGAATAATACCTGCCATGAAGGAGGTGTTTGTGAGGATTGAATGAGATAATACAAGTCAAGTTCTTAGACTCTAGGGATCTTTACTAATGTTGGCTGTTATCTGGGTCAAGGGGTCAGCAAAACTATGGCCCACAGACTGAAGTGGCCCACTGCTTATTCTTGTCAATAAAGTTTTATTGGATCACTACCATTTCCATTTATTTACATATTAAATATGTTACACTGTGACTACTTTTGTGTGATAGCAGTGGAGTTCAATTGTGATAAGAGACTGTGTGGCTCACAAAGTCTACAGTATTTGCTTTGAACCTTTACAGACAAAGACGATTGTAACTTAGTAGCATAACATAAACCTGTAACATAAACTTTGTTTATGCTCTCATGGAGTTCAGTGGAGTTTATAGTTTAGTGGATGAAGACACCTTAACTACCTTCCGAAAATTCTAATAGTGAGGCAATTTAGTATCATCGAAAGAGTCTGGGATTCATTTCTTTTCTCAGATCCTCCCCAAACCAAACATTTGACTTTAAGTGACCTGAAATTTTCCTTGAAGCTTCCGTTTCCTCATTTCTAGGGAGGAAGGGTGGAGCCACATGATCTCTAAGGTGTCTTTCAGTTCTGGAATTTTCTGATCGGATCCCTGGCATTCTGTGGTGCTACTGAAAGCATGAGTCTATGTATTCTATGGGAATTGGGCCAACAGACCTTTCAAATTTGGGGTGATGAAATACCAGGATTTCCTCCCATGCACAGGACAGTTGCTTTACAACAAATCAATTATGAATTATAGCTAGTCTTCCTTCCCCAGATGTTCAGAGAAAGGTTCATAAATCCCTCCATGGTAGGATGAATAATGGCCCCCAGAGATATCCAGATCCTCATCCTCGGAACCTGAGAAGTTTACCTTATATGACAGAAGAGATTTTGCAGAAGTGATTAAGAATCTGGAAGTCGGGGGATCCCTGGGTGGCGCAGCGGTTTGGCGCCTGCCTTTGGCCCAGGGCGCGATCCTGGAGACCCGGGATCGAATCCCACATTGGGCTCCCGGTGCATGGAGCCTGCTTCTCCCTCGGCCTGTGTCTCTGCCTCTCTTTCTCTCTGTGACTATCATAAATAAATAAAAATTGAAAAAAAATATTAAAAAAGAAAAAAAAAAAAAAAGAATCTGGAAGTCGGAAGCATCCTGAATTACCTACTTGTGCCCTTGATACAATCACAAGTGTCTTTACAAGAGAGGTAGAAGGTCATAGCAGCAATGTCCACAATAGCCAAAGTGTGGAAGGAGCCATGATGTCCTTCGACAGATGAATGGATAAAGAAGATGTGGTATATATACACAATGGAATATTACTCAGCCATCAGAAAGGACATATACCTACTATTTGCTTTGATGTGGATGGAACTGGAGGATATTATGCTGAGTGAAGTAAGCTAGTTGGAGAAAGACAATTATGTGGTTTCACTCATATGTGGAATGTAAGAAATAGTGAAAGGGACTACAACCGAAGTGGAAGATACTGAGCAGGGGAAAATTAGAGAGGGAGACAAACCAAAAGAGACTCCTAACTCTGGGAAACAAACCAAAGGTTGCAGAAGGGGAGAAGGGTGGTGGGATGGAGTGACTGGGTGATGGGCATTAGGGAGGACACATGATAGGATGAGCACTGGGTGTTATACTATATGTTGGCAAATTGAAATAATAATAATAAAAAAAACAAGAGAGGCAGAAGGGAAGAAGATTTTAGTACGGAGGAGGTGATATGACAGCCTCAGCTGAGAGAGTTGAAGATGCTAGGATGCTAGCTTTGGAGGTGAAAGAAGGGGCCATGAGCCAAGGACTGCAACTCTAGAAACTGGAAAGAGCAAGAGATGGATTCTTCACTCTGCAGAGCTTCTGGCGGGAGCATAGCCTTGTCAATATTTTGATTTCATTCCAGGGAAACTGCTTTAGGGCTACTGACCTCCAGAGCTGTCAGAAGATAGTGTGTGTTACTTCAAGCTCCCAAGTTTGTGGTAGTTTTGGGGACAGCAGCTATAAGAAATGAATTTACCCTCCTCCTCCTCCTCCTGATCCTCCTCCTCCTCCTTCTTCTTCTTCAGTTTAGAGATTTCATTTATTTATTTTAGAGGGAGAGAGAGAGAGAGAGAAAGAGCATGAGCAGGAGGAGGGGCAGAGGGAGAAGCAGA